>NC_088620.1:867500-1167500 GCF_036013475.1 Columba livia
ATTTATCTGTCTCGAGGCAATAAATGTGTTTCAGCAGATTAAATACTGACTTCTTTATAAACCCCTGTTTTCTCAAACCTCTTATCAGCAGCACTTGGCAGTAATCACACCTAAGGAAACTTATAATTTTCCTCAAGGAGGTGACACTGACAGAATTAAAAATGAAGGAGCCCCCTGAAAAGCCAGTTCATTACAAATTAAGAGTGGTCCCAGCGAAGCGGTGGGCTGGGGCGTGTCGAGCAGCGATACGCGAGAGAAACCCGGCATTTGAAGCTGTCAGAGCCCGGAGCAGAGCTGGCCGGGAACAAATTAATCACATATTGTCAACGCAAAGTTGCATCAAATTAACACATCGAATTCCAGCATATTAATGTGAGAATGCTTTCACCTGATTATTACTGCAAACCAGTGCCACTCTCTGACTGCAAAGATATAATTAAATTGCTAAATAGAAAGTGCATATAATATCTCTGCGTGCATTTAGGATGCATGAGCTGAAAAGATCACATCCCACTAAGTGACAGTTCCTATTTGTAGGAAAACTTTACTTTTTTTTCCACTCTCTTATTTACTTGGGAGTATTAGAGTATGGAATTAGAAAAGTTGGCCGTGTTTGCGCGCCGTACAGCGCAGGTGAAGCGCGGCTGTAGTTGAACCGGTTTGCCGTGATTCGCTTGGCTCTTCCCGCGCTGTGACGGGGAACGGGGGGGGACCCGGAGGCGCTCCCGGGTTGTGACAGCACGTGGACGAGCGGGTGCCGGTACCCACTGGAGATGCTGCCGGGTGATCTTACAGGGGTTCCTGGCCGGGTTCATTGAAATAAACCGCACTTAAAATCTCTTGAAGTCAGATCAGAACTTTAAAATAGTTTTTATAATGTGCTTGTTAATCTTTCGGCTGAATCATAGCTCATTTTATTCTGTCTAATTGATTTTTAGCAATTTACTAATGTCATCTTTCCCTTAATTACAGATCAAACAAATGAAAAACATGTTCACAAGTTAAGGTTCTTAAAAGCCAAGAAATAGGGATCTGTTTCATTAGCAAATGTTTGTAACGTCTGCTGTTTGCAGGGTTGGGTGTATGTAGTCAACGTGATTATTGGGAGACACATTCTGAGGGCGAGAAGTGCTTTTGGAGTTGTTCAGTCTTTCAGACCGAGCTTCGCTGTCACCTGCGCTTGGGAAATAACTGTAAAGCATTGCCACTAATTACAGGGTGGAGACTCTTCTCTAGGTCTGTTCAAGCACCAAAATACCGATAATCAAAGAATTCTGGTTCTGTAGTTAAACATTACATGTGAATGTAATTGTTTTATTCTTGTTTCCGTTGTCAATTTAGATTTTCTTACTTTTTTGTGTATTTATTTAAGATGTTATTAAATATTCCCCACTCAGAATTCATAAAGGCGATACAATGATCTCGTTTGTTCCTGTAGCATTCTGCAGGGCGGAGGCGCTGAGACATCTCTCACTGAGGAGCGGTTCAGGTTCTTCTAGGAACTGGATTCTGATCTTTTGGAGAGCAAATAGTTTGATTTAACAGAGGACACGGGCATTTATTCTTTTGTTCATCAGTTTTTGAACTACAGAAACTTTGACCACATTGCTGGGAGTGCAGTTGTTTCAATTTAGTTTGGTTAGTTGCCAGTGAGGCACGTTCATTTAATATAACCAAGTTTTCCCCCGCCACGTGTTTCGTCCCGGGCAGCGGGTGTGCGCCGCGTGTGCTGTGTGAGTTCCGTGAGCCGTGTGTGCGCCGTGTGAGCTCCATGAGCCGCGTGCGCTGTGTGCGTGCCGCGTGAGTTCCGTGAGCCGTGTGTGCCGTGCGAGCTCCATGAGCCGTGTGCGCCGTGCGAGCTCCATGAGCCGTGTGCGCCGTGCGAGCTCCATGAGCCGTGTGCGCCGTGCGAGCTCCATGAGCCGTGTGTGCCGTGCGAGCTCCATGAGCCGTGTGTGCCGTGCGAGCTCCATGAGCCGTGTGTGCCGTGCGAGCTCCCATGAGCCGTGTGTGCCGTGCGAGCTCCATGAGCCGTGTGCGCCATGCGAGCTCCATGAGCTGCGTGCACCATGCGTGCGCCGCCGTGTGAGCTCCATGAGCCATGTGCGCCGTGCGAGCTCCATGAGCTGCGTGCACCATGCGTGCGCCGCCGTGCGAGCTCCATGAGCCGTGTGCGCCGTGCGAGCTCCATGAGCTGCGTGCACCATGCGTGCGCCGCCGTGTGAGCTCCATGAGCCGTGTGCGCCGTGCGAGCTCCATGAGCTGCGTGCACCATGCATGCGCCGCCGTGCGAGCTCCATGAGCCGTGTGTGCCGTGCGAGCTCCATGAGCTGCGTGCACCATGCATGCGCCGCCGTGCGAGCTCCATGAGCCGTGTGCGCCGTGTGAGCTCCATGAGCCGTGTGCGCCGTGCGAGCTCCATGAGCTGCGTGCACCATGCGTGCGCCGCCGTGTGAGCTCCATGAGCCGTGTGTGCCGTGCGAGCTCCATGAGCCGTGTGCGCCGTGCGAGCTCCATGAGCTGCGTGCACCATGCGTGCGCCGCCGTGTGAGCTCCATGAGCCGTGTGCGCCATGCGAGCTCCATGAGCTGCGTGCACCATGCGTGCGCCGCCGTGTGAGCTCCATGAGCCGTGTGCGCCGTGCGAGCTCCATGAGCCGCGTGCACCATGCGTGCGCCGCCGTGTGAGCTCCATGAGCCGTGTGTGCCGTGCGAGCTCCATGAGCCGTGTGTGCCGTGTGAGCTCCATGAGCCGTGTGCGCCGTGCGAGCTCCATGAGCCGCGTGCACCATGCGTGCGCCGCTGTGTGAGCTCCATGAGCCGTGCGTGCGCTGTGTGAGCTCGGTGTGCGCTGCGGTGTGCGCTCCCGGCAGTGCGGATCTCGTCCCGGGGACGCGCAGCCTGTGGCCCGCGGGACGGTGCAGGGGCCGATGCTGAGGCACCGTGGGCTGGTGAAAGCCCTGGGCCAGCAGCCCGGCTGCTGCAGCAGCCGCTGTCTGGGGTGGATCTGAAACTGAGAGGGGGAAAAGCTGTTGCGATAGTGTCACCAAACACTGCAGAACATATTTCCATATAAAAACCTTCCCGGGTAGGAAAATCCAGTTAATAACAATCTGGAGAAAATCCCGTAGTAAAACTTGAACATATGAACTATTAAGAGTTTAATTTGAGCGCTGGGGGAGATGATCTATCTGCATGGGCACAGTTAAAATGATGGGATTTCAGGCAGGTTTTACAGATGATTTTCTCTTTCTTTTCAAGAATAATTGAGTCATTTTAATGATAAGACTTGCGTGGCTTCTTTGAATGGACTGCATGGAATTAGTTGTAGCTTCGACTTTGAAATGTTTTGACAGAAAACGTATCATTTAGCTCATAAATTTTTTTCTAGCCTCTGCCTTTATTGTTTGTCCATTTTCTGCAAGGGACAACTTTGCTACTTCAGGTCGAATTCCAGGTACAGTTCTGTTTTCTTTGTTACCGCGCTCGTTTCCTTCTGCATGAGGGAGAATAATTACACAGAACATCTTTCCCAAGCAGCTGGAGTCGCATTCCAGCTGACGGCAGCACCTGCGCGGCCGGGGCCTCTGCCCGGGGCTGCGGTGCCGGCGTGCGGTGCCGGCGTGCGGTGCCAGGCTGCAGTGCCAGCCGGTCTGTGGTGCCAGGGTTGCGGTGCCGGGGTGCGGTGCCGATGCCGGTGTGCTCGGCAGGCGTAGCCACCGCCTCGTCCCGCCACTGCCCTTCCGTGAGCTTCAGATGGTAACGATGCCAGTGAATGCAAAGTGTCTGGGTTAGACTAATTAGAGGGATGATTTGTGAAACGCTGGCTATTTATTTAATTAATCACCAGCACAAAGCTATAAAACCCATATTTTAAAAATCCCTGTTAGTTTGCCATGTGGTTAATAGATTGTGGCACATTAAAAAGTGACACGGTGATGTATTAAAAATGTTCCACCTAAGGTTGGCTGATGTCCTCGAGGAACTCGAGCTGTCTGCGTTGTGCAGCACAAGCGTGGGATTAGAGCCTGATCTGTCGAAGGACTGAATATTTCTGAAAACATTTATCTCTTGTATAGCATCTGTTCATTAAAATATGTCGTGGCATATTTCTTAACCTGCAAGTAATGTTTACGGCGTAGGTTTAATTATAAGTTTTGTTGCATTTTGTTATTACAAAGAATAACTTTATTCTTCAGTATTAAATTGTGGTGGTTATTACTAAGTAAAATATAAATAATTCTTCTAAAGTAGGCCGTTCCTTCCCTTCACTCTGTGGAAACTAAGGGTGGTTTTGTGTAATGAATGCCTTTCTGTTGCAGCTATAGCAAGTGTATTTGATAAATCTGGATGTGTGTTTTCATCCTCCAGCAGCAGTAGCAGAGGTGACCGGCTCTGGTTTCCCATGGCGGTGAGCTCGGTGCCTGGTTCTCCGGTGAGCTCGGTGCCTGGTTCTCCGGTGAGCTCGGTGCCTGGTTCTCCGGTGAGCTCGGTGCCTGGTTCTCCGGTGAGCTCGGTGCCTGGTTCTCCGGTGAGCTCGGTGCCTGGTTCTCTGGTGAGCTCGGTGCCTGGTTCTCTGGTGAGCTCGGTGCCTGGTTCTCTGGTGAGCTCGGTGCCTGGTTCTCTGGTGAGCTCGGTGCCTGGTTCTCCGGTGAGCTCGGTGCCTGGTTCTCCGGTGAGCTCGGTGCCTGGTTCTCTGGTGAGCTCGGTGCCTGGTTCTCTGGTGAGCTCGGTGCCTGGTTCTCTGGTGAGCTCGGTGCCTGGTTCTCTGGTGAGCTCGGTGCCTGGTTCTCCGGTGAGCTCGGTGCCTGGTTCTCCGGTGAGCTCGGTGCCTGGTTCTCCGGTGAGCTCGGTGCCTGGTTCTCCGGTGAGCTCGGTGCCTGGTTCTCTGGTGAGCTCGGTGCCTGGTTCTCCGGTGAGCTCGGTGCCTGGTTCTCCGGTGAGCTCGGTGCCTGGTTCTCTGGTGAGCTCGGTGCCTGGTTCTCCGGTGAGCTCGGTGCCTGGTTCTCCGGTGAGCTCGGTGCCTGGTTCTCCGGTGAGCTCGGTGCCTGGTTCTCCGGTGAGCTCGGTGCCTGGTTCTCCGGTGAGCTCGGTGCCTGGTTCTCCGGTGAGCTCGGTGCCTGGTTCTCCGGTGAGCTCGGTGCCTGGTTCTCTGGTGAGCTCGGTGCCTGGTTTCCCATGGCAGCGAGCTCGGTGCCTGGTTTTCTGGGCAGTGCCAGAACATCCCTCCCAGTCCCGCAGGGGCTGAGCTGCTGACCTGGGAAATGTGTGTGGGGCCGGGGGATTAGAGATGGTCTGGGGCCCTTTGTCCTAAACCCGACACCTGCACCGATCTAAGCCAGGCCTGGGCTGCCAAGGGCACGGGCTCGGGGCTCCTCCCTCCCTTCCGAGTAAGATTTGTCAGAAAAAAGTACTGACAGGAAATCATATTCATACCGCTTTAAGTAAAACATGTTTTCATTGAAGAGGAGTTGTATGAATGAATGTGTTAATACGTGAACAAGAATTATGTGTCTCATTCTTTGCTCAGGACTTGGATAGTTTTGTTAGTTGTGGGGGTGGACGCCGGGAAGGAGCAGGCGGTGGTTGGGGCCCGTGGCTGTGGTTTGTCCGAGGGCACCGGAGGTGCGTGTGGCTGCGGTTCTGTGTTTAAGGGCACCGGGGGTGCGTGTGGCTGCGGTTCTGTGTTTAAGGGCAGCGGGGGTGCGTGTGGCTGCGGTTCTGTGTTTAAGGGCAGTGGAGGTGCGTGTGGCTGCGGTTCTGTGTTTAAGGGCAGCGGGGGTGCGTGTGGCTGCGGTTCTGTGTTTAAGGGCACTGGAGGTGTGTGTCAGCCACGCGGTGCCGGGGGCCAGGAGCCCGTCCAGCGCCGGAGCTTGTGCTTCTCAGCTGTGTGTTGTATAATTAACTGGTACATTAGGAGGGGGCTGGAATAAAACATGAGTATGTTAATGCAGCCTGGAGCTGATGTTGTAGCGATCATTGCGATGCAGATAACGCATTGCTCATAACTGCTGCTGCCGACTGGAGCCTTTGAAACATCTGGACCTTTAATTGAAAAATAGGGTGGTGCTGTACAAAGCAGACATGCGAAGTGAAGTCAACAATTTAGAATAAAAAATAATAGTGTGGTTTTTACCTTGTAGTTAAATATTCATACTTTGCTATGCTTTGTGTAACAGGAAATTACTGAGTTAAATTTTTATGAATAGTGACAGTGTGAATAAGATAAATTAAGTATTTAGCAACGTTAATGGAATTTTGCCCTGTGATGTGCTAACTCTGCAGCACATCACACTCTAGGACGGTACAGAGGAGAATGGCCCCTCGGGCAGGAGCGCGGAGGCGGCGCTGACACCGGTGACTGGCCGGGGCGCCAACGCCACCTGGAACCTGCGCCGCGCGGGTCCTGTCCCTGCGACCCCGCCAGCGCATCCACGGAGGACTTGGGAGTAACGCAGCACTCGTAGGGCTGCAGTAGTGAAACCCAGCCAGGTTAGCCACCTGCTGGGTGACAGCGGTCTGGTTTCACCACAGCAGGGTGCGGCGCGTTGGAGGACGCAGGGGCAGAGCCGCCTTTTCATGTTGGCACTAAGATGCAGGATGGCTCTGAGTATTGATATCACATTGATATCGCACATCATACTGATATCTGTGAGAGTTGGTGTTACGTGCGACTGAATGGGCGTTTCCCCAGGTCTGCTCTAGTGCCATGCACAGAAAATGAGCGCACTATTTATCGCTATTTAACCACCATACTGTGTGAGATGCTGTTCTGCTCACCCCGCCAAAATCTACTGGTTGCAGCTGCATGTGTCACTGCCGGTGGTGGGGCCAGGGGTGTGAGCCTGATGAACGTGTCCGTCCCCCGGGGCCGTGTGTCCGTCCCCCGGGGCCGTGTGTCCGCCCCGGGCCGTGTGCCGGTGTGTGGTTATGGTGCGCTGCCCCATGAGGGTTTCTGCCACGCGCTTACTGAAAGATTTTAAGGTATTTGATGATTTAGACTAAAAAATGCAGAGGGTTTAATTTGATAGCCCTGCTTTTTCTGCTCAGCCCCTCAAGAGCCGTTCTGCTTGCGAGTGAACGTGACTGTTTCGTTCTCAATTATTTTGGATGAAGAAATAATTGCACTAATTTTTTTTTTTTTAAAGTCAAGAGCTTAGAAAATGATGCTTTTCAATGGTCGTCTTAGAACAATATAGTCCTTTGTATTGCCATAAACATCTGTGCTCTAATCTGTTAGAACTTTGGTTTGCGTTGTAAATGCTGAGTTAATATAGTTCAATTTTTTCCCCTTCATATATTTTCTATATGTTGTTTATATGCATATGTCAGTGAGTTATGTTGAGGAGGTGACTGCTGGATCACGTAGCCCATTAAGTTCCCTGTCACCTAAACCAAAAGCATTTCACTGAGTTTAAAAGTGAGGAGAAATTTAACATTTGGAGAAGGACAAGCGTTTCTTCCCGTTTTGTGTAGCGTTTAGCATTGTTTGCTGGGAGGTGAGTCAATGACTTGAATTAATTATAATTACCGAAGAGACATATACTGATTGAGCAAATAAAGTAGTAAGCTCATTCGTGCCAAGGCCATCTAATTAAATGCTAACTTTGGATAAGCTGGATGTGCATGAAAGATTAAGAGGTTTTTATGACTCCCACTAAATAATGATTCAGTAAAATCTTTGCATTATATCACTAGAACATCTAATCTTAAAGTGATATAACATTTAGTCACAGAACTCTATTATACAGGAAGATGCAGTGAATTCTTGTTGAAGACGAATGGGTTCTCGTAGGTGATGTTTCCGGCGGTGCGTGAACGTTCGCAGCGGCGCTGGGCACGGTGGGGCGGACACGCGCCCGGGGCCAGTGGGCTGGACACGCGCCCGGGGCCGGTGGGATGGACACGCGCCCGGGGCCGGTGGGAGGGACACGCGCCCGGGGCCGGTGGGAGGGACACGCGCCCGGGGCCGGTGGGAGGGACACACGCCCGGGGCCGGTGGGGTGGACACGCGCCCGGGGCCGGTGGGATGGACGCGCGCCCGGGCGTGTGATGGGCGAGCTCAGACTGCGGGACAGCACTAGGTAGCCTTAAAAGAATCCATTAATTAAAATAGTAAGAAAATTCTCTATGATTTATCGTATGTTTTCTGTATGTCCAGTTACTCCTCGCTTCTTTAAAGGACTGGTGGAATATAACATTTCTAACAATAAAAGCTTAATGGAATCAGATTTGTGATTTCCTAGAAAATTAACGAGATATTTTGTCAATTTTATTCCAGACTTCATTTATCAGAATATACAGTGTCCAGTGACAAGCTAAAAGAATTTTTTGACAAATTAACTATGCCACAGGTGACAGATCAGGAAAATGTTAATTTAACAGCCCCTTTATGCTTCCCAGATTTATTGGAGGCTATTAAGGAAACTCCAAATGGTAAGGCCCCTGGCCCTGAATAGATTTTCCATTGAATTTTATACAGGATCTATTAATAAAGTTTGCTGCTGCCTTTTTGAATACAGGTAACCGTGCTTTATCTCCTGGCTCTGCTCGGCGGTTACAGCTGGAATACGGTTTTTGGTTGGCAGAGAAGGGCGGTTGCGGTTCCATGGTGTGCGTGAGCTGGTTCTGATCGGTTCCCTGAGCGCCGTGGAAAACCCACAAGCGTGACCTTAGAGGCCTTTTGTTCGGCCCACAGCCCCTGGGCGAGGACGAGGGAGGTGGTTGAAACGGGCGGAGGAGGTACGAGGTGCGGGGGTAGAGGTGGCGAAGAGCAAAGAGGAGTTGATTTTGAGAACAGCAGACGCAAAGCTCCAGCCCAGCGTGGGGCGAGGAGCACGGGCGAGCCCTGGGAAAGGTGACATTTCCCTCCTGTTTGTGGCGGTTGTGAGATCGGTCCCGAGGAGGCCTTCAGTGTGTCAATACGTGTTTGTTGGTTATGAGCTTACTGGTCAGTACTTGTAGTAGCGGCTAATGGGATAATCTGGTCCTTTTGGTGACTGGTTACAGTTCTTGGCACGTGTGTCCTTCCCTGTTTTGCTGCTGCGTGTGTCGGTTGTAACCTTTGTAACCTTTGTAACCTTGGCTTCGAGTTACCTTGGCATCTGCTGGTCCATTTTCTTTGGGTTTTCTATTAGCAAGACGAAGCATCACTTATGATGCTGCCGTCCTTGGATTTAAATACGTGACCAACTTAGCCTGCCGAGGAGGCACATCAGTTTCCGTGATAACTGCTGGTCCCGTTGAGGTGCAGATGGGGTTGGAGCGGCAGGTGTGGGCTGACGCGGTGTCGGCAGCACGAGCGGTGCCCGCGGTTCCTGCGCCGGGACACGGGATCCGCACCGGGCCACCCGGTTCCCTGGTCCGGACCCGTCAGCCGCGGTCGCTGGGGGGCGGTTCCTCTGGGAGGGGGGTCGTGCTGCGGGTGGATCCTGCGGGAGCATCTGAAGGCTCGATCGCCTTATCCAGACCAGGTGATGGAACGTCCCGAGGTCCGTCACAAATATAACATTTCCTTTTAAAACCCCTGGTTCCCTCTCGCCTTAAAAACATGGGAAGGGGAGGTGGCTGCACCATGAACGTGCTTGCTTAAAAAGCAAATTCATTATATTTGGATGGATTTTAAGAATACTTTCAGCTATGCTAGTATGAATAACTTTCATCTTTCAATTCCTATTATTTCTCTAATTCATAATCACACTGAAGGATCAAATGGTTTTTAACAATATGTTGAAATTAGCACATGGCATTTAACTCCCTGTTTTACGCTCTCATCACAGATTTATGGTATTGAATCCTTTTATTCTGTTACTTAGAATTCTGAGTGATTAACTCAAGTAATACTTTCTTCTCTCCGGGCACATATACGTGCAGAGATAGATGGGATATATAGGTAGGTCGGGTGCTGCTGAGGAGGGGCGCGGGCTGTGCGGTGGGGTCTGTGCAGAGCGGACGGGTTTACCAGCGCGGTGCCGCCTGCGGTGCGCTCGCCGTCTCTTCTCAGGCACACTTGGCCGTTCCCTATTTCCCCCATCCCACCTTTTTGATACTTCTTTTTCAATCCTGCAAGAACATGTGATCTTGCAGTGAAGTTCAGACTTTTGATGGAAACCTGTGAAATCATTGCCAAACGTTTCATATATTGTTTTTACAGGCACATTCAACAGCAGCCAAAGAATTGGAATTCAAACATTCAAGCTTCTTCCAGTTTTAAGTTGTAGCGGTGTATTTAATCTTTCTACTGAAAAGGGTTCCGTCCGCACTGGATTCTGTATTAGCTCTGTCGTACTTCTCTTATACATTCTAATGAAACGTGTTTTCTCTACAGGGTCACGTTGGTACAACGGCAACCAAAAAAATCGATGTCTACCTCCCCCTGCACGCGAGCCAGGACAAGCTGCAGCCCATGACGGTGGTGACGATCGCCAACGCCAAGGTGCACGACTTGATCGGGCTCATCTGCTGGCAGTACACGAGCGAGGGCCGGGAGCCCAAGCTGAAGTAATGCCCTTTCCTTTCTACATCCTCAGCTCTCGTTTTCTCTGCAGCCTTTTTGTGCCATGAAATGGGTTTCCATGTCAGTGTTTTTATAGACAGACAACCTGCACGTTTATCGGTGTTTCCTTTAGAGCAGTACATGTGCGTCCATATCCATTTCTCCTTCAATTAAAGTAGCAGGTACTGTATAACGAAAAGCACATGAAACCATGGATCTGTAAATGAATCATAATTTGAAACCGCTCTGTGTAAAAACAATCCAAGTCTTCTCTCTTTAGCCGTCTTGGTGACATTTTTGGTGTGAAGTCCCATCATTTTTGGCGGCGCTGCTCTTTTGGTGCAGAACTGCAGGGTTTGCTCTTGCAGGGTCTCCGCAGGCATTTCGGAGCCGTTCTCTGCAGACACAGAGATGTCTCAGAGGTTAAACGCTGCCCTTTGCTTTGTCATTTTTTTACACTGGAGAAGAAATATAAAGTGGTTTGCTGTTTCATTTGCTGTTATTAATTTCTGTTCGTTACATCGTAAGTTCAAAAATGTGTCCTTTGTGTGTGATTAGCTTATTTTTTAACAAGTAAGACAGCACTAGTGCCAGGTACCAAAGCTCAGAGAAAGGGGCAGAGCCTCCAGATTGCAAGAAGTTTGTTTTCTTGTGTAGTTCTTCATTATTTCTCATGTCTCCATCTTCTTGTAGCCTTGCTGCCCGTCCTGTAGCGAGGGCTGATTTCACTGTAGATCAGTTCTCATCATTTCCGAATAAGGAAAGAGCTCGTGTAGGTCGCACATTCTACATTTGCTATTTGTTCCTGATTTAGTCAGTTTAGAATAGAAAAAGAAACAATTGAGATCATTGTGACACTTCACTAAAATACATATAGAGAATGCTTCAAATCTCAGGTGCAGTGCGTGCAGGGTGACAGAGATACCTACTAGGAACACAACAGGAGAATAACGAGGAGGTGTTAGACTTTGTAATTAAGAGAAACAACCCCTCTGTCTTTAGGAAAAGAATACATTACTGCCTAATTCTTTTTCCTCAAAGGCAATGTAAGAGTCTGAAATGAATAAGTACTAGTTGACAGCTTGGAGAAGGTTTTGTATTCAGTTAGGCTGCCTCTTTTTGTTATAATTGTATTCTGTTTGTCTCTATTCAGTGTCTTGATCTGAGGAACAGACTTAGCAACCCTGTTCTTGGTCTCTTAACGTGAGTTTTGGTCGTAACCCGCTGGACGGTTCCCTCGCCAAGCCCTGGCAGACGTGCTCTCGTGGTTCCACCTGCAAAAAATGAACAAAATCCCTTTCTAGAAATAAATTAATAGTGAGATGCAAAGTTCATATAAGCTTACTGCTTTTAGAAGTCAGGCACGCTGCTCAGCCCGGCAGTTGTGCTTTCCCTTTCTGTCCATAGTGAACTCGGATTCTCAAGACTCTGCACGTTGCAGTTTGAAGCCTCAAGTCCAGGACTTGGCTCTCACCCTGTGGGTTTGAGATGCTGAACAGTTTTACCCTGGGCCTGTGTTTTCTGTGTAGTGTTCAGGAACCCACTCCATGTTTGAAGACGTTTGTAACCCCTTGAATTTATCACTTTCAGCCGCCATTGTGTATTTTCAGTATCATGGGTGGCAGATAAGTTGTTGTCAGCACCCGCATTTTTTGGGGTTGCTTTGTGACCCTGCTGGCTGCCTTCTGTTGCCTGCATGGGCACGCAGTCCTCCGGCTTTAATGAGAATGATGCGAGTGCCTCCGGCACCGAGTGCAATGTTCACTGTATTCATGCGGGGCTGTAAGCTGCGGCGCCGGAGCTCTGCCCGAGCAAGGGGCTGGAGCGCGGCGCCGCGGGGCACGGCCGGAGAGCACGGCCGGAGGGCATGGCCGCGGGGCACGGCTGCGGGGCACAGCCGGAGGGCACGGCCGGAGGGCACGGCCGGGGGGCACGGCCGGAGGGCACGGCTGCGGGGCACGGCTGCAGGGGCCGGGGCCGTCCAGCAGCGGGGACTGTGCGTGGCGCCGAGCTGCGCATGGCAGCGTGCAGAGCTGGGCCTCTGTGTTCTAGAAACCCGAACAAATCGGAGAAGGACCCCAAAACCCTGCCAGGCATCTCCCGTTGTCATTCACAGCCTTGTTGTTGAGCTGCTTCCGCAAGCCCCGGCCGGGGTGTCAGAGCCCCGGGCCACCACAGTCCCCTCCCCAGCGCCGCTTTTCACCCGTTTCCCTAAAAGTTAATTAAGCTCTTGGAAGAAGTTAAACATTAATTCTACAGCAATGTTCCAGTTGTTCATGACAGTCCAGAGACTCGTGGAACTTTCTTTAATAGTATTGCAGAATTTTCAAAATTCAGAGAGACAAACATTGCTGCGTTACCTTTTTGTTAGCGAATTCACAGCCTACATTAATAGTAATGCATCATTATTACCTGTTTTATGTAATAAATGTCTTAGTTGTGACAAGGTGCATATAGAGCACCCAGACTGAGCGCTCTCAGTAAAGCACACTTGCAACCAAAGGTTTGTGAATTAATTGAGAAAATTGCAAATCAGGTAGTCAGCGAAATAATTCATTGTCACATCCAATCAATAAACTTTGTAAATCAACTCATTTAATTCAAAAAATGATCTATATAGATCAAGCAACCAATTAAACAATTAGCATACACTTTGCAATTAATTAATTTAAGCATCAATCATGCAATTAAAACTCCAAATTTAAACTATGGAGTTTGAGACACTGCCACGTGAACGCTGCAGCCCCCCGTCGTGGCCGTGGCAAGTGCCTGAACGGGGCAAGAGCGCTTACTCAACTCAGTAGCTTACGCGTTAGCCTTTGAAATAGATTTTAATATTAGGAAAATGTTATTAAGGCTCTGTTTGCTCTCTACAGGTACTTATTTCCCTATGGGCTCTTGTTTGTGGGAAGGAAGGGGCCTGGGCTCTGCCTTCGTGTTTTCTTCACGCTGTATCTGTTTAACGCTTCCTGTGTTATTTAGTCCTGCATGTTAGTCTATACCAATTTTCAGCTGGTTTTATTAGTGGTGGTTTGCCTGTTTAGCTTTTTAGAAAAGGCAGATTTCTGCTGGTCATTGGTCCTGTGTTGAACAGACGTTTTACTTTGTCTGTGGTTTATTAGGCTGTTTGCCTGCCCAGGAGCCTGCTCGGCTTTTCAAGCCTGCGGTCGGTGAACTTTCAGTTGCTGGTTGTGTGAGAAAATAGGCACTGCTTGTTTGTCTGTAATTCTAAAACCTAACGGTCATACAAAGAAATAGATTTTCCTAAATGGAGCAATATTGCTTCCAGCTTTATGCAGTCATGAAACTTTCATAACTTGGGTGTATTTTATCGCCATCAGTCTTTTCCTTGCAGTCCAGCTAATGATGGAGAGGACTCTTGGCTTTACGCTGAGGTTTTGGGGTTTCTTCTGTTCCCACGTGGTTGTGGTAGCAAGATATGTTGGGCCTTTGTTGTGACACATTTATACATTAATACGTGCTCTCAGTGGCCTTTAAGTGTGTCACCCCGTGCCAGGCGTGTCTGCCGAGGGGTTTTCTGCAGCACTTGGCTGCTGGCGTTGCTGGGCTGAGCCGGCTCGGCCGCCTGGCTCCCTCTGAGCCACCTGTTCTGTGTTCCAGCGACAACGTCAACGCGTACTGCCTGCACATCGCCGAGGACGACGGGGAGGTGGACACGGACTTTCCGCCCCTGGACTCCAACGAGCCCATCCACAAGTTTGGCTTCAGCACCCTGGCCCTGGTGGAGAAGTATTCGTCCCCCGGGCTGGCGGCCAAGCAGTCGCTCTTCGTGCGCATGTGAGTATGGGAAGCGCGTGGCTGTGCCGGTCGCTGCTCCGCTCCTGCAGCCGGGCACGGGGACATGGAGGGGACGCCAAGGGGCCGGTTCTGCGCTGCTGGTTCTGCGCGGCCGTGCCCGCTCTGGGGACGCGCTGCCGGCAGCGCTGGGCCGTGCCCGCTCTGGGGACGCGCTGCCGGCAGCGCTGGGCCATGCCCGCTCTGGGGACACGCTGCCGGCAGCGCTGGGCCATGCCCGCTCTGGGGACACGCTGCTGGTTCTGCACGGCCGTGCCCGCTCTGGGGACACGCTGCCGGCAGCGCTCGGCCGTGCCGGGCCCGGGGCGTCTGAAACTGCAGACATGAAAACTGGGGGGGGAGAACGTTGAACTGTTGCACTGCTGCTGGGAGATGTTTGGAGTTTACACAAACCATGAGCTCATAATCTTCATTTTGCTCCAGCCATGCTGCTTATCTATGAAAAATCTGTTCTGAATAATAAATGAAATCAGGTATATAATAGCTTCAGAGAGTTAAAATCATGAAGTCATTCATGTTGGATATCCAGAGCCCTTTTTGACAGGTATTAAGAACTGATCTTGCTAGTCACTTTTGACTTATTTTGGGAAAATGTACTGAATTTTAGCAGAGAAAAAAAAGTGTACTCATGGTGTTTGGCTATTCCACATACGAGAGACCTCAACATCTTCTTTCAAAGCCCGATAGACAAAGTAGTAAATTCCATGCAATCAAAAGGATCGTGAGTGTTCATTGCAGGTAGACCAGCTGCAAAGCCTGTATCATTAGGAGACTGAATTGTTGATGATTTATCTGAAGAAGTCGTCTCTCTTTCTCAAGTGCCTGCTGCCTAAACCCCTGTTGCCGGCACTCGGTACCTGCGCGGGGCTGGGGACCCGGGGCTGGGGACCCGGGGCAGGGGCAGCTGAGGTTTGGAGCGGTGCTGCCCGCGGCGCCGGCGGCTGCTGGGGGCAGATCCGGGGCCAGCTGCCGGTCCTGCAAAAGAAACGGGAAATACTTTGCCCTGACATAGTTCGTGCTTGTGTGAGGACCTTCCTTCTAACTTGGGAGGTCCTGCTGATGAGAAACAAGACAACTGCATCATGGCAAGTAGTGCTTCTCTGAGAGGGCTTCTTTCTGTGTCCGCATGTTAATTTGAAATTTCTTGTACTTCCTATGTGAATAGTTATTCGTAAATAGTTCAATTTAAATTATAATTTTTAATGTGTCCCCTAGAGTAGAGAATTACTTGATCATCACTACTGTGAGTTTAAATGTGCGTGCTGTCTTATTTTCATAGGGATTTGTTCTAAATTCTACATCATCTTGCTCCCATGTCGTCCCACTAGTGCACGTAATTGTGGTTTTACGTGTTGCAGCTCCTTTCTTTCCCCCTATGCTGAAGTATTTCGCTACCGCTGTGTCAGGCTCCCGACTTGTAGTGTTTATTGGTACTGAATCAGCACTGGGAGAAGTTGGTGCTTCTGAGGACTCGGAGCAGGCGCGGGGGCCGCGTTGCCTCCCACCTGTCCCGCACAGGGACGTGTTCTCAGACGCTGTGCAGTCGCGGAACCTCACAGGGACCCCCTTTGAGCAGAAACAGTTTGCCCAGAACTCCATACGCCTCAGCTGCTGCCAACGCAAACTCTCAGCCACTTGAGCTGGTTATAAATACCCAGTGGCGGTGGCTGGAAGCAGCCCACGGTACATTTTATATTCTGAGCTGAGTGTGAATGTCTTTGTGGCTGTATAGAGTAGCAAATAATTGAGTTTGATTAGGGAGAGGGACCTCATTATCCCCCCACCTGTGCCCAGCTGGTAGGGGAGGGTCGAAATGAAGCCATTAGCTGTCTCTCTTACTGGCATCTCAAAGAGCTCAAATACATCTGTGTCTTATTTTCTTTCCTGGCACAATCAGTCGAGCAAGCTAAGCAGGCATGACCGGATTTGGCAAGTTCCAAGGACTCTGGCAAAGTGACACAAGGAGAGGACGGAGGGCAGCCGCGCCGGCTGCTCGGTGCCCATTATTCTAGCGAGCCGCGGGTGTGTGGAAGCGGCGCTGTGTCCGGCGGCCGCGGCCCCGCGCGCCCTGCGGCAAACGGCGCGGCGTTCGAGCACGCGGGCTGCGCCGCGGTGGGCGCAACCGGGGCGGCCTGCGGAAACCCGCCCTGGCGTGAGGGTGCTGCCTGGGAAAGGTTATTGTCACAACTTGACATACTCGATCTGTTGGTGCTTCTGGGAGTTGTAGCTCAGCTGCCAGTTGGCACAAAGAGGAAATTTGGCATACAGCTCCTCTGCTCTGGTATTATGTTTAGATTGCTTTGACTATTATATATGTATTTTTCAAAGCAGCACTTCTGCTATACCTGATAGATTAAGGTTTGAAACACTGTTAAAATATAAGGCTTTCATAGTACATTTGCCAATTCAATTCAAAGCTTTGAAATGTGTTTTTCACTGAGATTACAGCAGCACTCCCCAAAAGGCTTGCTCTCAGTTTTCACATGGTGTAAGTAACGTACAAATATATTTTAGAATGTTAATAAAATTCAAGCGTAAGAAAGTTAACGTAGGTTCCGGAGTTGAGCAGGTTGGCGGCCAGGCCAGCGAACGGGGAGGGCAGGACCCCAGGAGAGGAGTCGGAGCAGGAGGGTGAATTGGTCGAGGTCAGTTACGGCCCATGGCAGCGTGAGAATCCAGCCCGTTAAACCCAAGAGTGCGCAGAGTCACCCAAGGCTAACCCGAGAGGCACAGGGGCAAGATCATTTAGGTCCAGAATAAAATCTGTGGCTGGCATAGTTATTCTGCTTCACATTACTGTGCACTTCCTCTTAAAAACGACCCAGCTTAAGTTAAGTGCGTTGCATCAACTGGGGTTTTTGTCTTAACTTTGTGCTGATCAGGAGGAAATTATTAGCCATTCACAGACACTTTCAACCGTGCCAACCATTATTTGTGCCAAACTCTTAAGGAATAGGAATTCTACCTAAGGATTTTAAAAAGAAAAGGTCCAGGTTGGCAAGGCGGCTTTGGGCAAGTTTGATTCCCGTTCAGGGCAGGAGCCTTTTGTCCTTTGGCGCTGGTTTGTCTGGCTGCCGCAGGGAGCCGTGCCGCGGCGCTGCCCGGTTCGGCCGCTCGGCGCAGCTCCGCGCCAGTCGCGCTCTCCTCCCTGAACCTGCCACCCTGGCTCCGGCGCCGGGGCTGTAAAAGAAGATGGAAAGCCAAGTTACCGCAGAATGATCACTATCATTAACATTCACGGGTGGTTCACTTATCATTCCTGACTGCACAGACATGGCAGCCGTTATGAAACGTCCACAGGTGTAGCACGATGATACATATTACATTGTGCCACAATGGATTTATGTATTCTGTAACAAAAGAAAAGTGTAATGAAAAAATACAGAAGGTAATCCTTTATTCCTCCACTGCACAATTTATCAGTAATGCCTGTGGATGATAAGTGCCAGGGATTTCCTTTGCTTGATTTAACCTTGTCACCCGGGTATGTTTTTGCAAAATGACAGAAAATACAGGCTAAGGAATTTCTTTGGCTTCTGATTTGTAAGCAACAGTTTTAATTGATTGAATAGGATCTGCTTGTCTGTCCCGTTTTCTAGCGTGTTGACTTCCAGTTATCACAGGTTAGCAGAGTGAGCCAGAAGATGCGATTTATAATTGTAATGAAGGGTACGCTGGAACTGGGCTGAGTGGGGCCAGTCCGGGCACGGTACCGGTGCAGGCAGGGCTGGGGTGGCAGGGGGGCGTGGGTCGTGTGGCTGTGCCGCGGGGGGGTTCAGGGGGTCCAGGGGATCCAGGGGGGCTCCTGGGCTGACCCAGGGTCAGTCTCTTTGGTATGGGCTCAGGTTTGGGGGTTTACCGAGGGCTCAGACGTGGAGGCCGAGGTTGTGCGGTGCGCTGGGGGAGTCAGCGCTGCACGCTCGGCGAGCAGGACGGGCTGTCCAGACCCTCTGGCTGGATCCCAGAGCAAATATCCAGACGTTTACAAATGCGGGGTGCGCTTTACATTTCAGTGCTCGTGCCAAAATCTCGCTGACTGGGTAGCACACTAAATATAGTAAAACACAGAGGTTTTTCTCATTTTGCTTTGATCAGTAAAATAAACTTTTGAAGAAGGTTCTGGGCTGAGGTCCAGCCCGTGGGGCGCAGCGTGGCGGCGGCTCGGAGCGGTGGCGGGAGCGGGGCCGTGACGGTGCCCAGAATCCCCCGAGCTGCCATGGAAGGTGAGCAGGATCAGCAGCAGCCTGTGCTCTTCAGCAGCTGAAGTGTCAGGAACTGAAAGACAAGTTTTCATTTTGGTTGCAGTTCTCTGAAAGATTCTTTTGGTATTTCAGAATTACCTGAAGGTGCCAGATGCCTTTTGAATCGGGGTTCTGCTGGTGGGGTCCAGTGTGCAAGGCTTTTCTTGTAGCACTTAATTGACAACCATCATGTCATTGAAATAAGAGGGCAGAGGGGTTCTTCCTAGTAACTGTAGTATAATTGTATAAGAGGTTTTACGCTTTAAAGAATTCTGCTGGATTCAGCTCCCGGGTGAGTTCGGGTGGGCACGGGGGCTGCGTGGCCGTGCGGTGTCGGGGTTGTGCGGCCCATGCGGTGTCGGGGCTGCGTGGCCGGTGCGGTATCGGGGCTGCGCTCCCGGGGAGGCCTCGGGCAGGTCCCAGCACCCAGTCCAGGGCTGCCGGGGGCGGCTCTGCCTCGTGGGGCCCTGCGCTAGCTCTGCCTCTTCCACGTTAAACGCAGGGCAGAAATAGAGGGGAAAAAAGTAGATGCATGAAAAGGCTGGGAATATTTGGTTTGAAGACAAGTAAGATAGAGTTATAAATAATAAATGGTCTAGAGAACATAAATTTGGGGCTTTTAGGCAGCTTCATTTTGCCAGGAACAAAGGGAAAGTGAGGATGAAATTCAGATGAAACGAACTCAGGACTGATGGGAGGGAAATGCCGCTGAGTGGCGGTGACTTGTGGGGCTGCGTGCCGTGGGGCTGAGAACCGACCCTCTGGTGGGCCAGCCTGCAGGCCTGGTCGCTCTTGGTGCTGCAGGACTGACCCCCCCGGGTGGGTTCTGCGGGACTGACCCCCCGGGTGGGTTCTGCGGGACTGACCCCCCCGGGTGGGTTCCCGGGACTGACCCCCCGGGTGGGATCTGCGGGACTGACCCCCCGGGTGGGTTCCCGGGACTGACCCCCCGGGTGGGTTCTGCGGGACTGACCCCCTGGGTGGGTTCCCAGGACTGACCCCCCCGGGTGGGTTCCCGGGACTGACCCCCCGGGTGGGTTCCCAGGACTGACCCCCCGGGTGGATTCTCAGGACTGACCCCCCGGGTGGGTTCCCAGGACTGACCTCCCGGGTGGGTTCCCAGGACTGACCCCCCGGGTGGGTTCCCAGGACTGACCCCCCGGGTGGATTCTCAGGACTGACCCCCCGGGTGGGTTCCCAGGACTGACCCCCCGGGTGGGTTCTGCAGGACTGACCCCCCGGGTGGGTTCCGGGCCCGTCGCGGCCGCTCTGGCAGAGTCTGTGGGTGCAGCAGCCTGGCCGGGTGGCACGAGGCGGGCAGGGGGCCGGCGGGTGGCGGAGCTGCCGCCCCGCGGGCTGCCACCACGGGCCCAGGAGGTCACCGTGTCACAGGGACAGTGTCAGTGTCTGCTGGGGGTTGGGGATGGCGTTTACTCCCCTGGGCCGTGTCACAGCACAGGCTGGGGGTGCCACATCTGCAGTGATCTGAACTCAAACTGTATCCCCAGTGTTTGTGTCTTGAAGTGACATGTAAATGGTCTGCTTTTAATGATGTAATTGTGTTGCTTGGATTGCTTTTGACTGCCAGTTGCTTTTAAAAATATTCCAGCTGTGATATTCACAGAGAGCTCTACTCCCTGATTAAAATTCTCGGTTGCCAGATCAAAAGCTCCTCCTCCTGTCTGAATAGCCTTGCAATCCGGTTTTCTCGGTGCGGCGCAGATCTCGGCGGGTGCCCAGCAGCGCTCGGGTTTCTGTGCTAACTGCAGTGACATCTACTGACACCAGCAGAGATTGACTGCAAGGTCTAAGGGGCAGCATTGCCTGATGTATTAATCCGGTATCTCTCCTGTGACATTGTCGTCCTCTCTGCTTCCCCAGCGGTGCCACGGTCGCTGTCTGGCGGTGCCTCCCGTGACATCCCCTGCGGGCAGCGCCGGGACACGACCCCCTGTCCTCAGCCCTCCGTCAGTTCACCAAACGTGTCCAAAGAAAGCGGTTGCTTACATCTGAAATAACACTCTACCTTAATAGCTCCGACAAGCCACTGTTATTTTTCTGAGTGTTGTTCTTTGCTTCTCCTTAATGATTTTGTTACATGTGCCATTGGGACACGTATGGAAACGCGATTGCAAGTGGTTCTCTTGCAGACACCTCACAGTGAGCGCTCGAGGAGCTCCGCAAGTACATCTGCTCGCTTTTCTTTTTAAATTCTGAACGCAAATTGATCAAAAATAAATCAGGAAAATCCTTGCACACCTCAAATCTCCACCCAATTTCTCTGGTTTTGTCTCGGCCTTTCTAAGGGAGTTTGCTCAGTTCTCCTTTTAATTTCTACAGCACAACCCTGCTCATGGTTGTGCCTAAAAAGTCCTTTGCTTCAAAGTAACAAAAATTGCAGTGAGCTGCCTGCTGATGATTGTTTTGTAAAAATGCATGT
Organism: Columba livia; assembly: GCF_036013475.1. Classification (NCBI taxonomy): domain Eukaryota; kingdom Metazoa; phylum Chordata; class Aves; order Columbiformes; family Columbidae; genus Columba; species Columba livia. The sequence goes on from NC_088620.1 coordinate 888,492, forward strand.
GCATCTGTCTTGCAGAAATGCTGCTCATGGATTCTCACTTATTCAGGTGGACAGTATGAAGGTCACCATGAAGGATATCTTACAAAAGGCCTTAAAGAGAAGGAAGGGATCCCAGAGAGGCTCAGGTGGGTTATTTATCGTCTTTTCTAGAGGGCAGGGTGTTTTGCCATGAGCATATTTTGTATCTCTTTTAACTGTTGTGAAAGACGCTGTTTGTTTCAGCGGGTGTTGTGATCTCCAGCAGCACCGGGACGCGGTTCCGTGCAGGTTTGTGCTCGGGTCCCGGCCGAGCGGGCGCTGGAGCTGCACAGTGCACAGGGTTCGGGTCCCGGCCGAGCGGGCGCTGGAGCTGCACAGTGCACAGGGTTCGGGTCCCAGCCGAGCGGGCGCTGGAGCTGCACAGTGCACAGGGTTCGGGTCCCGGCCAAGCGGGCGCTGGAGCTGCACAGTGCACAGGGTTCGGGTCCCGGCCGAGCGGGCGCTGGAGCTGCACAGTGCACAGGGTTCGGGTCCTGGCCGAGCGGGCGCTGGAGCTGCACAGTGCACAGGGTTCGGGTCCCGGCCGAGCGGGCGCTGGAGCTGCACAGTGCACAGGGTTCGGGTCCCGGCCGAGCGGGTGCTGGAGCTGCACAGTGCACAGGGTTCGGGTCCCAGCCGAGCGGGCGCTGGAGCTGCACAGGGTTCTCTGCAGGGCAGGGGTCCGTTACTGCAAATGTCTATTTATGGTGACAGAGCCATTTGCATTCAGGTCCAGCCAGCGGTAGTTTGAGGTGATGGGTGCAAGTACAGTAAGACCAGGCCTTGATAGATTTGCTGTACTTTTAATTTATGTAAGAAAATGATGCTTAGTATGATTTTAAATAATTTAAAGGATTTTCGTGGCTATGTGTACGGAACAAGAAGAATTTGCTTTCTGCAGTGTTGTCAAATAGTGCTATTATGGTGAAGGCATTTCAGCATTTAAAGAAAGAAAATTTACAGTACTTGCATTTCTATTTTAGAGCAATGGTGTAAATGTGCATTCACATATATGTAGTATATATATATTTCAAAAATATAAGGCAGAGAGATCTTCCCAGCAACAAGAAATAATTACTGTGAAAAATTGCACCGAGTCTTGTCACGCAACAAAGGAACTTTAATATAAACCTATCTATATACCGGGTAGAGATAAGGATCTTGTCTTTGTAAATGAATGAAACCTCCTTATATACCCTTAGTTTTAACTATGGGAACAGAAAATAAACCCTGTTCTCTTTAGAAAAAGTAGTTCAGTGCAGTTTTTAAACGAGTGTATAATCTGTCATGGATTTAATTAGCTATCTTCAGATGAGAGCTGAAGTTTTAATAAAAGTTAGAAGAGATAACACAGCGAAGGACACGGATGAGCTGTCTCAAGGCCATATTCCAAGGGAACGATAAGAGCTGTAAAAAATGGCAGAGGAGAGCAATTGAATGGAGCAATGAAAATCTGATTCTCGTAAAAAAAGAAAGGGGGGTGGAGGTGGGGGGAGCGAGGGGCCGGGGCTGGGGCTGGGGAGCCCAGGGCACGCTCTGCCCGCCGGCCAGGCCCGCGGCTCATCCCCGGCTCAGTCCCAGCCAGGCCCATGGCTCACGGCTCATTCCCAGCCAGGCCCATGGCTCACGGCTCATTCCCAGCCAGACCCATGGCTCACGGCTCATTCCCAGCCAGGTTCATGGCTCATTCTCGGCTGCGGCGCCACCGCCAGATGTGCCAGCGGCTCCCGCAGCTGGTGCCAGCTGACTGCGCCGTGTGAGCCCCCGCTCTCTGGATGCCCATCGCTGGCCGCAGAGATAGAATTAAATGATGATGATCTTCCCACAAGTTGGGAGAGGAAACAATGCATATAAATCTTGATTTCATCTCAGCGTGAGAAGTCTTTATCCATCATCACTCATAATGAACAAGTCGTTAGCTGCGATGAATGGTGTTCTGCTTTTTTCAAACACCTCTTTTGTTCACTTTTTGGGTGACTTTTATTTATTTCCTGGGTCAGATTTCTCTTCCCCGCAGGGGGTGCATAAAGGGTTCGCTCGGCTCCGTCTTTACCCGCTCTCCTCCCCGTGGAACGGCTGTTGTACTCTGCGTCCCTTCGAAATTGGGTTTCCTTTATTTTGTTACCTGTGCTTGGTCGTTTAGAAATGGAATGGGCCTGTCATTTATTCCTTCAGCTAACACATTAATTTATGCTGTCTTGGCACTCCTGCTCAGAAACATTTGTAGTAATAGGGTATGTATGTGTCATTTGGGGCTTTTTTAATTATATAAGAAATCATTTAGATTTACTTTTCATAAATTATCCATGTGACATCTCGCTTTTCTAAGATGTAACCGCAGTAAAAGTCACACTAAAAGCCGTTTGGTTCCTTACAGGCCTGTTTGCTTTTGAACATATAGCTGGATTTATTTAAATAGTGTTGCTTGCAGATCTCAGTTTCAGCTTCTGTATAGATATGTCCAGAGTCAGGACCTGCAGTGCTGCCGGACAGACGGACGGCCGGTGCCCGGGGCAGCACTGCTGGGAGTGCTGCCGGACAGACAGACGGCCAGTGCCCGGGGCAGCACTGCTGGAAGTGCTGCCGGACAGACGGACGGCCGGTGCCCAGGCAGCACTGCTGGAAGTGCTGCCGGACAGACAGACGGCCAGTGCCCGGGGCAGCACTGCTGGAAGTGCTGCCGGACAGACAGACGGCCAGTGCCCGGGGCAGCACTGCTGGAAGTGCTGCCGGACAGACGGACGGCCGGTGCCCAGGCAGCACTGCTGGAAGTGCTGCCGGACAGACGGACGGACGGTGCCCAGGCAGCACTGCTGGAAGTGCTGCTGGACAGACGGACGGCCGGTGCCCAGGCAGCGCTGCGGCAGCGGGAGGGGGAACGGAGCTCGTCGTCATTCTTCATATCAGGAGCGGATGCGCCTCCTGCTTTCCCTGGGAGATGCCCAGATAAATGGGGTTTCAGATCAGACTATTAGCCGAGTCCTGTGCTGCTGCAGTTCCAGTCGTTCTATTAAGCAGCGGATTAGGATGTCAAAGTTCTGAATAAAAGATAAGACATAATTTAGGAAAGCATTTCTTCTCATTCAGTAACGCTTCCGTTTAAGTTGATTCCTCTGATTTTTAAAAAGCACTAACCAAAAATAGACTTAACATGTTTATTTAAAGCTTTTGTCACAGTTTAATAAAACCGGAATGCCTGTGAACTTTCCTGCGCGTTCTCGGTGTGCCTCCAGCCCAGCCTTCACAGCACAAATGCATTTATTATCTTTACAGCTTATGCTGTTTTCAAGTACCTGTGCAAGAAATTGCTTTCTGACCTGTTTTCAGCAATGGCAGACTTGCCGTTCTTCAGCTCAGTCCCGTGTTTGTAGGAAGACACAAACCATGGCCGGCTGGTTTGGGTGAGGGAGCTGAAGGATTTGTGCGGCACAGCCGGCTCGGGGACGTTCCAGCACGCGCAGGGCTAAAATACCGGTTATTTTATCCGACCGGCGACCTGCAGCTTACAAGTAGGTTTTTCAACAAGCGATTGAATCGTAGGTGCCTGAAAACCCATAGACCTTGTTCAGCTCTGGAGGTCAATGAGCTGCCCTTCCCGTCCCCTGCAGCACCAGCCCACGGGGACACGGGGGTTTTCTCCTGCGGGTCCGGGTTTCAGCACGTGCACTGGCATTCATGCAGCCGCGGTGCAAACTACGCTGTAAAAATTAATACCGATGTTTTTACTTCAAAATCCCATTTGTTGAAAAGACTAAAGCTGAATAAAGACTTCTGGCTGCAGTTTAACTCCATGCCAAAGATTCTTTGTTGCAGGAAGATATAGGTCAGTGGGAGGAGGTAGAAGTTGGGTCCAGCCTTTGTTTCGTAGAAAGCGGCATGCAGGAGATGGAAGCAATATTCCAATTGTCCTTGGCTCTGTTCAGATAGTACATTAGATAACATCATTGCGAACTACTTAGTGTTCCTTGCAGTTTTCCTTTCTTAGTGTCATAAGAATTTTGCCTTAGGGGGTTGAACTCCGACCATTTTTAAGTAACGATGAGGGAGTGAATCAGGAGGAAATGCAGGTGGCTCGGGAGCCGCTCGGTGGCACAGGGAGAGGACACGGCTGTGCCGGAGCCGCGCGGGCACTGCCCGCCCGCGGCTGGGGGAGCGGGCGGCACCGCGACCCGGGGGCGCTGCACCGGGAACGGGAACGGCTGCAGGTCAGGGAAGGAGCCGCACCGAGCAGTCGGGGCCACGCGCTGGAGAAGATGAATCCGCGGAGGAAGTTGTTGAGGCAGGTGTTTAATTAGTTGGAGTCAGGCTGGATAAATTGGGGTAGGAGCTGCCCGTGGCAGATAGGCACCTCCTTTTCTCTGGGCTGGTTCCGTTGTCTGTTAAAGCCAACAGTTCCCTTTGCTTGGGAAAGAAGCAGCAAAGAGAGTCATATAACCTCTGTTATTGTAATGGATTCCCTTGTGTACACTCATAAAATAGAAAATGTAATTGATGTTTTCTTATGGTAATGAAAAATAACTAAGTGGAATACTTTGCCATCAATTTGTTTAACCTATGGCGTGCTCAGCAGCATGCATTGCACAGGCACATTTCACGTGAGAGCCAGAAATAAACCGCTTTGGTTGCGAACGAGCTCCCGGAGGAGCCCGGTCTGACCCGGCAGGGACCACCTCCAGGTGCCTCGTCGCGTCTCGTGCGACAGAAAGGGGAGATACTAGGATGCTTTTGAGGTCCCACCGTGGTGCGTTGCAGAGAAGGTTCTGTATGTTGTACAGATCATGTTGCATAACTGTAAAATACCACTGTCAATATAACTTGGTTTGCTTTACTGCTAATTGATTTTCTTACACAATCCATCTGGTGTGTATTTCTGCTCGTCTGACTTCCCAGTACTTCGTGTTACCCAGTTAGCCCGGGAGTTCAGGAGCTGGTGGGCGCACCTGCGCTGCGCCGCTGTTCGGGCAGGCTCTGCGCTGCCCAAGCCCGGTTTTCCAGGTGAAACGAGCCCCTCGTGTTGAGAGGTGACAGCGCAGCCGCTGCTCTGCCCGCGGCCCCGGCGCTGGGCACCTGCACCACGCACCGAGCCTGCAGGGAGTTCTGTAAAATATGTTTGCATGGCTTACAACTTCAAGAACATCAGGAAGATGACGACTTCACCGTGGACACTGTGTGCACCTCGGCCGCGGTGACTGCAGGTTCGGGGTGTGCGGGAGGTGTCTGCGCTGCGAGGTTCTGCTCCTCGCCCGGAGCTGCGTCACTCCTGCTCCTCCGCAGACGAAGGGACTAGAAATGTACAGCAAACGCGAATGCAGAGAGAATGTGTGCAGAGGCTTTGTTTGCAAACAAATCAGGCGTTGATGTGAGTATATAAAACCCGAATGTTCTTAGAAGGCAATGAGAGACAGAACTAAACCATGCAAAATGCTGAACCGTTAGAACAATCCTGCCTGTTTCTGGTCCACGTCAGCCTCTCTTCATCTGAAATTTCTTGTGAGCAGAGAGGCCTTGTCTGATTCATCTTGTCTGATTTAAGCAGAAATCCTTTGCAGGGTGAACATGCTACTGATGATTATTTAATAGCTGCTTCAAACTGCAAACATCCCTGAACCAGAAATGCTCAGTCCTTTTAAGAACAAACTGCTGCACAAGTTTAATTGTTATAAACAATACCTTCTGCCAACATTTCACAGACATGACCTGTATTTTCCGTAGGTTAGAGTAAGTTATTAACTTAGCATTCTGCTCAGTTTGGAGGAAGACTAATACTTTTTCTATAAATGAAAACAGCTGCTTTATAATAACATTCAAGTCCCTAACAGCTGTCAACTAGTGCTTTTTGCATTCTTTAAGATGTGCAAAGTGACCGAAAATAGTCTGAAATAATCCTACTCGTCTGGATAAGTGTATTATCTCACTGCCACAGGAAGCCGAATAATAAGGAAAGAGGAAAATTCAAGAAACAGGGAGAGAACATAAAAATAAAAGCCTCCATGTCATCTTTTGGTCCAACAACCGAAACAAAGGAGTTAGAGCTGCGAAGGGCAGGCAGGGTGACCCGTTCTCTCGCCAGGTCACTGGGCCCTGCCGTGAGCAGCACAGCCGTCGCAGCCGCGTGCGGGGTTTGTTACCCACACGGAGCCGTTAGCGATCCCTCAGAGCTCTGCCGACAGAAGCTCGGAATAAAGAGACCAGGGAAGAGCCGTGAAGTCCTTGGGGCCGTGGCACCGCCGGCACCGCGTGGCACCGCGTGGCACCGCCGGCACTGCGTGGCACAGCGTGGCACAGTCGGCACCGCGTGGCACCGCCGGCACCGCGTGGCACAGCGTGGCACAGTCGGCACCGCGTGGCACCGCCGGCACCGCGTGGCACAGCGTGGCACAGTCGGCACCGCGGCGGCTGCTCGTGCTGTGGATGAGCCGCGGGTCTCGCCCGGGTTCGGCTCCTCGGCCCCACCGTGTACAGGGGAAATGGGACAGAAAAATGGCTGGAAAGAGTGGGGGCTGTATTTTTACTGCATGTATATGTGCATGTACTTATACCCATAAAACAGGAGAAGCGGGAAGGTTAAAAAAGCTACGTAAAAACACAGCCCTGTGATTAAAGCATTTCTAAGAGATGAAGCACAATTAGAATAAACTGTCACTGAAGTTTGATACTGTCATTGAAGGAGGGTAACCGAGGAGTTTAAATTGAAAAGTAAGTATGTTGGAGTAGGCGATGCATATGTTTGCTCTGACTCTCGCAAAGATGGAAGCCCCAGCATCTGTGACAGTGAAAAGCCAATTAATTTGTATTTCCTTGTGTCTACACGCACGCTTTTCTGCTTAATGGTAGTTTTGAGTTTCTTTCGCTTTCAGTGCTTTGTTTTGGATAATTACAGCATCCCTGCAGTCTCGTGCCTCCAGTTAGGAATGCCTTTACCTGGGAACACTTCAGAAATCCTGCTTTTCCTCGCATTGAGCTGGTTGTATCAGCAGGATTTAAATGAAAAACAACACGGGTGTTTGTAGATCCTTGGTCGAGACTCTCCCGCTTGCTGCCCCCTTCGGCACGGAGGTGATGGGTGCCGGGGCGCAGGTCACGGCTGAGCCCCGTGCTCCGGCTTTCCCCGCGCTCCCCGGGCCGTGCCGGGCCCTGGCGCTCGCCTGCTGTGCTGTGCGGTGCCATGCCACGTCATGCTGTGCCGTGCTGTACTGTGCTGTGTGTTGTGGACAGAGGACGGTGCCTCGCTTGTTTTGTGACAGATTTTCCTGGCAGGGCCGGTGCCGTGCAGGGTGATCCCCGTGCAGGACAAGGGCCGGTGCCATGCAGGGTGACCCCGTGCAGCACAGGGCTGGTGCCGTGCAGGGTGACCCCGTGCAGCACAGGGCCGGTGCCGTGCAGGGTGACCCCGTGCAGCACAGGGCCAGTGCCGTGCAGGGTGACCCCCGTGCAGGACAGGGCCGGTGCCGTGCAGGGTGACCCCGTGCAGGGTGACCCCGTGCAGCACAGGGCCGGTGCAGCTGCCGGGGGCCGGTTCCTGTGCCCGCAGCCCCGGCCCCGCTCGGCAGCGGGTTCCAGCCCGTCCTCCAGCCGCTGACGCTGAGCAGACGCTGACAGGGCCGGGACGGGGTGTTGGGGTATGTGGAACAGCTCACCAGGGATAAAGTTTGTGAATAGTTTGTCAGAACAGAAATAGCTCGTTAGTCCCGCGTGTTTGGGCTGACGGGATTCTGGACATCAGCCTGAGCGGCTGAGGGGAACTTGGTGAAATACTGAACTGAGTCTATTTCAGGGCTCTTGGTATTGAAATCATACATTGATTGGTTCTTCTGGATTGGTAATAAAGCTGTAATGTATGCGATATTTTAAATTCCACCGCTCAGTGTTTGGATGGCAGAGACTCTTTGGTTTATTTTGTCCACTCTGATGGAGGGGACACGGATGATGCCCCCGGTACCTCCATGGGATCTCCTTCCCACCCGCTCCTTGTGGAGCCCATTGTCCCTGCCCGGGGGGGTCACGCTGTCCCTGCCCGGGGGGGGTCACGCTGTCCCTGCCCGGGGGGGGTCACGCTGTCCCTGCCCGGGGGGGTCACGCTGTCCCTGCCTGGGGGGTCACGCTGTCCCTGCCCGGGGGGTCACGCTGTCCCTGCCCAGGATGCTGTTGTGTGGCTGTGAGCGGGGAAGCACCGTTTCACTGTGACACCCGGGCTGCGGTGGGGACCTCGTGCTGCCCTGCAGCGCCCAGAACAGTCGCGTTCACACTGGTTGTTCACAGCGGGTGTTCGGGGTGGCACAGTCAGGCTGAGCTGCCCCCGCCCGCACAGCTGCCGCCAGCTCCTCGCTTCGTGGGTTAAAATAGGAAAATCTGGGAGTCGTGTTGCTGCTAGAGGTTCACTACAGTACAGATCAAACATGATCATTTCTTTCTCCTTTCAGCTTTATTTAGAGCCATACATTGCTAATTGAAAAGGAATACAAGTCTATAGCAGCAATTAAGGAAAGCACTTCCGTTAATATTCTGCAAAGGCTGGTTTGCTGCTGGTTATGCTGCATGTTTTCTATCCTGCAGAAACGCGATACATAAATGAAGCGCTTGTTTCTTTTTAAGGGGCTTTTGACTAAATTCTTTAATTTCACTGCCTGTCAGGGTAGTGTTAAGTAAAATGGGTTTGAACTGCTGTAGTTTTTGTGTACTGGACTGGGTGTCAGAAACCTTTGCCATCACTGGAAATTCTGTCACTCTGGATTTACGATCTGTTTCCCGGAGCTGAATTCCTAAGCAGTGTGATTTAACACCTTGGCTCTCCATCAGCCGGGCCTGGCATTTATTTGAATGCATTACACCACTGGTTTCCATAAACTATTTTACAATTGTTTCATATAAATGACTGTTTATTTCTACAAAAACCATCTGTATTTCTGCAGAGAGCAGCAGATAACTGTGTGTAAAATTCAGTCATGTCACAACAGTGCAAGTTAAGAAAAAACAGATTGGACTGAAAAAAAGTCTCATGCTTGTGTGTAATGTTAAAAGTTTGTTTTCACTGTTTAAATAGATTTATTTATTAACCAGTATTTGCATTTGTAATGACAAAATCTTTATTCCACTTCAGAGGTGTTGAGGGGCTTTGGGGATTTTTAACGGATAAACAGATTTAAGATGTCCTCACGGCGGCAGGACTGGAGATGTAAACATTCTGGCCTTACAGCTATTTCCTCCCAAACTGTTTACATATTTCCTGTTGTTTGATTGTCCTTGCCAAGCACACAATGGAATCCTTGCCCTTCTGTCGTGTTGTAAGAAACAGCCCACAGAAGGAGCCCCGAGCCCTTTCTGGTCCCGGTTTCTGTGCAGGTGTCCGTCCCTCTCCTGCTCCGGTGCTCCCGGTGCCTCCCCAGCGGTGCCCGGGGAGCAGCTCCCAGGGGTCACGGTGCCGCTTCTGTCACCCCGGGGGATGCGGTGCCTCCCCTGTCACCCCTTGGGGACGCGGTGCCTCCCCTGTCACCCCTTGGGGACGCGGTGCCTCCTTTGCCGCCCCCGCTGAGCTGTTGCAGTTCTTCCATGTGCTGCCCGTGGAAACCTGAACCCGGGACTCAGCGCGACTGATACCTTCTGACAGACCGTTTGAAATGATAGAAATACATAAACCTCCTCTTTTTTATGACCTTGTAATAGCTGCAACATATTTCCAGCAAATATTTTCTATAGCAATAATAAAAAAGTGATAACAAAAAAAGAATATAAATATAGTTTAAACTCAAAAGAAATCACACTTTCAAAACCTAGGGTTGGAGCACTGAAGCAATAAATCATGTATCCTTGTGAAAGGAGAAACTTGAAATAGGAAGGTACCACAGACATCCACATTAAATGTTTATCAACTGTTTTCTTTTGACTGCTTTCCTGTCTTACTTCTGTGCGTGGTCAGTGCCTGTAACACAGCGCCTGTAACACAGCTCCTGTAACACAGCTCCTGAAACACAGCTCCTGTAACACAGCTCCTGTAACACAGCTCCTGTTCGCTTGTGTTCTTTGCTGCCGGTCTGGCACCTCCTGCCGTGGCGGTTGTGGGTGCCTGCCGAGCTGCTCCGAAACGCCCGATGGCCGCCGTTTCGGGGGTCGCAGGCGGGTGGGCCGTGCGAGGCAGGTGACAGCGCTGCGAGGAGCAGCCGCGGCCCTGGGGCGCGGGGAGGGCGGTGGGAGCTGCTGTGTGAGACGCAGTCACGGAATGTCCTGAGCTGGAAGGGACCGCGGGGGGTCACCAACTCCCATACCTGCCCCTGCTGAACTGCGTGCGGTTGGCGATTGCCCAGCGCCCTCATTTCCCAGACCCCTCTGCCCTCAGCAGTGTCGGCAGCTCCTCCAGTCTGTGTCACCCTTGGGCTCGGTTCCAGCCCTCGGGTGTCCCAGTCACTTGGCGTGGGTGGTGGCCGGGGGAGCCCTGCTCGTTGGAAGCCAGCATATACCTGCAAATTGTAGAATTAAATTGTAGCAAAGAGCAGAATTAGTAGGTGACATATGGGCAGATGCAGTGGACTGAGGAAGAAATCAGCACGGCTTTGTAGAGCGGGTTGTGGCTGGGGAGCGGGAGCAGCCCGTGAGCAGTCAGACCAGCTCGGTGAGGATGCTGGTTTATGGCACGCTTAGACTTCCAAAAAGATTTGACAAAGGCTCATAAAGCAATTAAGCTGTCACGGGATGAGAAGGAGGATCCTCACATGGATTAATAATTGATTAAAAGACAGGAAACAAAGAATAGGAATAATGGCCCTCCGTTATTAGTAACTAGGTTACTGGTGGAGTTCCAGTGGAACTGGTGGAACCCGCATTGTTCCGTTAATGTGGGGCATGGAAAAGGATGTGAATGCTGATGTGACAAAATGTGCTGTTGATACAAAAGAAATAAGAATAGTGCAAATAAGAGCTGTCTGTGAAGCACTGCAGAGGTATCTCGCAATGCTGAGTGACAGGGCAATAAAACGAGAGAAGGAATTCAGTGTCAATGAGTGCAAAATAATATACGTGGTGAAAAGCAAGCGTGACTATATGTATACAGTGCTGGGCTCTGATTACCTTCCATCAGTCAAGGGTCCTGCAGTGGTCCCGGGCAGAGGTGGGAGCACTGGAGCCCAGTGCCGGGGAGCGGGGACAGACATCAGAAGTCAGGGAGGAAGCACCTCTGTGCCCGTCCACAAGTCATGCTGTGCCCGCGTCTTATTTCATTTTTTATCTCAGAAAGGATAATCCAGAAGTGAAAAGACACAGAAAGGGATGTGTGCAAAAGTGGATCAGACACATGAAATGAGTAGGCGCTGGGGACGGACGGTCTTCTCTAGTCCGGAGGAGACATGGCTGGGTACAGGAGAAGCCTGTGGCTTATGTTTATACTGGTCTTTGTGGTTTAGGTTTGACAACGCCACAAACATTAAATACTGTGGTAAGTCTTCCTGTAATCCTCGTTTTACCATGTTAGCTAGTTTGGAGATGATGGTGGGTGTTGTTTGGGGTTTCGTTTAAAGGCCTCGTTCTCTTTTTAAGTGTTTGTTTATTGTGCAGATTCAACCCCTGACCGGTGTATTCTTCATTGCTATTGAAAGTTAATGGGGGAAAAATTGCATTCCAAACATTTGAACCTGTAGTAGCCATGGCTGAACTTAGTTGATCTCTGGTGATCGGTTCAATTTAGTTACGATTTTTAGCCATTAGGCTGGGGCTGAATGATGGTGATTTGGTTGAGGCCAAATGTCTGTAGAAAATTGGCTGTTTGATAAGAGCCCTGTTATCAGAGGGGGATACTTTCTCATTTACATTTAGATGAGTATTGATTATTTATTTACTCAGAGAAGTGAGATTCGTTCCCAATCTTATCTCTCTCGTCTCTGCTTGTCAGCAGAAAGAGAGATAGAGCTCCTGACATCAGCCCGAGATAACAGCACTTTGTAGTGAAGATAAAAGTTGGAATGGGCCTTTTTCTAGTCTTGACTGAAAGGATAAGTTTTAAAAATTAGAACTGATGGGTCATGCTTTCAAAACCCCATTCTGAAGGCTTTTCAGCTTAAATGGCAACAGAATTGGTTTGTTGTTATGCGGATGGCCATTCGCCTTTTGTAAGAGAGCTGCTTAATTTGGTGATGGGCCAGGATTCTTCCTGGGGCGCCTGGTGTGCCGGGGCAGTGTTGCGGTGCCGGGCTCTGCGGTGCCGGGCTCTGCGGTGCTGGGCCCTGCGGTGCCGGGTTCTGCGGTGCTGGGTTCTGTGGTGCCGGGCTCTGCGGTGCCGGGCTCTGCGGTGCCGGGTTCTGCGGTGCCGGGTTCTGCGGTGCTGGGCTCTGCGGTGCCGGGCTCTGCGGTGCCGGGCTCTGCGGTGCCGGGTTCTGCGGTGCCGGGCTCTGCGGTGCCGGGTTCTGCGGTGCCGGGTTCTGCGGTGCCGGGCTCTGCGGTGCCGGGCTCTGCGGTGCCGGGTTCTGCGGTGCCGGGTTCTGCGGTGCCGGGCTCTGCGGTGCTGGGCTCTGCGGTGCCGGGCTCTGCGGTGCCGGGTTCTGCAGTGCCGGGCTCTGCGGTGCCGGGTTCTGCGGTGCCGGGCTCTGCGGTGCCGGGTTCTGTGGTGCTGGGCTTTGCGGTGCTGGGCTCTGTGGTGCCGGGCTCTGCGGTGCTGGGCTCTGCGGTGCTGGGCTCTGCGGTGCCGGGCTCTGCGGTGCCGGGTTTTGCGGTGCTGGGCTCTGCGGTGCCGGGTTTTGCGGTGCTGGGCTCTGCGGTGCCGGGTTCTGCGGTGCCGGGTTCTGCAGTGCTGGGTTCTGCGGTGCCGGGCTCTGCGGTGCTGGGCTCTGCGGTGCTGGGTTCTGCGGTGCCGGGTTCTGCGGCTGCGCTCCCTTCCGCTGCACCGGGAATAACGGGCTCCATCTCATGGGGGAATAACGTCCATTTGGGAGCAGAACGTGCTCGGGTGCGTGGTGAGCGCTTCACATGGCTTCTGGGGAGACAAAATGAGAAGCCATAATTGAAATTCTGCTGTAGTAAATTTAAAATTAATTGGCTAACAAATTCCATTTCTTAGGCATGTCATCTGAGGCTAAAATACTTAATTTTTTTTATATGTTTTAAATATTTCATCATATACTCTCATAATTCAAAGTCAGGAAACATTCAGAAATATTCGAAGTACTGATAAAGAGGGAATAGATTTCATTATTTCAGTTCTAGTTATTTTGTTACATTAAGACCTGGTTAAAGGTGCTTTGCATCACTTTAATGTTTTCAGATCTCTGTTTAGTGTTATTTTACCAGCTTATACTGAAATACACGGCTGAGAACCTGCGGTGAGCAGGAGCGGATCCCCCCGCGCTGCCGGGCTCAGTGCCACCGCACCAGCGCCTGCCCCGGGTCCCGCACAGAGCCCGGCTCACCCAAGCCCGGCTCACCCAAGCCCGGCTCACCCAAGCCTGTCCTCTCACCCCATCGGCTCCTCTGGACCTGCCTTACAGGGGTGTCACCTGGAACTGCGTTAGTGTGTGCTTGTTTGTTCCAGTTAAGGCAAATAGGTTAAGGATCCATTCAGCTAAAAGATTTATTTGTTTTTAAGTGGCCTAATTTTTGTAGCAACATTTTTTTAATCCATTTTTGTTTACTGGAAAACAGTTTTTCAAGTAATGTCTTTCCTTTGGTGATTTGGTTTGAGAAGGAGGAGGTTGGGACCTGGATCTTGAAGATCCACAGTTAAATGTGGCTGATATGAAAACGATTCATTTGAAGCAACAGCACCTGCACTTGCCGATGTTTGGAGCAGTTCAATGCGAACAGTGTGCGGCTCTCTGGGAAGAGATAAAAGCCGTCACCCGGCGCTCGGCGCAGCCGCTTGGGGAGCGGCCCTGGCGGGGCCGCGTGCCGGGCTGGTGTGGCGGGGCGCGGCTGCGTGGCGAAGCGCGGCTCACCAAGGGGCGGCCGCCCCCAGGGTCGGCACGGGCTGAGCAGCTGTTTCTCACAAGGGGCAGTGCCTGCCGTGCAGCGCGGGCAGGGGATGCGGGCAGGCTGCTCTGGTGTGGCCATAAAGCGCCACGTCGCGCAGGAGTTTGCTGGGGGTGCCTGCACACCGTCCCGTGCCTTCCTGTAACAGGGCCCCTCCCCTTAGCAAAGAGCCTTGAAACGTGGACGTCCACCTGCCTTCCTTTAGGCACGAGTAATCTCGTGTTAGTTGAACGTGATAAGCCATCACTTTGTTAGAAAACAGATGATTTTACAAGTTACTTTATGTTTCAGGTCCTCAGTATCGGCTGGAGAAGCAGAATGAACCTAATGTCCCAGTAGATTTAGACTGTACCTTGGAGAGCCAGAGCACTTTGGAATTCTGCCTGGTCCGGGAGAACAGTATGTTTCCCCTTTTCACTTTTGCTCTTGTAAACTGCTTAAACTCACTAAGTTCTGTATTTTGGAATATGAGCTGTGCTGTCTGGGCGAGTAAGTTCTGAGGAGCCTCTTTCCCGAGGCACCTCTCAGCTGTGCCAGAACGATGTTCCAGGGGGAAATGATGGATTTCAAACCTTCTAGTAAATAGTCTGCATCCTGTTTATCACTTCATGATTAATCTTTATGTGTTAAACTCTGCTCTGTAAAGTTATGACCAATGCTGAAATACATGGAAATATGAAACTTGTTCTGTTGCAGGCGTTTCTTAGTGAACGAAGCGACTGCTCTGCAGTGCATTCTGCCGTGTCGGTACGGCTCTTAGAGGCACTGATTTTTCTGGTAGAATTTAAAGAAATTAACCAAGCACATATAACTAGAGCAGTATGATGATTTTAAAAGTGCTAGATAAATAATCTCTCCAGCTATGCTCAAATATTTTTATTATGTTACTATTTAATGGTCCTAATCGTATTTCCTGATTTATTTCTTTACAAGGAATTATCTGAAACTTTAAAAAAGGGCATTTAACATTGATTTGTGTTTGTCCTCCATTGCGTTTTGGTCCGTCCTTCGTTCTTCCCAACAGTCATGCTCTCAGTTTGGGGTTTTTTTCATTCCATTTCAATTCAGCTGTACAAACGCTGGTTGTCCTGATGAGGAAACCAGTAGCACTGGTGCTCTCAGCCAAGACTGTCAGAACATTTGCTGCGAACAGTCACATAAGGGCCTGTTTCAAGCAGCAGAAGAAGGTTTTTTTCCTTCTTTACAGAGATTAGACCTTTCCATTTACGCTTTTTGGCTATAGCATTTCATATTTTACCCCGGGATGACAGCAGCGCGTCCCGCAGCGCCTCCGGGCCCACGGCGATGCCGGGCTGTGCCGCGGTGCGGAGCAGGGACGCCGCCGCGGTCCCACTCGCCGAGCCTGCCCTGCTCCGGGGAGCGGCACTTGCACCAAATAGTTTTGGTGCTACTGGTTCGTTTCTTCATCAAACGGTTCTAAGGAACGGTAGGAAGGAACGCGCGGGAGGAGCCGGGCGCTGTGCGTGAGGAAATGCAGCAATCGTAACCTCGCTAATCAAGTTGCACTCTTCCACAAGCCAGAATTCTCCGACGTCTGCATCCTGGCTATTATTTTTGTATCGATTTTTAATCTATGAAAAGATGCATACTAGTCATACTTCCATAGGTTTTGCACATTTTGATTAAAAATAACATTTATTTCATCCAGGCTCTGTAATTAAATTAAGTTGTATATACTGCATCTTTAACATCTTTTCCTCATCTGTGGAGGGATGTCGTGGTTGTAGCTGTACCTGCTGATGCCCGTAGCTCTCTCGAGTGACTGGGTTCAGGTTGCACCATTGCTTTAAATCCGCTGTGGGTTTGTAGGTGGTTTAGCGGGAGGCGTTTGCTCTGGGAGATCCTCCAGCCTTGTCTCAGGAGAGGTGTCAGCGGTAATGCCGAGGCAACGCCTGAGGTCCCGGTGCAGCCGCTGCTGCTCGTCCCTCGGGTGAGGACACCGGTCCCGCCGCAGCAGACCCAGGGGGAGGCGCAGGGCAGGTCCCTCCAGAGCCCCTGGGTTCCTGAGCTCCCCGGCCCCTCTGCAAACAAATGGACGGTGCCAGCTCGAGTGGGGCCTGGGCCCGCGGCAGGACGCTCCTCTCCTGCGAATGGGACCGGGGCCGGGCCCGCGGCAGGACGCTCCTCTCCTGCGAATGGGACCGGGGCTGGGCCCGCGACAGGACGCTCCTCTCCTGCGAATGGGACCGGGGCCGGGCCCGTCCTGCCGCGCTGTGCATCACAAGGGTTGTGTTTGGCCCTTCACGGGCCCCGTGTTCGTCAGCCGGAGCCTGGAATGTGGAGCAGCAAAGGCCGGGCAGATGCTGTGACTCTGGAGCTCAGGAGCGAGTCACCGCTGGGGTTTGGTCAAGGCTGACAGTAATCCAGGCAAACTGGAAATGCTTGCATGGGTCTTGTCTCCTTTCTGCTGCGCTGTTACTGCTCTCTCAACAGATACCCAGCTCAAAGGAGCAATGCAGGAGAAGTTCTCTGCTTATAGTTTCTCCCCCAAAATGTGGGTGGATTTCAAGTAGTTTTCCGTTGTCCCTGCCCGGGGTAGATGTGGCACACCTGCAGGTAACCGCGCACACGGTGTTCAAGGGCAGGGCGGTGTGTAAGATCAGTCATCACTCACGCGGCGCACATGGCCCGCTTCCCCGGTACACAGTAAGAAATTGGCTTTTGGAGTGCTTAAGCAGCTGTCTTCTGGCGTGGCATTACAACAGAAACGTTGACAGCTTCGCACTATTAATAAAATAATAGCTTGAAAGTCCCAACATCAAAATGAAATATTCATTGTGTGCGTTTTGTTTTTGTTTGAAATACTTTCGACTCAGATATGCCAGTCAGGAAAAACTCTGTTATAACATCTATTATTTGGAAATGTGCTCTTCATAGTCTCATATTCATTTATAAATATATATATGTATGATGCCAAACATCTGCTGGTAAAATAGCTGCCAGTATCCTTTGGGCAAATAGAAAGTTTATATTTCAGGGTATTAAATGAAACAGAAAACTTTCCATTGCTAAGAAATATGCGTGGAGAAGTCCCCTATCTAGCCAAGGTTTGCTAATGGCATTCGGACTAATTAACTGTTTCCAGTATGCAGAACTTTTAACTCGCACAAAGATTTATCTTTCAACTGAAAGCCTGCACTTTGTAATGTGAAATGCTTTTATCTGCAGTAGCAAACTGTTCATGGCTAATTTAGTTTTATTCTTACCATCTTACTTCTGGAAAGTTCCTCTTTCTCATTTTATCATTAGATAGTAATTAGTATTCAAGGGAAATTGGTCTTAATATATTAAAATTGGTTTAGTGCCTTTAGACCTGTACCAAAGCCAATGTCTTATTGGAAAATGTAATTGGGGACTCTGTGTATGTAATTAATTGTATTACAATTAAGAACTTTCATTAAGCAATATACCAGTACATTAAAGTAATAAGGGACATTTTTGCAATGCCGTTAACTTTATATTTTGTTGTTTTATCGAGGAAATACACGTTCACTTGCTCTTGAATAGGCTACATACGGCATTCAGTGTCCTGATATTACTGATGTGTCATTTTGATGCATCCTCTGGTTCTCACAGGCCCCTTTTGGATAAGCTCCTTGGTTCAGCGTTTACCTTATTTCCAGTGCCTGTTGTTTCGTTACTGTTTGTCGGAATTTTCTATGATGAGATGGGACTGAGTTACAAATATAGCTCTGCATTTCACAGTAGTTCAAGTACTTGGACAAAAACACCATCTCCATACTGAACCTGGTTTAAAAAACGCAAAACAAAGCAAAAAACCCCAACAACAGAGTAAAGATCTTCAGCTGCTGGTTCCAGACTGGGAAACCTGTCAAACCTAGAGGCTGCACACTGGCGCCAGGGCTGGCCGGTGGAACGCCACGGGGCTCCACCGCGCCGCGCGGCTGGGAGAGCAGACGTGTGGCACCCCGGTGCCATGGGTGCTTTTTAGTCAGCTTCTGTGCGCAGAAAACACTTCCCGTTGTTGGTTTGGGTTGGTTTTTTGAAGTAGGAGCTGTTGTAGGTGTTTGGTGGGTTTGGCTGCACAGGCTGAGCAGAGACGGCGGCAGCGCCGCTGGGTCCCTGTGCTGAGCGGGAGGCGGGCGAGCCGGGCGGCAGCCGGCCGGAGGAGAACGTGTGGCCGCCGGGGCGCGTGTGCCCGGGCAGGGCTGTGCTCGCTGCTGGGTACGGGCGGCTGTGCTGAGCAGAGCTGGCGGAGCGCGGGCAGGTCCCGCTGTCCCCGCGCGGTGCCGAGGCCGCGGCTCTTTTCCTGCTCCCTCCGTGGGTTTCCCACCCCGCTGCTCCAGGAGCTGGTCCCTGTGCTGGCCCAGGGCGCCGCCTCCCTCCAGGCTGTGCTTTGCACTTCATGCACCTCGTTTGTCCCACACCTGGTTTCACCTTTTCTCATGTTTTCTTTCACAAAGTAATGTTAATTAGGCAGACTGTAAGGAAAACGGCAGAGGTCTTTGCGAACTGAGCCTGCGTGTGTTGTGGAAGGAGTCTGTTCCTCCCGCACCCCGAGCGCTCTCTGTGCCGGCACAGCCGGGGCTGCTCTGGGGCTAAATAATAGACCTGGAGCATCCACTTTACTTGATTGTTTTCCCAAGCAGAAGCTTTTACGTTCAAAAGCCACACTGTGATCTCCATTACAAATACCCTGACAGGCCTGTAAATATTTGACAGGTTTATTCACAGCTGCTTGCATGTGGAAAATATTTTTCCGCTTTCCCCAGTCAGCTGGCGGGGCTGGCGGCAGCCGGCGGTGCCACAGCCGTCCTCGGTGCCACAGCCGTCCTCGGTGCCACAGCCGTCCTCGCCGAGCCGCGGGGTCACCGCAGTGTGCCAAGTTCTGCAGTCAGGTTTTCCCCTGCAGGGCATTTCTCCTGTTGTTACTGATATTACTGCCATTATCCCGGGCACCCGCAGGGGTCCGCGTGTCTTGCCATCTCTAGACAGATGATCTGTTTGGATGCTGGAGTTCCTGGCTGCTCTCCCAAGAGCAGCAACTGTAGAAATTCTGTAAACCTGAATCCATTCACAAAGCTCCATAAAACAAAGTCGGCAGAGGTGCCGACACGCGGAGGATCTGAAAGGCTTCCAGAGCACAGTCCCGCTGCTCGGCTGCTCCGGCAGTTCAGGTGCTGACAAGGTGCTCGTGTTTTTGGCTATAGTGACAGGTTTTCCCCTGGATATGATCTGGCAGGCTGCTGATTTTCTTCCTAATACTTTTAATTTGGGTGTGTGAAATCTGGGAAGACTCAGCATCATTACAGCGGCACGTAGTGCCCACTCGGGACGGTGGGGAGCACAGGGGCAGCGGCACCCGCTGGGCGTCCTGCGGGTCTGGGTCTGGTGAAGTTTTGAGAGCATTTTGCAGGATGTGCAAGGACAAGCTCAGGTGTTGCCATCCTTTCTGTTATTTCTAGATTTCTTACAGCTGCCGATGCAGTTTGTCTGCTGGTGTAACGCTGTGTTAAGCCCCCACTGTACAGAGTTGTCCCCTCACGCGGGGTAGTCTTGTCACCCGCCCTTGGGACGCTGCTGCGCGCTGGGAGGTGACTGCTCTGAATCCCGAGCAGGGCTTCGTTTGGGGCAGCACTACCGAGCTCTCTGCAGACGGGGACGTGTGGGACTCGGGGTTCCCTCCCAGCCGCCTGCTCTCCACACCGTGCGCTGTCCCTGCTCTGTCCCCAGCCCCGGCTGCCCACGGGCAGGGGCACACCCGGGGCAACCGCCCGCTGGGCCCTGGGGGTGAGGAGGGTCCCGGTTCCCCGGGCTGGACGGACCCGTCGCTGGTCCCTGGGGGTGAGGAGGGTCCCGGTTCCCCGGGCTGGACGGACCCGTCGCTGGTCCCTGGGGGTGAGGAGGGTCCCGGTTCCCCGGCCGGGCAGCGGTGCCGCTGCTGTCCCCCTGCTCGGCCGCCCGGCACCGCTGTGCCACAGTGCTGCGCGGTGCTTTTAAGAGCACCAAAAAGTTTGACATATCTCAGTGTATCTTTGAAGTACTGCAGCATGAGGGTTTGACATGATACATTATGATAATCCATAGTATAGAGACATTAACACAGGGGTCTTTGACAAAATACATTGTAATGTCTCTGAAGGAGCCATTACAATTTATCTTGTCATTCTGGAGCGTAGAGTGGCTGCAATGTTAAGATGGCTCTGCATAAATTCACGTGTAGACTGTTTCATTTGATTTTTGGAATTCTTTTAAGTCAAATGGCACAGCCTCATTTGTAATTAACCCTTCGCTGTCCCCCTTCCCCCAAAAGAGGTCCCCAGTGGTGTGTCGGGAGCTGTGGCATCCCCTTGACCCCGGGGCAGGCTGGAAAGCTGACGTGACTGATGTCTGTGAAATGGGAATATCCCACTTTGCACTCTCAACGTGCATTTTGACCCATTTAACAGCAAATGCTAGTCTTGCTTTGATGCAGACGTGAGAGATGCTTGTCACCGGCAGCGACGTTTGTTACGGAATGAGCAGACAGGAAAGGGGACGCTTTCAGGCAGCCAGAAGGCCGCGCCGTGCTCGGTGGGGTTTTCTTCTCTCTCTCAGGTTTGTCCACGCCCAGCACGTCCCGCGCCGAGCGAGCGGTGGGTGCTTGTGCAACGCTGAATTCCCCCGCGGGAAGAGAAGAGAAGGGAAGGGAGCTGCTGCTCCAGCAGAGCGCTCTGCGGCCGGGCCGGGGTTCTCCTTCCCTGGAAAACCATCCCGTGTCATGGGGCTGCCCCACAGGCTGAGGTGCCGGGACCCTGCGCCCCGGCGGGACGGTCGCCGTGGGGAGCGTTGGTGCTGAGGCTGCTCCAGTCTCAAACAAAATGAGTGCAAAACATCTGACAAGTTCTGAGTCTGCTTTGCTGGATCTGTAAGACCTGTACTAAAATTCCATCATCTCGTCTTCCCATTATTAAAATTTCAGCAAAATATAAAGTTTTCATTAATCTCCCGCAGCAAATTTAGTGCTCCGAACTGGCAGTTGGTTCAGCTTTTAGGACTACATTAGCTGGGAAATTAAACAAAACGTGTCATTCCTCAGTATCTTCTGTAAGAAGCTAAATCAGTTTTCAAACATATTTATACCACTTTATCTAACCGCATCCGAATGATCATTTAGAGCTGAGATGCTTTATTAGCAGCTGGCATAGAAATTACTCTGCACAAAATTATATATCGCATTATAGTAATGTTTAAATTGGTGTTAATCCAACGTCATAAAATGTAAAAAATCTTTAAAGTGCGTTATATTTTTTCAGTAATTGGCATTTTGGCTTAATGAGATGTTACCTTTTATAAAGCCAGTACCTGCAGCAGTAATGAGAATACTAATCAGTAAATAAAGCGCAGCCCCGTTAGCGGGTGCCGCGGGTGCCACCGCGAGGGCCAGCGCCGCGTCCCCCCGGCAGCCCAGCGCCGGTGCCACCCGCCCGGGCCGGGCCGCGGAGTCCCTGCTCGTGGTGCGGGACACGGACGTGTGTCCTGCCGTCCTCAGTGAGTCAGTGATTCCGGCTTTGGGTGGAGGGTGAGGATTCCGCCCCGGGGACAGGGACTTGGGCATTTCACTGTTTGCTGAGGAGCCCTCGCAGCTGCAGGCGTCACGGCCGTACTTAGCGCTGGCTGAATCGTACGCGGGATTTAAACCTCTCGTTCATTATTGTTGCTTGTTTCAGGTTCAAGAGGAGAAGAGGTCTCGGAGGAGGACCCGCAGATCGACATCGCCACGGTCCAGGACATGCTCAGCAGCCACCATTACAAGTCCTTCAAAGTCAGCATGATCCATCGGCTTCGATTCACCACCGACGTTCAGTTAGGTAAATCAGTCCGTACCGTAACCGGGGAAGATGGGGCGGTTCAGACCTCTGGCCGTCTCTCATGGCTGCCTGCCCGTCCCGGGCGTTTTTCAGGCAGCCGTTATCATGCCGGTCTGTTCTGTCGGGATGCACATCGCTCCAAAGTGCTGCCAGCATTTCGGCGGTTAAAAAACTGCTTTCAGTTGAAAATACTTCAGTATTTTTATTATCCACAATCAGCTAGCACACGTTTCTTCCAAAATAAGGCCATTATTTAATGACCCCCTCCCTTTTTTTTAATGTACATTTCCTAATAGAAAGCTTCTTGCCAGCTGTTTGGTTGTTTCTAAATGACACAAGGCAAAATCAGGAATGATTAGGTTTTTCCTTTTCTGAGGCTGAAAGATTTTAAGGAGCAAGAGGAAATTTGAGGTGGAACAACATAGCACTGGTATTCTCCAAAAGGTTTTCTGTTGCCCTTATTAGCTTTCTGAATGCTTTGGAAAACCCGAAGGCCAAGGGATGACAGAATCTTGAATTATAAAAGCCTTATTACTGTTCTAAAATGATTGAATGGCTTTTTATCTTTGTGTTTAAATTGTGAAAATTTGATTAATGATACATTGGTAGGTGACCTGTGACATTCCCGCAAATACCTTGCATAAAGAAATGATTCAGCGGTAAAATATTAAGTGCCGTTATGTTTACAAAATACATTTATTCTGTAGAATTCAGTGCAATTGTAAAACTGACACTCCGGCAGTTTCTGTGTCACTGTCACTACAGTCTCTTCGTTCCTCCGCCCTTCAGCACGTGCAGAAGTTACGTCTCTCAGTTTTCCCGACAAGCTTTCCTGGTTTATTCGGGGCTGTAGGGGAGGGACGGGCGCGCTGGTGCTGGGCGGGACGGCGCTGGGCCCGCGTCCTGCGCCGGAGCAGCTGCGGGTGCGATGGCTCCTGCCGGCGGAGCTGGGCTCACCGCGTCTGGAAAGCGTCAGGAACGAGAGCTGGCAAAGGTCGTGGCAGATCGGGAAAGATAAATGGTTAAGGAAGAACAGCTGTTAAATGAAACAAATGGCTTAACTCGTGTGCGGCGGCGCTGACCCTGTCCAGCCGTGTGAGGACCATAACATTTCCCTTTTATAACAGTCTGTGAACTTGTATATTTTTGATGGCAGTGCGCTGACAACGTGATTTTTGTAATGTAATTACTTCTTAAAAATCAAAGAAAACCCCGGTGAGATATTTGAACTTTGGGCAAATGAACAGCATCAAAACCTCTCAGTAAGTCAAAAGTAATGTATGTCGCTGGGGTTTCTCTGGAAATTTTTTAGGATATTAGAAGAGCGATGCTGGTAAAATAAGCACGGAGGTGCTATTTGGATTAGGGCTGCTGAGTGCTAGCGTGTTCGTCTCCTGCGAGTGCCAGACTGCTCCACAGCCTCAAATGGGACACAGCCCGTGTCTCATTTTTTTACTGTCTCATCAGTGACTGTGGTTTGGGAGCTATTCCGAGTCCATTTAATGATGGCAAAGACTTTTCTCTGTAGCATTTTTATGTCTTCAGTTTTATGCATCTGCCATAGCCAAGCGCCAGTTTTTCTGGAGGACGCCGAGGATCCAGAACGGTCCCACGGCCCCTTGTGGGCGGTGTGGAGGTGGCGGGAGCAGGAACGCGGCTCGGGGGCCGCGCTGAACACATCGGGTGCTTTGGGCCGAGTTGCAGTCCCAGGCGGCACGTGGGAGGGCGTTTCCGTGGGCTGGACCCCCACACTGGTGCAGAAACCCCTGTACAGCCCGTCGGCACTCCCGGTTTGCTCCCACACTCCTGGTTTGCTCCCACACTCCCGGTTTGCTCCCACACTCCCGGTTTGCTCCCACACTCCCGGTTTGCTCCCACACTCCTGGTTTGCTCCCACACTCCCGGTTTGCTCACGCACTCCCAGTTTGCTCCCACACTCCCGGTTTGCTCCCGCACTCCCTGTTTGCTCCCGCACTCCCAGTTTGCTCCCACACTCCTGGTTTGCTCCCGCGCTCCCTGTTTGCTCCCGCACTCCTGGTTTGCTCCCGGTTTGCTCCCTTGCTGCAGGACGCGCAGCCGCGTTGGGTTTGAATCGCTGCCGTGCTGGGCTCTGTCTCAGTTGCGCAGGGCAGGGAGCCGTGGCGCGAGCTGCCTTTCTGAGTTACCGTTTGCATACCGGCTCTTTTTGAAACATTAGAGCTGTTTTGAGGCCCAATCACTGAATTTGAGGCAAGGTTCACCAGAAGTCCTGGAGTAAGCTGGATGTGGTGTTCGTGGTGCCTGGTCCGGCAGCACGAGGCGGTTCGTGGCGACGGCGGGGCCGTGCCGCGCTGCGGGCGGGTTTGCGGCTTTGCCCGCAGCAGGGTGGGCTCTGGGCTTTCTGGTTTCGCTCCTGTTCTGCTGTAAGGCACACGCAGTTGTACCCTCCGCGTTTTTAGAAGGGCTCTATCATGTTGTGGAGGAGTGAGATACATTCGCGTGGGTATCACATCAGCAAAATGAAAAGCATATTGTCTTGGAAAATGGCTGCGGGGAAATATTTCAGAAAAGGGGGGGCAGGTGCAGACCCCAATAAAGGGAGCACGATCGGAACGGTGTTACCGGACTGCGGCACCCCAGACGTTTCTTTTGAGAAGATTAATGAATTAAAAAAATAGTAGGAGCAGCATTTTTACTTGTTTTCTGGAGTGTGACTAATTTGTGCGGTGGTACAGACTGCAGAAGCCACGTACATAATAGTGTTTTGATTTTAGGTTTCAGCACATCCAGATTGTGAGAACAATAACAGAAAAAAGACAACATTCTTTGTCAGCGTGCGCTCTGGATGTGTGTGAGCTTAAGCCAGCGGTGTCGAGATACAGAAATAATGGATGAAGTATACAGCAACAATTTGCAGATAAAAATAATAGAAGTTAAAGTGTATTTTACATGATAAAAAAAAGATGAAAGAGGAGGAAGTCTGTTAGATCTGAGGTGGTTGCAAAGCCCTGCTCGGGGAAGTAGCCCCTGCGGGAAGATTGATGCGGCGGGGAGTGACCTTGGCGTGGAGCAGGCGCTGGTGATGTATGTATGAGCATCGCGCTGCTAAATGGACCCAGATTTGTAGCACTAATATACATGGAAGCCCAGAACCAAACTCAGGATGGCAATAAATCAACAGCCACTTTGGGTGTCATTTCTGGTTTATATTCCACTATTGTTCTATCACTTTAATTCATGTCACTATCATCTGTTCATCTGGAACAGTTTTATATAATTTTCCAGTGGAGTTACCTGACAAATCCTATCAAATTAACAAGGTGCATTAACAATATTGACTGACTGTGAATTCCGAAGTTGCAGGACCATACAGTGAACATTTTTGAGCATATTTCCAGGGGTGAGGTTCTCAGAGGAAGGGATGGGGAGCAGCCCTTGTGCACAAAGGATTTGCACCTTTATTTTTACAACTTGCCTTGGCTTTTTCAGTGAGAAAATAAGAACTTGTACCATCGACTTCGCGTGTTTTCCTTAAACTACAGAAAACGCCATTTTGGGTAATTAACCATTGCAGTGCAATAGCAATGCCCATTTTAAATAATTTGTCCAAAATTAGATTACAAACCAAAATGGGCTCCAGATACAGCATCAGCCCGCTCGCATTACGAGTTCCAGCAGTCCTGGTGTTAATTGGACTCCTGATACAATGCTTAATTGAAATGTGATCTCTGATGTGACGTGTGGTTGGTGACAAGGCGCGCTGTGGGGCCGGGGGTTGGTGGCGCGTTACAGGACGAGCTCCCGGCGAAGGGGCCGGAGAGAGCGGGAAAACACAACCCAACCTGCTTTGCAAATCCTGACTTTGAGAACTCTTGGGGTCATTGTGGAGGGTTTGGGAGAGTCCTTACGTGTGTGGCTTCTTACTTTGGTATTGTGTCACATCTCTTGAAAGTTGTCATCAGCACCTTTAGCTTTTCTTGTGCATGAGACGAGCCGAGTGTCATGTGTTGGAAACACCATAGCCGAACCCCACTGAGGGAAAAGGTTCTCTCTGTGTTTTTTCCAGAGGTGCAAGAGATAAATGATGTTTAAATACCTTTTTCCTGTACTGCTCCCTTTTGTTGCTTTCCCTTGAGCTTCTCCTGTAACTCATGGCTGAAGAAATACAATTATTTTGAAGGGTCGCCACACCTCGATGTAAAAAGCACGCTGGGGTTCGTTCAGCGTGTCCGCAGCTCCTGGACAGCGAGCTGCTGCTCTCAGTGGCGTTTTGCTGGCGCTGCCCCGATGGCACCGGGACGGATGAGAGTGACCGTTGGGGCGCTGCCCCGGCTGCGGTGACCTGGGAGGGGACACGGGGACTTTGTGCCATGGGGCTCTGGTGCTGTCCCAGTGGGGTACAGTGTGTGTGCTGTCCTGGTGGGGTATGGTGTGTGTGCTGTCCTGGTGGGGTATGGTGTGTGTGCTGTCCTGGTGGGGCACGGTGTGTGTGCTGTCCCGGTGGGGCACGGTGTGTGTGCTGTCCCGGTGGGGTACGGTGTGTGTGCTGTCCCGGTGCTGTCCTGGTGGGGTACGGTGTGTGTGCTGTCCTGGTGGGGTACAGTGTGTGTGCTGTTCCGGTGGGGCACGGTGTGTGTGCTGTTCCAGTGCTGTCCCGGTGGGGCACGGTGTGTGTGCTGTCCTGGTGGGGCACGGTGTGTGTGCTGTTCCAGCGCTGTCCCAGTGGGGTACAGTGTGTGTGCTGCTCCGGTGCTGTCCCGGTGGGGCACGGTGTGTGTGCTGGGCAGGGACAGGCTGTGATAGCATCTATTGCATAGAACGGTGGTGACTGAAAAACTAGCGGTATCATTTTCTAAATCTTGCACCTCGTGTAGCTGCTGCTTCCAGGAGAGCTCTGTGTGTGTTGAACGGAATGTTTTCGGTGGTTTCTTTCTTGTTGGTATGCCCATGCAGGAGAATAAAATGCAGATCATCAATGCAGTTTGATAACCATTTGCTTTTGGTTTCAAAAGCTCCTGTGCTTTCAAAAAGCCCCAAAGGGCAATATACTTTCATCCCATTTAAGATTTATAAAGTGTGTCAAACAGCTGATATGAAATCGCTTAAACAGATCACTGCTGTGGCTCTCTATTCTTTCTCATCTCAGGTATTTCTGGAGACAAGGTAGAGATAGACCCTGTTACTAATCAGAAGGCCAGCACTAAGTTTTGGATTAAGCAGAAACCCATTTCAATCGATTCTGAACTCCTCTGTGCCTGTGACCTTGCGGAAGAAAAAAGCCCAAGTGAGTAGTCCTTTTTATTTATGTCCTCTCTTCTCTCCCTCCCTGTATGTGCTACATGTCCAAAGAATTATTGCTGCCATGTCCTTTTCTTTCCATAGGTGTATTTTATTCTTTATAGAATGTTTTTAATCTGACTCGGTTCTGTTACAGAGAACACAACATAAACAGATACACATTTTATGAGTGTCCTTTTCATGCTGCTTACAGCTAATGGCGTCATTAAGAGCATTTCGTGCCCCCTGGCAGTAGCTGCCGGCAGTGTCACCCCAAGGAGACGCCGGCTCTCCAGCCCGTAGCTCGGGACTCAAATACGCGTTTCAGCATAATTACAATGTTTTTGAACTTCTTAACATCCAGGTTGGTTTTAAACAATTTCTTAGGTGCGAATGAGGGTCTCAGACATACAGGAGGTGTCAGTGCCCTCTGAATGCACTTTGGCCGTGGCTGCAGGGTCACGACGTGCTGCTCCGGGAGCTCGGGTTTGGGAAGCAGTGACCGTGCGGGCAGCAGCGGCAGCTCCGCGCGCCGCGGGGCAGCCCCGCTCAGCCGCAGCGGCGACGGTCGGGGCTCGCTGCCCTCGGAGCGCGGCTCCGCCAGCCGAGCGCTTCGGCTTGTTGTATCAGTGGAGTCATGGAAGTCTAGATCTGTACAGTGTGTTTGAAAAAGGACGAGATAGGCCCTGGGGGAATTGGGCAATGTCTCCCGGTGGTGCCAAAATGTAACTATCTACTATCAAAAAGTAACTGCGGTTCAAAAGCTCAGATGGATTTTATTACACTTGTGCTTTTGCAGGGTAGGGATGCTAAGTATTAAGTACTTATCTGCAAGGTGACAGAGAGGGAGAATTATGTGATACATATTTACAGAGGTAATGATCTGTTGAATTCTCTTGGAAGAGTAAATTTATGGCTGCCACAGATTTTATCAGCAATTATTGAACTATATCTTTCTCCCCTTCATTACCCCTTCCTACTTCCCTGTTCTTAGTCCAGCTATTATCTTCCTCTTCTGTCTCTCCAGCGAGATTTCGTGGTCCTTGGGAAGGTGTGATCCCAAGGAGAGGCTTCCCCGATGACCAGACAGTCCAGACTGTGCAGCCGTTGTCTGTAGAGCTCAAGGTGGTTTTGCAGTTGTAAACGTGTTAACACCTCTGGCTTTGAGGCCCCATTTCATTTCAAATGCAAACATGGTGGTAAAATCGTGCCCACAAAAAGGGGCTGTATCTGAAAAGCCGCCCTGGGAACCCAGGGTTTCCAGCTCACGCTCCTGTCAACACGATGGTCCGAGACCTTCCAGCTGAACCCCCAGCACCGCATCCCGCCCGGACGGGCTCTGCAGCCCCGGGGCAGCACCCGCTGCTGTGGGAAATCGTGTTTGCACCCAAATCCGGCCAAGCCAGGGGGGTACAAGGGACAGAACTTCACCCGCAAGTAGCGGCCAGCGGTGGAAGGGCAGGACTGCAGCTGGAGCAAGAATCGCGGTCACTTTGTGAGGATGCTGACAGGTTATGGCAAAGGCAGCCTTTATGGTGTCCTCATTTTCGCATGGCTGTCGTAAACCCTTCCCATTAAATAAGTGTTCAGCATGGTTCCAGAAGGAGAAAATAATTCCTCCTGAAATCTGCTGACCTCTTCCCAATTCACTGACGATGTTCCCAAGTCATTCTTTTAGGCCAGGAGCAGAGACTTCTGGTGTGACACCTCAGAATGATGCATTTTGGGGGCTCAACAGCAGATCAGTATCTCTGGAATTTTAAATGGAAAAAAGTTATTTTAGTAGCATAAAGGAATGAAACTCACTGTATTTCACAAGTTTTGTCTGTGATTTTTATCAGCATAGTGATATATGTTTGTAGCAGAGTTTACATAAAAAAATTATTCCCGGATCTTCCTTGAATGAATTATTGCAAAGAGAGAGAGGCTGGGTAAAGATAAGGTCTTTGAGTTCGGCAATATATTTTGTTTTCATGTGGTTATCTCTTGTAGCACAAACATGCTCCATCTCGTCTTTCAGGACTGTTCTGCACATGTAACGGTGCTCGAGCGGTTGCAGCGGTGAAAGCTCCGCGTGTGGTTGATGGGGCTCCCTGCCTCCCCAGGCACCGGCTGGAATAACGCTGGGCCCGGCTTTGCTGGGCTGGCGCACTGAGCTCTGCAGAGAGGAGGGTTTGCAGGGCCCCGCGGTGGCCGTGCTGTCCCGCCAGGCCCAGGGGACTCTGCCGGGCCCGGCGCAGCCACAGGTTCTGCAGGTTCCTCTGAACATGGGAACCAGCACCGCTCAGTATTCCGTGAGCTCTTACTCTCTGCAGGCTGAAGAGATCTCACGGTTTTTACTGATACTTTTCTGCAGGAATGTGAGAGCAGAAATCGTGTATCAATGCGGTAAAGAGCCTCTGCTTGTTTTCTGATGGTTTTCTTTGGAGAGACCGTTCTGTGCGGCGCAGCTCTGGTGGCGCTGGTGTGAGCGCGGGGGCTCCGCAGCGCGAGGGGCATGTTGTGGGTATTCCCAGCGGGCTGGCGCTTCCCTGTGCCCTGAGTTTGCAGGACCTGGAGCTGCACACGGTGAGAACAGAAAATGAAAATAGAAAGCTTTGGCATGTAATGTGCCATTGGTGCGGGTATTGTGGGCAGGGATGGCTGATGATTTTTGTTTGCCCTTGTAGTAGGCCTGGGTCAGCATTTGAATTTTTATTTGTAAATTAGATCAGAGTCCCTGAATTTAGACAAAGGGAAGAGGTAATGGCCCTGCTGGCTCGATCAAATGCCATTAGAACCTGAAGACACTGCGTACAAACGGCTTGTTTAAATCAGGTTCAGTCTGATTATCACGAGAGATTCTGAATGTTTTGAGTCTTGAAAGGAAGCATCCTATCATTGAGAAATAAGATTTAAGCCTTAATAAAGTAGTTGTCATTTTTATAGCTGAAAAGAGCTTTGTATCTCAATTAAGTGTACATAATATAAAGTCTTAAGGAAGCAACATAATACGTTTAATACAATTATATCCCTTTGCAATAGTGTAATTTAAAGGAAATCTGATTCTGTTAATGTCTCTTACATTACCTGGACAAGGGAGAAACTTCAGTGTCACCGGCCGCTGCCTTTGTCCACGTTGCGGGTGGCCCGAGCGCGGCAGCAGTGGCTGCGCTGTGGCCGTCCCTGCCCAGGCGCGCGGCCGCGGTGCCTGGTGACCGCGGTGCCGGTGACCGCGGTGCCAGTGACCATGGTGCCTGGTGGCCATGGTGCCTGGTGACCGCGGTGCCGGTGACCATGGTGCCTGGTGACTGCGGTGCCGGTGACCATGGTGCCTGGTGACCACGGTGCCGGTGACCGCGGTGCCGGTGACCATGGTGCCTGGTGGCCACGGTGCCTGGTGACCGTGGTGCCGGTGGCCACGGTGCCTGGTGTTTGCAGTGCCAGTGGCCGCGGTGCCAGTGGCCGCGGTGCCTGGTGGTTGCAGTGCCGGTGGCCGCGGTGCCGGTGGCTGCAGTGCCTGGTGGTTGCAGTGCCGGTGGCTGCGGTGCCGGGCGCGTGGGACGAGCAGCCCCGTGGGCAGCGCTTTGGTGGCCCCGAGCTCAGCACTTGGGCTCACTCACAGTTTTCAAAATAGCGTGGGGTTTTCTGTTCATGAGTATTTTACGATAGCTGCAGAAGTCACTATTGTTTGATTATCTACATGAAACACTGATGAAATATTCTCTATGATCCTTTTCTTGCTTTTTTTTCCTTTTAATAAAGCCGACACATCTCAATTGCTAGATCCAAATGTCCCTAATATGAAGGCAGTCTAAACAAAGGTGTTCTGTAGGTCACAGAGTACATTGGTAACTTCGGTTTGTAATTTAATTGCCTGCTTTGCACCCTGCAGCTTAAGATTTCCTTTAAATTCTTATTCCATTGTTGCACTGGGGCTTAACAGAGTGTTAACCTGGTAATAGGCACAGGGCCTCCCCATTATATGTCTCGCTATCGAGCGGTTCTGCATGACTAGTTAAAAAAGATGGCAAGAAGATTAATGAAAGGCGCCTGGTACAGAAGGGGGGCAGGTACCTCTGCAAGACTTGTGGCGAGGAGATATTAGAGCTGAACCAGAGCTCGGCTTTTTCTTTATCCTGTGACCTCTGAACCTGCCGCACTGTCGAGAGCTGCCAGCGGAGCCGACGTTTTGATTGATGTTGCTACACGAGTCAGTCTTTCCCGTTGAATTCCACATCTGCACGAAAATAGCTTTTCCAGCGGTATCCGCGCTGCCGTAAGCGATAGCCCCGGTGATGCCTGCGCGCCTGCGGGTGCTTCGCACTTAAAGCTAAAGGAACTTGATGTTTTAATTCAGTAGCCAGTTCCTCCAGATTATGCACGTTGGGTAGTACTAATTTAATGAATTTGTTACTGGGTTGTAAAAGGACAAAAACCATAGAGAAAGCGCTGGGAAGGTGCGGATGGGTTCCTGCTGCTCGGGGCTGGAACGGAGGCGTTGCAGTTTGCTCAGAGCCTGCGCTGGAGCAGAGCAGAGGGGCGACAGCCGCCCGAGTGCTCTGCAGACTGCACGGGATACCGGGCTGGTCCCATTGAGAGGGAGGCAGAGTGTGAAATAATAGAAGAAAATTTGTACCCGATAGAAGGCTCATCACAGACCCGGATCAAAAGGTAAAAAATAGGTTCAGCAGGGAAAATGTTCCCAAACTTCAGGCTCGGAGTGAAAGAAACTTCCAAGTGTGTAACAGAAATGAGGCCAAATGCGCACGGCCGCGCGGTTTGCAGAGCCGGTCAGCGCGGTGGCGGGACGGCACCAGTGGCACCGGTGGCACCGGGTTTGCTGCTCCCTGGCCGGGCTGCGCTCGGGATCGCGTGGGGCTGGGGCGACAGGCCGGGGGTGTCGGGGCCCCGGGCGGCCCCTGCGCCTCCTTAAACCCAGCCCTGCTCACGAGCCTTTGGCGCGGGTCCTCTGGAGCACAATCAGGAGCGCGCATTGCCTCATCCTTTTAGCAAATATGTTTTGTAGCCCTATTAAAAGGGGTCTTCATCTATCCTGTCAAAGCTATTCTGCTGGGGTTTTTTAGTTTAATTACACTATCCAATTAAAACTCCGTGCTGCATTTTGATTCGCTTCTCCTTGGGCTTGAGTGGATCTGACATTTACAGGACTCGCCTTTCAGGCAGACAATGGTGTGATTGATGAGGTGCAGACGCAATGAAGGAGGCGATTGCCATGTGGAAACACTGCTTAGTGCATTTTGATTTATTTATCATCTTTTTTCCCAAACAAGGCTGCTGGTGAGGAGGTTGTGGGCAACCCCGCGTTCCACCTCCGTTTTCACTGTTCTCACAAAAATATTTGTTTGTATTCTGCCTTTTGTAATAATTCAAAGGAGAAACAAAAGGCTTTCGGGAAAAAAAATCCAGATGTGTGAATAGTTACCACAATTTGACACGAAAGGGGATGTGTGCAGCGCTTTAATAGCACCTCTGCTTTCAGCACATCTGGGAGCATGACATCCAGTAACGGCAGCGGTGTGTAATGGGCCGCAGCAGGGCGTGCGGACCCGAGCCGAGGACGGTGCCCGTGAAGCAGCGCTGGGAGCGGCAGCACCGCGGCCCGTGCTTTGTCCTCAGCGCTGGCGCCGTCGGTTCCCGCTGGAGCGCTGCGGGCTCTGCAGACGGGTCAGCGGGACGCGGGGTCCGACCCGCCTGGTTCCACTCGTGTCGGGGTCAGGGCTCCATCCTCTGAGCAACCTCTGGGTAACTCTCGCTGGCATGGACGGGCTGAGCCCCCCGTGACGCTGGGGACAGCACTGCTGCTGCTCCCCGTGTCCCCCCTGCAACCCCACACCCAGCAGGAAACTTCTGAGCTCGCTCGTTACTCGAGCTTCCCAGGAGGGTGTTGTGGTGCTAAAGCAGCGCGTGTGTTTTTGTGGGACCTTCAGGCCCTGCTCCAGGGTCACAGCCGCGTTTGTGGGGTGCGCACGTGGATTTCAGACACCGGGGTCCCTCCCAGAGCTGTTCGGTGAGATGTGACGGGCTGGTGAGCAGAGGTCACCCCATTGCATGCAGTGCTTTAAGTACATTTGCTTTTGTACAGAAACATTGGTTGGTTGTATATTATTTTCATCATTCCTTGCCTTTTTACTAGTATATTTCTATTTCTTTATAATCCGTTCTGAGTCCGTGAGAGGAGATTTCAAGGTCTGATCCTGTTGTAGCCACAATTTCTGAAATAGTGAAAATCTGTGATGATGTCAAATGATGCCCATAAGTGTTTTGCTCTTCAGTGAGGTCTTTCTCCAGCTATTTATCCCACTAATAACTCTTAATTGTTGACTTCTGCCTTATGACCCTGTAATGACAAAGCAATCATCAAGGTATATTGACAAATTAACATAAATTTGCATTTCCCCGTGTTTGTTTTCTTTTTTGTCCAAGTCATGAATATTCCTTTCATCCTCCATCGAATTAGTGATTTCATTCAGTGCACACAGTTGTGAAGAGTGGCACAGGCAAAAGAGAGCGGTGTTTGTGGAGGAGCCACCGAAATGAAGCGTTGGTGCAAAACCTGCGTTGTTTTAATTCTGCCACCACGGGCAGTGGGAGCCACCGGAGTCGCTGCTGTTTGTTACCAGATATTCCTATATGGAAATAAAAGCCCATTGAAGGTCCTATTGATCTCTCAATTGTCAAGGGTGGTGCTCCATTGCAAGGAGGTACAGCACATATTTAAGCACTCTTGGAAATGGAAATCAATCTCACAATTCAGAAATTCCATCTGGCTGGAACAGTAGCCGAGCAGAGTGCCAGTTAGGATTTCAATGAACCAATATTTCATGCTGTAAATAGTGTAATGTGGACACGGAGCACATAAACATAATGTCGTAATGGGGCTTTCGAAAGAAAAGTCTGCTCAGCTCCTTTGCGCTCAATCACCCGTCAGGGCGCAGGCCGTGCCGTGGACTGGGCAGCGGGCTTGGTGGCGGCACCGCGGCCCCCGTGTCCCCAAGCATCCCCTGTGCCGCGGCCACCGTGCCACGGCCCCTGTGCCACGGCCCCCTGCCCCCAAGCAGCCCCTATGCCGTGTCCCCTGTGCCACCTCCCCCTGCCCCCGTGCGGCCCCTGTGCCACAGCCCCCATGCCGTGTCCCCCGGGTGTCCCACTGAGCGCAGCCCATGGCTCAGTGCAGCTGTTACCAGCGTTTGTCCCTCTAATTGTCGTCAAAAGAGCAGAGTCCTCGCAATTCTAAAATCCGCGCTCAAAACCAGAGTTCTGCTCTGTCAGCTGTGTAAGCGCTTTTGCTGGAAAGGAGTAAATCACAGGTTAACGAGAAGGACGAGGGCACTGGGGAGAGTTTCTCCACCAGCCGGACAGCAGCCGGGATCGCGCGCGGGTGGCTCTGGTTCCGCGTCCTGTCCCTGTGCCGGGCGGCAGAGCGAGGACACCGCGGGTGAACGGGGCCGTGACCGCGGGCTGCCCGCACCCGCACAGACAACCCGGCTGGGATCCTCCAGACGCGGTTTCAGTTCTAGTGGTGCGTCTGTGTAACTGATCTGAAATGTCCAAGGACAAGCGCGGTGTCGTGTCCCCAGGAGCGGTGCCCGGACGCCTTCAGAATGCTAAAGGCGCAGAGCGGGGTGCATGCATTACCATGCTGATGAGCGCGGCCGGGAGTTCCCGCATCTTTAGTACCACCGAGGCATCGTTTGTCAAATGATTTAAAGGGGTTTTTATTATTATTATTAGCCAATTTTTCAATATAGAATTTATATTCCAGGTTAGTGGATCATAATGGTGTTTAATTAACATGCCACAATAAAATACTTGCATCTCAGATTTCCTGGCCACAGACCTGAGCGTATATCAGTCACTTTTTGGTAACCTGGAGAATTAGATAATGTAAATAAGGCTTCAAATTAGCTTTCCTCCAGGAAAGACCCGAATTTACAGTAATGTGGCTGTTACTTTACGGATTACTCAACTTTGACCTTTGAACTGAATGAATTGTGAGAAAACTGAGGGAAAAGTACGATGTATAGAATAGGTTTGGTTGTAATTTCGGAGCCGCGCACACCCACACCAGTGAAGGGTGCTTTGCCTTGCCACGCGTTCTGCAGACAGACCTTGACGCCAGAGCCACGGACACGGGCTGGGGTTAATTGGCCTTTTATTTTAAATACAACCCTTATCTCCTGCACGGGGTGATGATGCAGTGAATAGTTCCGTAAAGCTGCGCTGTTGCGGCAGTTCAGCTGCAGCGCGCGGGCGGGCTGAGCGGCGCTAACCAGCCGTTTGATGGGTTCTGCGTTTCCTGCAGCGGGGATGTGATGGGAGAAGGAACCTTATTGAGCCGGGTTCAGCTGCTCCCGTGAGCCACCACTTGCCTTCAGCTGCAGTGACACGAGAAGCCTGTCAGCGCTGCGCGCCCCGTCTGGCGCGGTGCCGCGCGGGACCCGCCATCTGCGCGCCCTCAGCTCCTCTCTTCTTGTCTTTGCAGGTCATGCAATATTTAAACTTACATATCTAAGCAATCATGACTACAAACACCTTTACTTTGAATCAGACGCTGCTACTGTCAATGAAATTGTACTGAAGGTGAGTGTTCGATGGCAACGTGTCCCAGGAGGGGTGTTTCAGCCCTTGTTGGGCGAGCGGGGGCTCTGGGGGCGCCGGGAGCTCCGGGCGCTGCCGCGTTGCTGTTTGAGCAGCCGCGCGGGCACCGCCGCTTCTGTGCTGCGTTCCCGTGTGTGTTTGGCTCTAGTTAACGGAGACACCAGTTCTCTGTGGGATTTCATAGGGACGCACCAGCTTTCGTTGTGCCCGTCACGTCTGTTCCGGACGCGGGTGTTTGTGCCAAGCCAAAAGGTTGTTTTTCCACCCAGTACCCCATCAGATCTATTTGCTTTTCCTGTGGCTCAGTACACACGCTGACTTATTTTCTGAAACAAATTTTTGTTGCACTCTGGAATGGTTAATTTGGATTTTCCACAAACTAATATTTTATAGCAATCCAGAATTGAAAGAGCAGTGATTTTGGCAAGCCATCTGTTACGTTTGCTCTGATTTGCTACGTGGAGTTTGGAGGATTGCTATGTAACTGACATACGATAATTTTTATTAATAATGTAGCAGGTGAGTGTATTTTGGGGATTTTCAACTCACTTCCTGAACCGTTAGGCCAAGTCTTTTGTTCCTACTCTATCTTAAATAAGCTGCTGTAGTCAGAGCACTCGGCACATCCGAGACTGGTCGGAGAAGATTCGCTGGGACTGATGTGAATGTTCAAGAGGGAAATATTGTTGCACAGCTTTTCCTTGGCTCGCAGGTTGTTGATAGTGAGTGTTTTCTGGTTTCATGCACAGGTTGCCGGTTTGTTCTCAGTTCCGTATTGGCAGTCTCAGAAATCCCACTTCTCAGGTTCGGGTTTTCACAGGACCAAGTGAGAAAGGCTGAGGCTTTATTGACCGTGAAAACTCCCTACACTTTTATGCCTTAAGCTGTAATATGGAATGAAAGTGAAACACTCTACAGTGCATAAAATTGTGCAAGTTTTAAGGCACAGCATATTACCCAGCTAATGGCAGACCAAAGGGCATTTTTATCTTTTTGGTTCTTGCATTAACCTTCCATTAAAATTATCTATGTGATTATCACAAAGCACTGGAGATAATAAATTTAGGGAATAGCAGGCTTGTTAAATATCATTTAAAAATGCTTTCATCAAGTAAAATGTGCCAAAACACAGGGAAACTCTGAGATGAGCCGAGTATGCAAACATGGCAAGGGAACAATCCCTCTACCGAAGCTGATAAGGGTGTTTATTGAAGCCGTGAGGGTGTCAGGCCGGCGCTCCGGGGCTTTGCCCCGCGGTGTCCCGGAGGTGCGGGTGACACGGGTGGGACGTGGGGAGGGGACGTGGGAGCACAGTGGGACCAGGGCCGGCTCTGCTGCTGCTGGTGCTCTGCACCGCCGGGACCGGGTTTGCTAAAGCCTGGCTCAGCTGGGCGGGAGAGGGGCCCTGCCCGCTGGGCTGCCCCACCGGAGCGCCACCGATGTTAAATACCGGTTTGTGTCTTGCAGGTTAACTATATTCTGGAGTCGCGAGCAAGCACAGCCAGAGCAGATTATTTTGCTCAGAAACAAAGAAAACTGAGCAGGAGAACAAGCTTCAGCTTCCAGAAGGAGAAGAAGTCGGGGCCGCAGTGAGGCCTGGCCCAGGAGAGCCCGTCTGCCGGGCCGGAGCGCCACGGGAGCCGCTGCTGCGCGTACCGAGCGGCCGCGCCACCGCCGTCCCGCCCGCGCCGCCCGAGGTGCCCCCGCGGTGGCCACGGGAGGCCTCCCCGTGACAAAATAAAGAGCCATATCAGCCGGAAAGAAGACTGTTACGCTTCAGGTTCCTTTGATTAGAAATAAGAGAATGACGTAGACTGGCATCATTTAATTACTGTATTATGTACAATCACAAGAAGAGATGTGATTACATGTTATTTCACAGCCTGGTTAAAATAAATTATATACATCTGTAATACACCCACGTACACACAGGTATTGCTTGTGACATGATCAAATTTCTAAAAACAAAATGTAGGACAAATGTATCCATTTTTACTATTAATAAACAGATGTAATCTTTTCCAAGGCCCATATGATGCACAGTTATTTGGGGGGAGGCTGCAGTCCCAGATGGTTTCACTGCTGCTGCTGAAGTGCAGGAGGCAACCGTGAGCCAGGGCACAGCAGCCGGCGCAGGGAGCTGCTTTGTGAGGCAGCGCTGAGACAGTCGAGTCTGTTGTGGTTTGTTTTGTTCAGAAATATTTTATTCAACTGTGCTTTTCAGCTTTGCGTACGTTTTACTGGAAGTCGTTTGCTCCAGTCACCGCAGTGTTCTGAAAGCAGGCAGCACCTCGGCGGCGGGCAGGAGCGCCGGCCTGCCGCGCCGGCTCCGCGGCGTTCGGGACTCTGGGAAATGCCTTCGCTTTTTCTTATTATTGTTCTTTAAAAATAAAAATTAAGACCTGCTTTGTACCGGGATTTGTAACTATCTTGGCCTTGTCCACACGTGAAGGGGATTACTGGGAACCAGGCTGCGGTTCTGGTTCAGTTCACCAGAGGTGTCCTTCAGAGATCTCCCCGGGCTCCACGGCCGGAGCTCCGCACGGCTGCCGGGGATTCGGTGTCACCAAAATGCCGCCGGTTCCGAGGGGTGTTTAACCGCGGTGGGGGCGGCGGGTCCCACGGGCAGAGCAGGTTCCTGCCGCTGCGACCTGGCGGCGTCCTGCCTTCGTACCCAGAAAACTGCCCGAGCCTCAGCGCGGGCCTGAGGGGGCAACGCAGAGAGAGCTCGCCCCTCACCGGCTGCGGTCTGAGTTCTGGGTTAGTGGAGGTTCAGCGGTGCCGGCGCTGCCGCGGGAGCCGCGGCCTCGCTCTGCAGTCTTCCACAGTATCTGCAAAACAAGAGAAAAGTATTTTATAGTGTGATATTACATTTTGTAATATTTTATATGTGCAAATGCAGCACAGATGCAATGGGGAGAGACCCTTCAATAATGCAATGTAAATGACTCTTTTAACCAACTTTGTGAACTATTTAACATTAAAGTTGTTATGTGAATGTTCTTTTGCCATGTAGTTTCAATTCTTTAAACTGAGCTCAAAAATTGCCTACGTTGATATCAGAAGCTAGAGAAGTCTCGTTTTCTCCGTGATTGTGATGCTATTGCCACCCACTTACATTTATGTGTTACCAGTAGCTATTCCATATGTGCAGCATTTTGCTTTCAGCAAAGCCTGAAGACTCACGTAACAAACAGATCTCTGCTGGCTGAACTGCGGCGCTACCCGTGGGCGCAGAGCCCCGTGCCGGACACGTGCGGGTGCCCCGTCTCTCCGGTTGTGCCACGTGCGGTGTTGCCGTGCGGCGGAGCCGGGACATGCAGCACGTCCGGGGAGCAGCCGAGCTGGGGAGCCCCGGATGAGTTTATTTGCTCTGAAAGGGCTGTTTGCAGCTAAGACGTGAATTTACTTTCAAAGACCAGATCCAGTTGAACACATGGTGTGGAGGAAGCCATCCCAAAATTCTGGAACCGTCCAGCGTTTCAGGAGCTGAACAGCCTCTCCCTCCGAACAGACGTTTCCACCATTTGGTGCTTGCTGAAGGGGTTAAATCAGAGCTCATGGTTGCAATCTGTGCGCAGCCGAACGCAAACCCAGCACGGGCTGGTCCTTCCCGGTAGTTGTAGATTTAATTGATTCAGATGGGCATTCAACTGGGTCAGCAAAGCAAGCTGTTCCCGTGCCGTCGCGGCTCCGGCGGGAGGGCGGCTGCGCGCCACGCGGCCGCTGCTCACGGCCGAGCTGCCAGAGGCACCGGAGCTTTGCTGAATCTTCTCCTACTTCTGCTGTTGGAGGGGACCCGGCTGCACGTGCACCTGGGGCTTTACGGCCCATTGCACCTCACGGAGCAGAGCGTGCGCTTGAGAAAAGTCACGGGCACAGACCTGGTGAGAGTCCACCAGGGGAGACGGGTGACCCTGAGACCCCACCGTCGTTCATTGTGCTCCCGGGTGGCTGGGCGGCTGTCTGGGATCTGTGAAAGCATAAAATAGCTGATGCTGATGAGCGGCTCTGCTGCTCAGGGGCGTCGGGCAGGTGGGGATGGCCCAGGCTGGAGCAGCCGCAGCGCGTGGGGACGAGCGCGTCCCCCCTCCTGCGTCCCATCAGCATACTGGGAACCAAAAGAGCCACCTTGGAGCAGAGGACGCTGGCACGTCCCGCACCCCGGTGCGCTGGGCAGCCTGACGCCGGCTCTGCCGTCAGCTCCGGGGGTCCAAGCCAGAGGCTCCTTTGGGGTTTGGGTGGCAGGAGCCTGGTGCATCCCAGGCACTTTTGCCGCTGCCCCTGCACCCACCCTGCACCGGGACAAGCAGCAAAAACCATCACACAGCCCTGGGTGCAGCCCTGAGATTAATAGGGGGAGTTATTTATGGAGACATGTTTGTAATGGGCCCATGAATTTCATGGAAATGCGCTGCTGTGGCGGCGTGCGGTATTGGGTGCTGCTGCTGCTGCTGCTAAAATTAAGGCCCCTTAAATCACATCCCAGTGCCGCCTCCCCGGTGCGGGCGCTGGGACGAGTCGGAGACGCGCAGGCAGAGCGGGGTGGGGGCCGGGCAGGACAGCGGGGGCTCCGGCACCGCCGCGCTGGCTCCGGCACCGCCACACTGCCGCAGCACGAAGGGTTAAGCACTGTCAGGTTTTATTCTCCCCACACACCTCTGCTTAAATGCAAGAAAAGAAAAAATCTCAACAGGGTGTTGTTTGCTCTAAAAACCCTAAGCATGATTTGTGAACTCTCACAGCCTTGGTAATCTCATCAGAGTAATGGGATTATATTTCAAATCACCATGGCCTGTTCATTACACATTTAAACTCCTTTGACAGAGGAAAAGTTAAATAAAATGTGTGCGTCAGCCCTGGTTGACTTTCCCAGTTCTCTTTCTTGATTAGACAAACAGATGCTGAGCTCCAAAATGAAAAAATAATGTGCTCATTTATTCATTTTTCTGACAAGTCACAATAGATTTTTAACTACAAATGAGCCCCCTCCCCAGGTGGGGAGCGCGGGGGAACACGCGCGATGCCGTAATGTGCTCCAAGCCGGCGGCTCGGGCTAAACTGGGCCACAAGTGGTCATTTCCGCACCGCGAGCGCGGGGACGGGGCCGCGATTCCCCCATCGCCGCCCCCTGATGGATTCCTCGGAGGAGCTGACAGCGGCGCTTGCGTTCCAGCCGCCGGCGCAGCCGTCGCGGCAGCAGCGCGGCCCAGCCTGCAGCAGCCCCAACCGCGGCACCGCCAACCCTTTTGGCACCTCCCGCCGGCTCCACGCACCCCGGACGAATCGCACCCGCGGGACCTGCCCCGCTCACCGGGTTCCCGTCCCACCCGCTCTGCAGCGCTGCGGCCAAACTGACCTTTGCGTGAGCATCCCCACAGTGTGCCGCGGGGGCTGAGAATCCACCAGTGGGTCCGGACATGGCGGGAGCTCACGAAGCCGCCCACGTGCCGGAAGGGCCGGAGCTGCGCGGGCCGGGCTCCCGCGGAACCAGAGTGTTTCGCTTCGGGCAGCGCTGGGGCTCTGTTAGGGAGCTGAAATGCCAGATAATTAGAAATACACCAGCAAACACCATTATTGTCAGGAGAATGCAGTCGCCTACAGTAATGAAGCAATTATTAATGAGCAACTGCAAGGCTGTCATTAATTTAAGCTTTTCAGGATCACAGACTACGGCAAGTTAAATGTTAAAACAGAGCTGGGGCTGGGCTGAGTGGGGCTCTCCCCCATCGCGGGTGGGGAGAGCGGGGTCCCGCGTGCCCGCGGTGCCCTCCAACCCCAGCCCTCCCACCCCATCGCCCATTAACCACACCAGTGCGGGAACAGCTTCACCGCAGCCGGCACCAGCCCCTTGGGGCAGCCCGGGCGGCGGCTCCACGGGGGACAGGGATGGGGAAGGGACGGGGCTGGGACAGGTCGGGCGCTGCCCGGTCCTGCAGCAGCACGGCCAAGGTGCCGCCAGCTCCGTGGCATAAGTGCCGGGTGTGTGGGTGCAGCCGGCAGCTCCCGCACCAGCGCGCAGCCCCGCGCCGCAATCTGTCACGGCGGCTGGGGCTTGCCGGCTCCGCAATATGTACCTCGTGTCTGGGCTGTCATCGGACATAATTCCGCCCTGCTGGCATATTGCTGATTTGTGCATGCGATGCATGCAATCACCTGAGCCAGGAGCCGGGGGTTCCTTGATCCGGGGCTGTCAGGGCAGAGTGTTTTAGTGCCGCCTGCGATTAGCCGGAATTGACAGGCCCTGCGAGCGGGGAATTGCACAACTGGGGAATTAACAGCCAGGGACTGAAGTGGAGTGTGGCACTCGTTTAATCTGCAATTTATCAGTTTATGTGGCTTCTTGTCGCAGACAGAAGATTACACTCCAAAAAAGAAGGCTCCCTTTTTCTAATTTCACCTGACAGGGTGAGGGAAGCGCGATATTCAGCGGCTGCCGCAGGCGCTGGTTCCGCCGGGTCACCCGCCCGTGCTGCGCCGGGTGGCAGCCAGAGCGTCCCCAGCAGCCCTGGCGCAGGGCCCCATCCCACCTCCAGCCGCTCAGTTTTGCCCCAGAAGGTCGGGCAGGTGCCCCTGTGCCTCACAGCAGCGGCCACGGGGAGACACGGCCCCGCGGCCCCCGCGTGTCACGGCCAGGCCACGCGGGGCCATCATCCCGTCCCTGTCCCCCGTCCCCATCCCCATGGCACAGCTGCTCCCACGTGCCGGGCGTGCGGGAGGCTCATCCGTGGGCACAGAAAGCGGCAGCCGCGGCAGTGCCGCCTCCCGGCCCCACCGCCCTGCGCTCCAATTTTGATAATATCATTAGAGGCTGATAATGGTTTCCAGGAACACTGTAGCCTTTCTGCGAGGTGACAGCCTGTAAAAGCAGCGTGACAGATAATGTATTCTACAAGGGTACAATAATGTGACTCTGAGCACATTAAACTCCTTTAATGTGGGTGACATACACCTTCCTCGTAACACACATTATCATCCCGGGGCACACGCGGCGACACGGGGCCGGCCCCTCTGCACCCGCGGACACTCACCTGCCTCCTCCCCGGTGCTCCGGAGCCGGCGCTGCTGCTGGTGCTGGTGCTGGTGCCGGTACTGGTGCCGGTACTGGTGCCGGCGCCCCAGGGCCCCCCATGCAAGTGGGGGCTCCCGCCCCAGCGCCGCTTTTCCTTCCCGCAGCGCGAGGAGGTCAAACCGCGTGGTGCAAATGCTGCCGCTGCCGCCGGCGCTCTCCTTGGCCTTCCTTGGCGGCCTGCTCTGATACTGCAAACCCTTATCCAACCTTATGGTATCAAAGATTATTTATAATCAGTTAAATACGTTTTTAGCAGCTTCTTTCCACACTTACTGCCACACTTCCACTGCCACTTCAACTTAATTAGGGAGGCCTTGCTAAAGAGATGGGAATAAATGCATCTATAGAAATATATCTATGTATAAATGAAGAAAGCAGCCACCACAGGTCAAACCAGTACTTTCAATTTATTGCCCTGGTACATTCATTTGTAAATAGCTTTGCCTTGCTGGTTTCTAAGTGCAAGGCTAATGTTGGAGTGCTTAAATTAATAGTGACGCACACCTTTCATTATTGCTATTAAATTAGGTGCTGGGCTTTGATGGATTCACTTGTTGCTGAACTAAAAGCCTTAGAGATGTGGGTGTGTGTATCCATTTGGTTTTACAGCAAATTTAGGTCTTAATGTCAAGCCAGACAGAGCTGAGCGAGTTCCTCCTCAGCACGCACTAATTAGCGGGACAGGCACCTCCTGCCCCAGCCCCGCTCCCGGCAGCATCGTGCAGGCTCGTGGTGCAGCTCGTGGTGCATGCTCACAGTGCAGGTTCATGGCTCAGCTCGTGGTGTAGCTCGTGGTGCAGGCTCACGGTGCAGGCTCATGGTGCAGCTCGTGGTGTAGCTCGTGGTGCAGGCTCATGGCGCAGGCTCGCGGTGCAGGCTCGCAGTACAGGCTCGTGGTGCAGGCTCACGATGCAGGCTCACGGTGCAGGCTCATGGCGCAGGCTCGTGGTGTAGCTCGTGGTGCAGGCTCACGGTGCAGGCTCATGGCGCAGGCTCGCAGTGCAGGCTCACGATGCAGGCTCACGGTGCAGGCTCATGGTTCAGGCTCACGGTGCAGGCTCGTGGTGCAGGCTCGTGGCGCGGTGACAGGGAGGGACATAGTGGGGGAGCCCGGCAGGACCATGGTCCCAGCAGCCCGGGCAGGAACCAGCCAGCTGCCGCAGGAGCCCCCACCCCAGCAAAGAGCCTGGGCTGCACATCGAGCCAGGGGCAGCCGGGACCCCCCGGCATCGTACCCGCTACCAAAGGGCTCAGCGGGTCCGTGCTGCCACCTGCCACAGGCATCGTCCCTGCGCTGCTGCAGCGTCCCACTGTCCCTGCTCAGAGTGCTGCGAGGAAAGATGCACTGGAACATCAACCAGACCCTGCAAACTCCCCGCAGACACGCGGCGTTGTGACACGTAACATCAGCCCTGTCACCTCCCGAGCTGTGACTGACGTGCCAGCGTGGCGCCCGGCACAGTGCGGAGGGCGCTGGGTGTGCTGGGTCCCGCTGCCCCGTGCCGGGGGAGGGCTGGGGCAGCCGCTGTGGCTCTGCCAAGGAGCTTGTTATCACTCACGAGGCCTCTCAGAGACCATCTAAATACAGACAAATACACGGAGATAACAACTCGCCTTCAGTGCCCAGGTTAACTGACCCTGGTGTGTGTACATGCCGGTTCACAGCCAGCGCTGCCGCGGTGCGAGCGGTGGTGCCGTTGGTACGGTGCTGTGTGCAGTGATGCCCGGTGCCGTGGGACCTGCTGACAGCGGGTGCTGGGTCCCTGACCCATGGGCTGCCCGTCTTCCCGCGGCGCCTTTCTGCCCTGACACCGTCCAGACATACGTGCTGTTCGGTGACCGATGCTTGGCGGGGCACAGCAGCTCCCGCCCGGCTGTCCCCATGGGTGGCTGGGGACAGGGACCCTGTTTGGGGCTGCGGGATGGGATGCGGGATGGGGC
This sequence comes from Columba livia, assembly GCF_036013475.1. Taxonomy (NCBI): domain Eukaryota; kingdom Metazoa; phylum Chordata; class Aves; order Columbiformes; family Columbidae; genus Columba; species Columba livia. The sequence goes on from NC_088620.1 coordinate 933,156, forward strand.
TGGGGATGGAGCCCAGGCCTGGGCTGGGCTGAGCTGTCTTTGTTCTGTGCGCGGTTCCCACTCTTAGCGTGCCATCTTGAGGCCATCAGCAGCAGCCCTGCAGCTCTGCCACCGCCACAGCCCTGTCCCTGTCCCTGTCCCTGTCCCTGTCCCTGTCCCTGTCCCTGACTGCAGCTGGGGTCCTGCTCAGCTCCCAGGGCCACCCACCCACAGGCAGCCCCGACACCCCCACAGGACGTGGCAGCTCGGGAGCTGTTTGGGCCCCGTGAGCCCCCCATGCTGTGGCAGCCCGGAGGAGCCGGTGCCCACCCTGCCATGGCGGGGGGACACAGCCCCAGCGCCCACTGCCCTGCTCACCTCCCAGCGCTGCTGGGGACCCTTAACTGGTGCCCAAGCGGGGGCCACCACCATGTCCTCAGCAGCCCCAGCTACTGTTTGGCGTGGGGAAGGGTCTCCCCCCCAGAGACCCAGCTGAGACATAGAAGTTGGTCTAGCGTGGGGTTTTTGTGATTTTCCTCGTGATTTCTGGTGAACTAGGCAAAAAACAGGCTCCGCAGGTCCCTTTGCAGTCAAGGTCCCTTCTCCAAGGTGTTTCCTCCCAGCCCCACGTGCTGCCCTGCTATTTGGAAAAAAAACAAACAAAAAAGTCTGTTTTCTCAGGGAACGGGCCCATTTGCATCCCGGTTTGGTGCCTCTCATCACTGTGTTGCTGGGGGGATCAAACTCATTCCCACACTAAACCCTGCAACAGAAAATAGACAAACACAGCCCCCGGCGGTGGCTTCCCCGGGCTGCCGCACGTCCCCGGCGCAGGGCCCCGCTTCGCTCTCTGTAAAGCATCATTATTAGTCAATAAAAGTTAAATCCCCGCGATAAGACAGCACCCCCCATGGAGGAACAGACTGATGATTGCAAAGGAGAAGATCTGATAAAGGCCTAATCCAATTACTTGCCAATGTTTGCTCTTTTTTAATGGGACTTTAGGGTTGGTTTGGGGTTTTTTGATTGTTTTTTCTTCTCCTGGAGAATTTTCTGCCTTTCCTCTGCTCTGGGTGATGAAACGATGGCAGCAGCAGGAGGGGGCAGGGTGGCCAGGGCTGAGCAGAGGAAAGCGCCCGGCCCGGCCGGGGGGCTCAGCCCCTGGGTGGCCCCGGGCAGGGCTGCCGGGCAGGGGTCTTGTGCCAGAGCATCATCCGAGCAGCTGGCACTGGCAACCAGGTCACCGTCTCGCCTGAGGGACCCACATGCCCGTGTCCAGAGCTGGGGCAGAGACATCTGTTCAGTGCAGCTTCCCTGCGGACAACGGGGCGCCTGAAGCACCCGGGGATGCAGGAGAAATAGGGGAGCGGGAGCCCCCAGGCTGCCCGCCGTGCCCTGACGGTGGCACAGAGGCACGATGGGGACACGTGTGGTGACATTCCCGCTGGTGCCCCGTTCCTCAGCCAGGACCCTCTGCTGGCAGCAGCTCTCGGGCACGGGCAGTGCCAGACACACAAATTCCCCTCCACGTTGCTCTTTGGCGTTACAGGGATAACAAATTGCTAATCAGCAGCCACCCCCTCCTCAGTGTCCTCTGCAGCAATGCTCCAATAATTAATTATAAACTACAATACTGATCAGCTTGCGTGTTCTCCATCTGCACTGACAATCATTAACCATAATATGAAATTTATAATGTTGAGACGTGGAACCTGGTGAGATGAACTGCTCTGCTTTTTAATCAGTTTTATGGGATGATATAATGCATTGATCGACAAAGACAAGATACAGCGCATGTTCCTGTGTCTATAGCCATGCAACCTTATTAATTTAGATTTACAAAGAGTTGGTTGATCTGGAGGGCAGAGAGCAGTGAAGCCACCTGGTGCAGGACGGACCGTGCAGGACCCGTGCGGGCAGCAGTGAGGGGTCCCTGGGCAGGGGGCTTTGCAGGGTCCCCGCAGCCCCCGCTCCCCTGGATCTGCCATGGCACAGGGTGGCTCTGGCATTGGGCAGACTGTGCCCGAACACCCTTCCAGGTGACACTGGGGGGACCATGGTGGGCTCGTATGGCCCTGGTGAGCAGTGGTGCCATCCCAGCAACACGGCACTGGGCAGCGTGTGCCTGCCTGCACGTCCCTGCCCGCACCCCCCTCCTCCCCTCGAACTGCATCTGCGATTGGGGCAGCGCCTTCCCAACCAGTACGGCCCAGTGGCGGCCGGACAGCTGGTAACCATATTGGTGTGTCTTGGGCTGTCATATCACATTTGCTCGCCTGCGCTTGCTCTGCACCGCGGAGGCTGGGCCGTGGTTTTCAGGTCAGAGGCTGCATCCAGCATGGAAGAAAATTCCCATTTCCCCACTAACACTTTAATGGTGAAGTGGTGCCGATCTGGCTCCTCCGCCCCAGCACCACGGCCACCCGGGGACCCCAGCCCCGCGTGCGCTCCGAGTGACCCCGCTCACCCCTCTGCAGCGTCCGTCCCGAGGCAGCAGCGAGGAGCTGGAACGGCCATGGCCGGTAGCGAATGGGTCTGTGATCAGCACCAGGCAGCGCAGTTTCATGGGAAGCAGGACTTGGCTTGTCAAAAAATTCAGTTTCATTCTTTCAATTTAAAAGTTTAACTAATAAATGCAACTGAGAAGCTGTGGTATACTCAGGCTTCTGTTAGGCATTTGATTTAATATTACATGACATTTTGATTAAAAAATTAGCTCTATATAATATCAATAGAGCACACATTAAAAGGATTAAGAATTAGCTGACTGACAGGTCTCAAAAAGTAGTTGTCAATGGGGAATCATCATCGAATGATGATGTTCAACATTTTCATCCACAATCTGGAAGTAAATATGAAATCAGTGCTGATAAGATTTGGGATGACAAGGACTGGTGGGCAGGTGGTAACACTGACACAGGGGAGCTGCGGGGGGCTGAGACGATGCCCAGCACCACCAGCATCCCGACCTCGCTGCCATGGGGAGCCGAGGGCAGCCGAGCCCCGCAGGGCACAGCGAGCACGGGACCAGGCTCGTGCCACGGGGACAGTGGGTCCCTGCCGTCCCGGGGGATGCGGCAGCAGCGATGGGAGGTGGGGGCTGCAGCCCCTGGCCCCCGCTCACCCTCCATGAGAGATCACTGGTGCTGCCGCAAAGATTCATGCACAAGCTGTGAGCCCTCTGAAGGCAAAACACATCACACCGACACCTCCCAAAACAGCCAAAGCCCCTGGCAGCCCCAGGCACCACCTCAGCTGCAGGTTTGGGTGCCGCGTTTCTCAGGGTGAGGCATGAGAGGAAAACCTGCAGCCAGCCCACAGCTCTGCTGCAGCAGCCCTGCGCTGGGAAGAGCAGCAGCCACCTCTGCTGGAGCTGCAGGCAATGAGGGCTCGCGGCACCTGGCAGCGGCAGCGCCGGCAACAGCGACTCCGGCACCCGCGGGTGCAGCACGGCATGGCCAGGTGTCACCCAGGCCCTTCCCATGCACCATTCCTGCGCATCATCCGAGCCCTGCAAACGACACAGACGAGCTGTTGGGGACAGAGGGGACAGCACATGCCACTGCCATGCCTCATGGCTGCGTCCCACGCCAACATAGCCCGAGCTGTCCAGGCTGCCGCGGTGGGATGGGCCGCGGGGACACGGTCACCTGCACCTGCCCGGTGCCCCGGCCGCTCCCAGCACAGGTTGGGGCACTGCGGCTGCTCTGCCTCTGCCTCCCGGAGCAGCTGCTGAGTTCCTGAAAGGCAAATCTTCATCAGTGCAGGGAGCGTTCCCAGCCCAGCTTAATTCCCAATTGTGAACGCTTTCAATTAGTGACCACAGGCACTCAACTCAGCCCGCTGGATGTGCTCATTAGTGACATGGCCTTGCCGCACAGTGACAATCCAGATGACAAACCTGTCTGAGGGACACGCGAGGTTTCGGCTGTGGCACAGCACACGTGTTCGCAGGGGAGGGGGGGGAAGATGCCCTCAGCAGAGCGGGGACGTGCTCGCACTGCTGGGCACACGGACCCTACAGGGACGCAGGGGCCGGCACAGCCCCAGCACCAACATCCCCAGGGAGGGTAATGGGGTGCCTGCGATGGCAAATGTAGGAGAAGGAGCCCGCTGTCCCGGGCTCAGCACATTCATCACCAGGAGAAGCATTTGTGGAGCCCCTGGGGCCGCTGCGAGTGCTGAGTCCTCTAAACCCGGCTGAGCAGATGGCCCTGGGCCACCGTCAGAGACACCTGGCGAGAAGGACACGTCCTGTCCTCAGCCACGGATGGCGGAGCAGAACTGCAGGGCCTCTGGTTCTTCTGCAGGGCCACAGCCCAGGGACCCGCGCAGGGGACACATCCGGCACGGCTGCGGTGCTGCCCAAACTGGCCCGGCGGGAGATTCACCGTGGGCATCGCTGCCCTCCCGGTCGGCCCGGTGAGCTCCGGCTGCGAGCACCACGGCAGCGGGGGACGGCACTGACTGCGCTTCCACAGGGCTCGACTGGCCCAATAAAAGATTATCAGCTAAATAAAACAAGAAGTGAGTGATGCCACTATGCCCTGCTGGATTGAAATTGTGTGAGCAAAGTGGTTTTCCCGAGGAGATTTATTTCGTCTGCCAGCTGCAGGCAGCCAGCCCGGCGGAGAGAATGAGCCTCTCGCGCCGAGGCCACCGCTCCCTCCTGCAGTCAGCACGCGGCTTTTATTTCATTTTTGAGGGAATCAGAACAATAAAGGAAATACAAACAGATATTCACCCACTGCAAAACACAGGAGCACCCGTGTGTGCACACCCCCCCAGTGCACAGCACCTGCTCCAGCCCCAGCCCTGCTCCCGCCGTGCCGGCAGGGCCCGGTCGACACCTCAGCACCAAATCCCACGCGGGACCTGCGGCAGGAGCTGGGAGGGGATCCCGGGGCCTGGAGCCAGCACCAGCGGGCCGTCTGCCCCAGGACCCGGGCAGGGATGGGCGGGCAGCGGGCAGCAGGGCTGACCATGACGGATGTGGGCACAGACAGCACAGCTGGGGCGAATGCAGCAGCAGCTGTTGCCGTATTTGCTGCCCTGGGCAGGGAAGCCGAGCAGCCGCTCGATAAGCACTTGGCTCTGGGCAGGCACTCACCAGCAGCCGCCAGGCAGGGGACGGCGCGGCCACCACCTCCTGCACCCTGTCGAGATCAGCGTCCCACGGCAGCTGTCAGCGCTCCCGTTTTGGTGCTGAGCACCCACAGAGGCTGTGCCAGATGAGTCCCCAGAGCCACAGGGAGCTCCTCGGACGAAGCCGCGGCCTCTGCCATGGGCGACTGCTGGTGGTGGGGACAGAGCCGGGTTCTGCCCTGCCGCAGCCCGCAGGGAGCTGAGCTACCATGACGGCAAACGTGGCACCTGAGGCTGCCCAATCTCTGCTGCTCAGAGCAACCCCTGCAGACAGCACAGCAGACCAGAGCCTGAAACCACTCGCCATCACCTCTCCCACCGGGAGCTTTGATTTCAGATACCATCCCCTGTAACAGCCGGGCACCGGTACCTGCTCTTGCTGCACCCTGCTCGCTGGAAAGCTATTAGATCCCCAGTAATTGTAAATACCGCAAAGTGCTCGAGTCAGCAGTCTTGCTGAATTTTGCTTTCAACATCTGCAGCCCAATAAATCTTTGTCTCCTTCAGGTGAACTGCACTCTCAGGCTCCAATTTCCATCCCTCAGCACCGTCACCACAGCAGCACCGACCCTGGGGGTTCCTGCCGCCAGCCCGGGCTGTCACCCCATGGGGCCACAAGGACAGAGGGACCCGGCCCCCTCCCGGGAGCCACGGGCAGCCCTGGCCCCACCAGTGCCGAGCGGCCGCGCCGCAATGGGCCCGGCGGCCACCGGCACCATCCGCTTTGTGCCAAAACCCTTCTACTCACCAGACCTTCACTGGGCTTTTTTTTTTTTTAATTGTTTTCAAAACAGATTTCATGTGGTCCCAAAATGAGACCATGATTGTAAATTAAAGTGTAATTAGCCTTTACGCTTTTATATTCATTAACTCTTCTCTGTTAATGATGCAGAGGTTGGAGCACAAACCCAGCATTATGAAACCACATCCAGGAAATAAAATAGTGATTTAGATAATGGCCAGAATGTATTGCTACTTACACATAATTAAACAAATGCTCAATTTACACTTGGAAACATGAATGAATGTTGATTAACCCCAGCCCAACGACTGTGCTGGCGCTGTGGTTAAGTGGCTGCGCTGCTGGCGGGGCTGGCAGTGGCAGGCAGGGCAGGGACCCGCTGCCCGCAACGCACCCGCTGCCCGCACACAGCTGCCCGGCCCAGGTGCTGCAGCGCTGCCCAACCATGGTCACCCTGTCCCGGACCCACGGTCACGCTGTCCCGGACCCATGGTCATGCTCCAGCTCCGCGGCTGGTGCCAAAAGCCGCCTGTCCCACAGCAGCAATGGCCCTGCTGCTGCACGGCCGGGGTTGATGCCCCGAGCACCAGACGTGCTGCACACCAGGGCTGTGCCCGGCTCCTCGGGGAGCAGCGTGGCCGGGGCGGGTGCGGTGCCAATGCCAGTGGGGCCCAAGGGGCATCGCCCCCAGCCAAGCAGCACTGTGGGGTGGCGCGGGTTGTGCCGCAAGTCTGCCCACCGCTGCCGCACAGGCTTTGTCTCCCTGTCCCCTGCACCTCCTGCTCTCCACATGTGCCAGTTACTATGGAGACATTGCCTCGTTAGCGCAGGAGGAGCCTAATGAAGTCCACTTGTACAGGATAACGTTATTTTTTTGCTGCAGAGGTGGATGGATGGAACGCCAGGGACACACGTCCCCCAGCGCCACATGCACCCGGCCCACGGCCCTGCCGGGGGTCCATGCCCGACCCTGCTGTGTGCCCAAAGCAGGAGCTGCTGCTGTCCCCGTCCTGGCGAGCCCTGCCTGCGGGGTGAGGTGACACCAGCGCGCAGCCGAGCCCAAGGAACAGCGCTGTGCACGGGGAGGGCTCGCCCCCCCAGGGGGAGCTGGATCTGGTGCCACGCGGTCCCCTGCAGCGTTTCCCAGTGAGGCTGACCACGGGCTGGTGGCCAAGACAAGGCTGTGACAGACACAGCCCCACAAAGGTGTCACCCCTCCCAGGCCCAGGTTGTGCTCATCACAGGGGATCGTGCACATGCCCCAGGGTGGCAGGAGCTGATCAGCCCTGGGGGGCTGGTCCCCCAGCCCAGCGGGATGTTGAGGGTTGGATGCAGGAGCTGGCAGCATCTGTGCTCCCCACACCCCAAATCCAGCCCTGTCGGGCACCCTGTGCATCCCTCAGCCCCTGGTGAGGGACAGGACCGACTGACGGTGCTGGAGGGGCCTGTCCAGAGCTCTGCTCCCAGGGACTCCCGTTCACGGATCGTTGACTCAACAGGCCATAATGGCTCCATCTATCGGGGTCACTACGGGTGCCTTTGACACATGATAGACAATAATTGCTCCTGCTTAGAGACTTTTGAGTTCATGGATCATTGACCTGATGGGCTGTAACAGCGCTGAAGGAGGCTGCACACCCTGCGCCTCAACGCCCTCGGGAGAGAGCGGCTTGTAAAACCACAGCATGTGCACGGGGCCACGCGGAACACGCTCCCCCAAAAAACACGCTCCCCAGCACAGCTCACCCACAGCCCTGGGCCCCGACACCTGGCTGTGGAGCAGAAGCCATGGCAGGAGGCGCAGGAGCCAAGGCCCGCACGGACCTCAAGCACTGGGGACAGGAGCAGGGCGCGCGGGGAGGGGTTCACCTCCCGAGGGCCGCAGGCTGGAGCTCCCCTCTGCGACGGCAACTTCCAGGTATATGATTTAATGAAAGGCACAATAAGAAGTGAAACAATTAGAATTTCTGCCTCATTATCATGGTAATCTTATCAGTCGGATAATGAGGTATTAATGGAGATTTAATGTGCCTCTCATAACAGAATCCCTTGGAGAAAACACATAAGGAAATTGCTGTAAATCCACTTAATGATGGAAAGGTCCCCAAACACCATATTCCAGAGGATGAAAAATGCTGGATGCAAATGAGAGAGAATCAAGGTCAATAACACTGCAGGGACAGAGCTCACGGCAGCACCGCACCGCCGCGCAGCGACCCGGTCCTGCTGCTGCGCTCGCTGCCCCGTGCAGCAGCACCGGGACGGCCGCACGGCCGCCACCGCGGTCCCGCTGCTGCGAACGCTTCTGAAGAAACAACCGAAACCTGGTACTGTTGGACTCAAGTGCTCCCGTCAAGGCATTGAGCAGCGCTCAGCGTAGGAGCCGCCGGGGTCCTGGCAGCTGCCCCAGCGTGGGGCACCTTCCCCAGCGCGGGGCACCTTCCCCAGCGCCGTGGCACAGGGACACGTTTTCTTCTCTCAAGCTGCCCGGACAGCCAAGCCACACGATTCAAGACGGGTAACTGAAAAGCTCTGTGTCCAGCAGGCAGCTCCCCATCTTGTTTCTTTGTGCCAGCGCCCGCTCCCCGTGAGCTGTTGGTGCCCGTGTGGAAAACGGTCTGAGGTTCAACCCAGCAGCGACACGAAATGGAACCACGGGCAGCTGCTCCCGCTTGCAACGCCATGGCCAGCAACCGCGAGCGCATGGGACAAGGCAGACACGTGAAACCCAGGCGGTTAAACTGCTCTCCTTTTAATAAGTTTTTACAGAATAATACATTAATAATCACGTTAGAGACAAGATGGGTTTCCTGTATACAAGATTGTGCAAGCTCATTAATTTAGATTTATAAAGGCTTTACCAGTTTCAAAGAGGAGAGGCAGTACAAAGCTTTTAAATAGAGGTAAAGCACAATTAAAAGGTACAGAACACACACTACTAACTCAGCAGAGGTTAATTCTCAAGTAGTGCAGGCTCAACCGAGTCACTGGCCGGTGCCCAGATTGGAGAATTCTCCCCCGTTCCCACTGCTTCCGCTGCCACGGGCACCGCGGCCACAGCCCGCCCTGCGAACAGCGCGCTGGGCCGGCCCTGCGGCTGCCCGTCCGCACCAGCACCACCGCCTGTCCGCACCAGCACCACCGCCCGTCCGCACCAGCACCACCGCCCGTCCGCACCAGCACCACCGCGGCAGCCGGTGCCCAAACCGCCGTGAGGACCTGGCTGCAGAGCATCAACATGTTCAAGCGACACGAACCAACACCGTGCTCACTAGAAACGCACCTACAGGTAACAAGATCACGTTCGTGGCTTTTTTTCCTGAAATTTATGGCAGTTACATTCAGCATTTGGTAGTATAAGGTCTCCTAAACAAAAACTTTTCAACTCAAATGTTTAATAGGTCACACACATCCCAATTCTCCTTAAAAAAGGATTTAAAAAAGCATTAAAGAGAAATCTCGGGAGCAAAAAGGAATCTCCTAGGGACGCAAACCCATCGCTTTCCCCTCCCGGCTCTGCCCGGCAGCGGGAACCGCGGCCCGCGGGACGGGGACGGACACGGAGCCACCAGCGGGGCTGCAGCTGCTGGAGCCGCCGACCCCAGCGCGGGGGCAGCGGCAGCCCCGGGTCCGACCGCTCCCCACGGCCGCCCCAAAACGTTCCATTCGCCCTTCGGCGGCTGAAGGAATTTAATTAACAGAAAGCACCGAGTTTACAGCAACAGGTACGTGGTTGGCTGGCACCTTTTGGCAACAGTTCTGCTACTTTTGGTCCTTTACACGCTGCCTTTTCACCTTCACTATTGCACACCAAAACCTAACAACGTCACTTCCTATCCAGGTAAGTTATCATTTTAAAACTAAACGTTACGGGACACCAGGGGAAAGTAGGAAGAGAACATTACAATGAGGTTTTAAATTATTTCGAAAACCTAATTCTCTAACTACATCTACCAAGACTACATAAAGGACTTTCAGATTAGGTTGAAGAAAAGAAGCAAAGGACCATCTTGCTACGAAGACTCTCAGCTCATCTGGGGCTCACTGAAACACTTAGGGGTTTAAAAATAACTCAATAGTAATAATAATGATCATAAAGACTCCAATTCTTTTAAGTATTTCTCTATGCAAAAAACCAAAGTGATAAAAATGGTGAAGGAAATGGTTCTTGCACTTTCCATGAGAGCAAATCCAAGAGATCGAATCCCGCTTGCCAGGTCTGCAAACAGCAGCAACGTGCAGGGGAATCACCAACTCCAGGGTCTTCGTGCCTCTTTCAGGGACTGTACAACACTGTCCTCGCCTAAAACCCAACTGCAGCACTACAGCAACTTTCATACAACTTTCTTAACATCTCAGATATTCAAGTCATAATGAAATATTACAGGACACTTCAACATAATTAAACTTATATTGCTTTGAGATATGATCTAGCCATATCTTCAAGGGCATATTTGTGCTTTGCTGCTGAGTGTTATTGGTCAGGGCTGTGCCTGCCGTACCGAGTTAGGTGTTCAGCACCAAAACCCCACCAAGGCTGAAGAACTGGAATATTGCGATGCGACACGGGCTGCGTTACCACAGTAAGGCAGATCGGGAGGATCTTGTTTCTGCTGACTATTGCTCCTCCACACAATCGAGTCTCTTCTAGAGGAGAAAGGCTATCAATACAAGAAAAGAGTTACCATCCCACCCTCTCGCCTGTGATTAGTTTGGCAAAAGTGCTGTCCTGAATGACAAGTGAGTTTCTTTAATTATGCCTTGACAAGTAGCAGGGCCAATCAAGCACTTGATACTTCACATGAATTGCTCTAATTTCAGTTATCCAAACAATTTTCCCAAGTACTCATTGCTTACAGGTTTTAATCATCAAAATGCACACTCACTTCGAAAAGAATGCGAGGTTTTGTTCTCTTTGCCATTCACAGACACCAAGTCCCATTAACACATCCCCCTGGCAGAAGTGCAACCAACACTCTAGGACAGCAAGAACAATACTGACATGAAAAGTTCCGTGCTCACTGTCCTTTTCCACCGTAGTTCCGGCTAAAAAAGAACAGTAAGCGCTTATATACAGAAAACAACCACCGGCCATCGCTCAGACCGGTGCACTCATGAAAAATCCATGTGGTGTTGTGCATCAAAACCTCTTTCAATTGCTAATTGTCAGTTTAAGGGAAAGGTGGGGCGAGAAATCTATAAAACACCCTGAACCGATGCCATGATATGTTTCATAAAGAACAGTGTTCTATTTTAAAATACTTTATATGAACAGTAAAACTTGCACTGCTGCATAGCAGACAACACGAAGAACATTAGTAAAAACATTCACTGAAACCCCTGGCATATGTATTTAATGTCACTAATCAAAATATATATTACAGTCCAAGGTTCTGTTAAGGATCTCTGGGGTTTGTACAGTATACACAATACTTCAGAAAAAAATATTACACTAAGGTATTTTATTTCTCCTTTTTTATATTAGACGTATCTATTGTAACTTACAGTCCCTCTCCTCCATATACCCGAACCTTTAACACCCTAATGCCCTAGCCAAAAAGTGTCTAGCTATCTACTAAGCCCTGTCTACTATAAATTCCAGTTTTAGAAATTTCAATAATCTTAATTACATTTTAATAAATAGTTCAGTTTGCCCTTTTTTCATCTCAGCCTTTCGAGAAGTCCTTTCATCACCAAAACCCAGTATGTCACACCTGTTAGAGGTCAGAGAGGCTTCGCTTGTTTATTCAAAGGATAAGGAGTCCAAGGATAATCGCAATGCATTAAATATAGTTATATAATATTTACACTGTCCTCTCAGGTTTTAAATTTAGGTGAAATATAATTGATAACTGACGTCAGCTACTACAAACTTTCAGTGTGGCTGGTGTTTATTAATAAAAGGTGTATTAAGCTACAAAGTATACTAAGTGTTGCCCTGATTCTTCTTGTTTCAGTTTTCCATTAGAAATTAAATGAGGTGAATTATTCACGTGAGTAAGAATTCGGGAAAGGGGTGGTGGAAAAAGCATGAAGAATTTTCTGCATGCTTTGAGATTCCAAAATACCTGAAAACTGTGGTCCCTTTTGAGTGCCAGTAACTACAGGGGAGAAAAACGCAACCAAAGAGAAGAGGAAAATCTGTTAAATTAATTTGATTAGTAAAGGTGTGTTTTAAAATGCCTCAGTTCTGTACAGTATTATACAAGGAACGTCCCTTCTTTAGCTTTTGCGCTGTTGTACATTCTCACGTGCTCTTCTGCTAACAGTCTGCCCAGCCGGGTGCGCTTTCAGCTACTTGCGATCGTCAATAGTTTTAATGAATTCAACGGCTGCCGTGAACTGCATCCACCAGTACGATTCTTCTCCAGACAAACAGTTGGCATAGAAACTACTGATGTACTGAACAGTGGACAGCAAGCAAGGTGGATTGGCCTGAGGGTTAAATAAGAAAGAGAAACTCACAGCTCGTTTGCAAAGCTGAACGTGAAATGTTACGAGATACAGAACAGAAATACAGTTCTATTCCTGCGGCGACCCTCACGGGTTTGTAACACGTTATCACGTAACGTATCTGTGGGGCAGTGACTGGCTATCCAGACCTCCCCCACCTCACACGCTCCGAAGGAATCAGACTTGACGAAAGGAGCATATTTCCAACAAGGAAAAACAACCAGCAGGCCAAGAAAATAAGGGTAACACCGGCACTATCTACAAAAGTAACGGAGGATTTCAACACGCGGAAAAGCCAATTGTTTCAGCATCTTACACGTGACAGACCATCCTCCAAACGCTCGTGTGTCAGACAAGGTGAGCAACACAAGGTCCCAGTGCGGACGTGGGTCCCGGAGGACACCCCGAGCGGGCACAGCCCATGGATGCTGCTGGACACGCTCACAACGCCCACCCCCCGAGCTCCCGGGGGCCAGGCAGAGCCTGCTTGGGGTCAGAACCCGTAACTGTGATCAGGTTGCTGATGTTTGCTTGAACCGGCTGAATGGGATCTGGTTTTCAGTCTGGCATGCTCCCAGTTACCCAAATACATTCTGTTTCTTCCTAGAATTTGCTTGTTTATTACAAAAATCAGCTGGGGTTTGTGATCTTTGTAAAAGAACTCACCTTTATGAGGACAAAGACCAGAACGGGAACAAAATCATCTGCCCCAGGTACTGAATCTTCATTTGCCAGACTAAGCAGGTTCATGATGGTTGAACACATTCGCAGGATACACTGTACTTTGTCTCGGGGGGTTTTATAAGCGCTTATTGTGCGGATTTCAGACTGTGCAGATGGCCACGGTGCCTCCCGGAGATACACCTGGAAAAAGAACACACCACGCTGCCAGCTCTTGTTTGTCCGAGCTACACGGGGATCTGAAGCACCGGAGACGCGCGGGCAGGAGCGAGGCCCCGGAGCAACGGGAAGCGCTACGCCAGGACGGTTACGTTGCACTCACGATGAAGGCGGCTTCCTGCTGTGTTATAGTGAAAACTACAAGGAGCCAGCACTCCACGTGCAATTAATATAATTAGCCCGTGCTTCTCCCCAACTTTCCCAGCACACGGTTCCAGCTGAAGGCAGAGCTGTACAGCTCAGTCTCCTGCACCAGCAGCATCAGGAACATGCACTGATCTCAGCCACACCGTTCAAGTGCTGAACTGAGAACAAGGACGGCTGCACGCACAACGGGGACGGCTGCAAACGTCCCGTCCCTGACAGGCTTCTCAAGGCTACCAACCTGCTTTTAGTTATCCTGTTAACCATGAGCAAAGTGAAAGCACTGGGCGAATTCACAGGTCTGCAGAGGTTCCACTGAGGCTGGCTGGTTCTGAAAGCCAACGTGGCAGCTGGAAACCCCAGCCACGGCATACAAATCACATCAGAACCATAAAGGGTTCAAATCTCGTCTTTGAAGCAAATTATCAGAAAGTTACTGCATTTTAGTGCCCTGTGGTATTAATTCTTAAATCTTACTATCCAGACAGAAGTATCAAACTCAGAAAAGAAAACGTTTGGAATGATCAGTGGGAGATACCAAAGCACGGGTACAGGGTGTTCCTGCTGCAGGGTGTCAGCTGTCACAGACAGAAAAGCAACGCTTCTACGTGTAAAACACCGACCCTCTCCCCATCCTGAACACAAGCAAAGCCGAGAAGGAGAAGTCGTTACCTCGGGTATCTGCAGCGCTTTGTGGTTTGCGGTCACCACTTTAGATAACCTCTGTATGTGCTCGTGGAGGACCCTGCGAACAAACACAAAGGACAGGAGGGAAAAGTAAGCAGCAGCCAGCAGTCCCACGGCAGTTCCCACTAAGTGTGATACTACAAGAGAGATCTTCAGGGATGTATATAATCACAATGGTCCCACAGCTAATGGACAGCAGGTCAATAGGGGTGCAGGGGATTTTGCCATACAGCCAAGTACAACCGCACAGCGTATGTTCTAGAGCACAGAGCCCAAAACCCGAAGTGCATGGGGAACGCTGTACCAAAACCAGGAGCAGTGCTGAAGCAGGCCTGGGTCATTCTCTCAGCACAGACACCAGCAGATCTGAAAGTCTGCAGCCCAAGGCATTACACGGATAATTCTATTCTGTTCTAGCAGTTTGTTGCAAACACAAACTTTCGCACATGATGCTAAAGCACTTCATTGCTCTTTTACAAAACATTCTGAAAGAACACATGAGTCTGTATGGTGCGGCTGTCTTGGTCAAGTCTGTCACACGAAGACTGCGCAGCTTCCGTCCGCGCCGACCGCAAAAGAGAAACCAGGTACTTCCAATTACATTAACTTACTGGTCACGCAAAATATCTCCATCCTGATTAGGGTAGAATGCAAGTTTGAAAATCCGATTCATCACGCTGCGTTCTATCGCTAATTGTGCATCCTGAAGCTGCTCCTCACTGGCATTCTGCCATATGGCGTCCTGAGCCATAGCCCCATAGAGGAACTGAAGAAAATCCTCAACTTGGGCTGTTTTATCATCTGCTGCTGTGAGTTTCTGGAAATCTGATTAAAAAGAGCAAGAACGTTCAGTTAAGTTAAAAACCTTATTTCTGATGGGTTTTCTGGAAAGAAGAGCCGAGACTCTACTTCTCACTTCTAGCCTGGCAGCACTGCCGCTCTGGTTTGCCCATGCCCCAGTAAGGGAAACACAGGCATGAACATTTGAAATAAATGCAAGGGTTAAAGGAAAAGCACACAGAACACATTTAGCAAAGCATATGGTCAAAACACTCTGCTTGATACCGTGTTAATCACTTCCTCTGCGGTACCAGCTCTTCTGCCTCCTTCCCAGCCACCCACAGAGATAACACCCAGAACAATCCCTGCAACAGCCGCCAGCAGGAACCGGCGCACGCAAAGTTGTCGGATGCTGAAATGGGAATAAGTGGCGAAAATATCATGAAGACCCATGTGTACCATTTCCCAGACCCACCTTGGTCCAGTACGCATAGTCACAACATTCATATTTATCTACAAACTACAGGATGAGTGATGCAGCCAAGCTGATGCAGCCAAGTTAATGCAGCGTGACCAGATCTCTGGCCATTCATCGGTTTCACGTTCCCAGCGCCGCGCGGCAGAGGCTGCGGCTCACATCTGCCAGCAGCCTGCGCGCCGCGCCGCCAACTGCTCTTCTAGAGCGCCCAGAAATAGCTGCCTGCTGTCAGGCCAAGGTGAGGGCTTTAACTCCTTCCTGGTCACTGAATCTTCTACCAGAACTTGAATGCCAGTAAATGTAAGTTCTCATGTTAATTCCAGCCTATTCAGGCACATTTAATATGCAGCACTATATGCTCCAGGAGTGAGAACCGACTCCAAATTTCTGATGTATTTCATTAAGTCAGGTATGTGTATAAAGAACACAGAAATAGTTTAAGTGACCCTTTTCTGATAGAGTTGTCTTCCTGGTGCAAATATCCCTTACACTTCCTATTGCCAATATCCCTTACTACTACTACTCCCCATATCTTCCAAGGTACAACCACGGGTTCTGTACCAAGGTCTGCCTGCTGCAACTTAATTTATCATTTATCAGTAGATCTAAAATAATTAAAGGTATCCATGCTTCTTCCACGGGGCAGATGCCCCATGATTTAGCCTAACTTAGATGTGATTTAGCCAAACTTTTTAGGCCAAGTGAGGTCAAACTACCTTCCTTTTCTCTTAGCCCATGAAAACTGCAGTCACCATGATTTAGCTGCCACAACATACTGTTCAGTCACTGTCTGTTTGAGCCACTAATTCACCAGCTGAAATGAAAACTGGTTTAGGAATCTGCTCCTCCAATCAGAAGCTGTATTTTAAAACATTAACCGGAGTCAGCATCTAAATATGGAGTAAAGGAACATAAGCATTCCACAGTCCGCATTAATCTTACCTTGAATAAACTCCCTTATTTTCTTTTCTTTGCTCTCCAGCAGCAGCCTCACACACACTGTAGTGAAGTATCTGTTGGCCACTTCTTTATCTCGCAGAACTCTTTGCAACAGCCTTTCCAAGTGCGCTTGTGTTGTTTGCAGGCCTTGGCGACATCGAGTCAAATAAGCGATATATGGAGCTCTTTTCCTAAAATACAGAGTGTTCTACATCACATTCATAATAAAGATAGAGGCTAATAGCTTTATAGACTGCAAAGCTGTAAAAGAGGAATCTTCAACCTGTTGTTTGTCAAAGAAAGACAACACCTGAGCTAGGAAGCTCTGCCTTGTACAGATTTCTCTGCCTGGATTCGCTGTTTGCAGCGCCCATAGCGTTAGACCAAAGCACATTCCAACAGCACCTCTTGCGTGTTACAGCGGAACATTGGCCATAAACTGGTTTAACCCGACTTTATCAGTACCTGGACTGACTTCAGGTCCAAGTTTTTTTAAGCTGTTTGCAAACAGGAGAGACAATTTCACCACTTTGTGGGGAAGCAGAGGTGTAATAACCTGATTTGGTAAGGTACAATTTAAAACAAAAAGAGACCTTCCCAACCTGCTAGTGAACAAATGTATGCATTTGGAAATGCATTAATAATAAGATAGCGAACAAAGTACCTATAGTCCTCCGCAATCGATGCCAGCAGCTTTCGACAGGTCCTGTTATCGAAGCGGCTCACACATCGCATGGTCTCCTGCAGCTGGGCCATCAGGTTCTTGTCTTGGAGGTTGATGGCTTCAGCCAGCTGAACTTTCAAGAAGCACACGATTTCATTATCTAATGAAGAACAAAGGAAAGTTATTAAGGAAAAGAAATGTAGGCATGATGAAAATAGAAATGTTTTTTAATAAGGGAAACGTGTAACGGTTAAAACCAAAACTTCTGTACATGAAGCAATAAATGTGATTTTAGTAACAATTTAATAAGTGTTCCTGAATTTTCCAGATATTAAGCAATAAGTTTTCATATCACTATCTTATTTAGAACCATTCTGAAACATGAAGAGGACCAGATAAGGTACAAATTCACCTGTCTGCAAATGAACCTAGATGGGATGGAGGGATGCAAGCACAAGACACATACGTTAAGTCAACCTAAAGGCTCGGTAAATCATCCAGGTTACTCTCCCAACACTGCAGCATGATTGCCAAGAGTATTTTGGGAGCCTGTTCCACAGCTTTGGTCAGGCTCTGCCTGCGCTCTGAGACACTTCATGACAAACGTGAGATGCAGTTGGCAGGTTTGTTTGTGGAGGAACAAAGAAAACATTTGGGGGTCAGCAAGTGGCCCTTCGGTGTCTGTGGATAGGGGAACAGAGGCGGCACACACAGTACAGAACACCTGTATACACAAGGAGCATTTACCTTCAGGGTCTGTGTGGTCTGGCAGACCGTTCCTTGTTGAATGTGTCAGCATTGGGAAGGCAACAGAATCTGCTGAACAAAGCGCCAATCTCAATTTCTTCTTCGCATCCCTTAAAGAGGAAAAATATTTTCTTAACAAAGTTGCTGTGAGGTCTGCGTCTTCAATGAGCAGGGCTCACTTTGGGCGGGGGTTTGCTTTTAACACTGCCTAAAAGTTATTTCATATAATTGTAACACACCGACGTTGTCAAGACTTCAGAATATCAGTTCTTTTAATATAGCACCAGTTTCAAAGGAATTTTCCTAACACTGAACTGCTCTGTCCACCGCTCAGGTTACGATATTCTCCACTTCACCAATAGAAACACAACAGTTTGAGATGCTTAAAACCAAAAGCACGTAAAAGCTTACAATTAACCCCTATTAAGACTTCTGCAGGAACCAATCACGTGGCTTCCATTCTGCCTCATGGGTAAGATCAAACCTGCAAACGGATTTACCTATAGGAGAAAGCGGAGCTCTGTGGCTGCGCTACTTGACTTGCAGAGTCTGGAAGATCATCTGCAGACATGTTCTGCAAAGCCTCGTCGCGTGGAGAGTCGTGCATGCTCTCACCGTCCCCGAGAGCCTCTGTGGAAATGGAAAAACCAACGTTACAGCTGAAGACAGGAGTCAGGAGAAGCAGCTACAGCAATTCTCTATTTTCTTCTTGTTATTCCAAGGCGGGGGACAGCACAGAAAACAACTTGTCCTGAGTAAGTGAAAAAAGGGTATCAAGAATATACAGTTTACAAGTCACTGAGAAGCAATCATGTCAGTTCTGGAAAGCAATAGACTTCTTCAGTATCCATTAAAAAATACAAATCAAGACAAGCACAAACCCAAAAATCTGCTAGAGATGTGCTATTAGCAACCAAGCAGCTCAGCGGCGATGTGAAAGCTGTGCTCGGGAGTACTGCTGTGACCGCCAGTCTGAGGGACTGTCCCACAGGTCATTCCACAAATGTCCCTGGTTTGGTGTTCACGTTGTTCAGCTCTTAGGACTCATACTTATCTAGGATACTGATGTGTTTTTATCTTTAAGGAGGAGAAGCTATGTTGGTGCTGATCAAAAAGCCAAGTTCTCACCCGCACTGTCGTAGTTTGCTATAGCTCCTTCACTAGGACTGGTTCTCTTAATTGCGTTCCTGTATTTGTCCAGAATGTCCTCCGCGGCTTGTGCCTGGGCACTGACCCTCGGGCTGGGATCATCTGCAAACACCATTAAGAACAGCAGTTAACTCCGTATTGTGCCAACTGAAAGCAAACACAAAATTTAGACCTAGACATTTGGACTCTGTTTTTAGCCACAAACAAATAGCTGCTTGTGCTCCACGGACCCACAATTCAAACACATTTATAATGCCTGAAGCAAGAGCAGCAAAAAAAAGTACAACGAAGGTGAATAAATAAAGCCGGATCCTTAGCATATATATACTGTATACACAAATGGTTCTTGTATATTGGAATACTTCTAGAAATGATTAGGCAAACAGAGAACTAAACATTCAGGCTCAAATCATGTTTAATTTAGCACTGAAGTAATTACTACGGGAACGTGTCTGCAGGTATCCTTACAGCTCAGTTGCGACAAGGACACGAGCTTTATAATGAGAAAAAAACTGTGAAGACTTGAGTGAATACCCACCACTATACATACAGACAGAAGCATGGCAATTTAAAACCAGCCTTCGAGGCAAGACGTCTTTATCCGCCTTCTTATTCAGAAAGGCAGTTGTGAACATCAACTACAGTGGCATCTGCCTTTCTGTAAAGAGATACCTGGTGGGCACTCTGCAACCACCCAGGGCACCTTATGAGAGAAAATGACTACAACGATATTATTCACATACCTTGAAGCGCTGGGTACCTGTCAGGCACCATGTCATCTTTGTCTTTTTCTTGTTTTTCTTTCTTTCTAAATGGAATAGGAGCTGAAAATGCAAGGTATGTTATCAAAGATTATTCTGAGACAACGGACAGACTGAAGAAACAAAGAAAGTGGCTCCTGCGGACAGGACCCTACCTTTGGGCATGGCAGACACAAAACGTTTCCTCCACCAGGGTTTGTTCCTGTCAGACTTCTCATCGTCACTGTCTTTTCGATCTTCAATCTATAGAAGGGCAGAGTCTACATTTGAGCATTTACCACATGAAGTGTAAAGACAAACTTTCTCCTCAACGCCAGGTTATGCTGTGTCGAGTGTAAACCACAACTACAGCAGAGCACAGAAAGGCACAGCGGGTTACGGCGGGAACACGCCTCCCGAGGAGGGCAGCCCAGAACGCAGAACCAAAGACTGCAAGAAACTTACATTTCACGTGTTTCTTTTTGAATTACTTTTCAGGATGCTGCAGCATTTTAAATTTAAACACTACAACAAATCTATTTCTGAAGCCCCACCAAGTCAAGCAAAGCTCATCCAGTAAATTTAAGGGAAGCCAGATTCATTTAAGCCACTCTGAACATCTGTCGCTTTAGTTTGTAAAACATTATTGGCTGATGGTTAAAAGGTAACGAAAGTGCATTGTAATTCCTTGGCTAAACACGTTTAATAGCAGCTTTCTGGCATTAGATGCATAATTAAAGCGGGCACGCTAGAAAAACCAGAATGGTATGCAGAAGCCTTACCTCTCCCCTGGAGGAGTCCTTGCTGGGAGAGGAAGACGAGGACTGAGACGCAGCCGCCAGAGCAGCAGCCCCGGCGCTCGGCATCGGCAGCTCCCTCTCCTCGTTGCCAGGACGTCTGTTCCAGCCGGGGTCACTCATGGGCCTCCGAACTGAGGACACTATATCTGAACTCCTGCTGCGGACCAGCCTTTCTGGGTAAGAATGCCTCTGCTTGAACGCTTCTAAATCGGTCGGAATTAAAGTGTGAGACCCAAAGTTTGGTAATCGGGCCTCGTTACCTCCCATCGCTCCTTCCAGGATGGGTGGATCCGGTGGGGGGTGAGAGGGTCTTGCATAGTGCACTTTAGGCCTTACTACGGCTGATACACCTGAGGTCATGAACACAAAAGAAAACACATGCATTTCTCTTAAGATTCTTCCAAACTAGCCAACACTAACACGGGAGCATTGAAAACACTTATTCTTTCCAACTCACCCTCATTTGAGGACAGAGGGTCAAACAGCGCAAGCAAAGAATCTGTCTGAGAAGGAGGAGACGTCAACTGACTGGCTCCTGAAATACAGAAAGGAAAGAGTTAGCACTGTCACGAGAACTACCTACAACAGAAGGGACATCGGGAAAAAGCCTTCAGCAACGCGAGTTTACAACACTTATATTGCAAAATACTTCAAAAGATATTCTTCTATAGAAAGATCTCTGGGTATGCTGAAATTGGCAAAGAATTACATCACAAAAGTGCAGAAATCTTGAGGAGAGATCCAGTTCCGAAGTACAAGAGGACAGTCAGTTTAATCAAACCAAATTAAGAAGAGGTGCTTGGATCTAGTACTCAAGGGTTAGTACTATCAATACCAGAGTCTCTCTGTCAAACAAATACAGTGCAAGCAAATAAGGAAAATGTTAAGCTTAGCCACCAGAACTTTGAAATTGGAAGAAACTGTAAAATTTCATGATTCTACAAATGTCCTTTTAAGCAACATTGCAAGACATCAGTTACCAGAGATGTGGATTCTCAGTTACAGGGAAGGAGCTCAATTACCATGGGCTGTTTCATCCATGTCAGGACTTGTCACAGAATCTTTTCCCCCAAAGTCAGAGCTGCATTCGGACCTGAGATCCTCAATCTTATTAGGAATATCTTCAGACGTTGCACTAATACCTTACACATAACAAAAGAAGAATCTGTAATAGTCTTTCAGAAAAGAAGGAAACAAAAACCTGAAAGTGTTAAAATGTTTGGTGAGCACCGCAATAATCAAGTCCTATCTCACAGCAGCACCTACAGGCATTTCATTCTGAACTTCTATGCTCCTAAAATAGCATCTCTGTTCTACATCTTTAACTGTTTTAAGATAGCCATGAATATGCTTTGAAAACTGGCATTAGATTCTTCACTTTTGCAGAGAACTAAGAACTGAAGTAGGTATATGCTGATTTACCTAAATAAAAATAGTTGTGACACTAAACTAAATGCAATAAAGTCAGAAGTTTCTTCTACATCAGCACCGTTGCTGTTGTAGCACAGAGTATTCAGTGCTCTGCTGCCTTTTTGTTCTGCAAGACGAACAAAGAATTACTGCTTTGAAAATTCCAGAACGAGTGCAAAAAGTTATTTTGTGAGTGAAATACCACATAACTAAAGCAAGCGCAGCAAAGCGGACGCTGACCACGTCCTAGCACGGCGGCGTTCGCAGAGGCGACCAAACCCACCTGATACGACGCTGAGGCCCGGCGTGCTGGGCCGAGAACTGACCTCCCGCACGTCCGTGTCGTCAGACGTGCTGCCCAGCCCCGAGCAGCTCTCCAGCTCCTGCAGCCTCTCCTCCTGTTTTAAGTCTGGAGCCTCTACAAAGGGAAGCAACGAGAGCAGAGAGAAGAAGGATCAGTACTCAGTGCCACGCTCCCTGCGTGCTCACAGACGGAGGGAAAGGGGCGGTTGTGTGTTTATTTAGTGCATGAAGTTCTAAGCTAACTCGGCCACTTCAGGCTCTGCAGACAGCAGCGCTCTCCCTGCACGGGCATTCCAGGAAGGTGTTACTGGTTTAAGGATTGTATTGCTTAGGGACAACAGTATACAATCAAGTCTCCATTAACCAAGGTAAGCTGTGATTTCTACCTATCAGTAACTCTCTCACAATGCTTTCCACCTCTCTCTGCCCAGGAACAGCCTGTCCTGTTCACACTGGAAGTATTCACAAACGCTAACTTAACCCTAAGACAGCAATTTCCTGAAGGAGAGAAAGAGGTTGTTGCTTGGCATTACATGCCCCTGGAAGAGTCTTGATTCATGCTAAAGACATAAGCAAAACCTGCGCGGTTCTGACCTGAGTCGCTTGGCAATACTTCCACACTCCAGGCCTCGCTTGTGGTTTCTGATATGGTTGAACCTGTGCAGGGATCAAGCAACACGGATCCTGAACCTGGTAAACACAGCAAGCTGCCTAGCATGTTCTCTGCAGCTGCACCTGCAAAAGTAAAGCCGAAGCACAAAGCTAGATACAGGCCTCCTGAAACAGCTCTAACAACACACAACAATAACAACACCTTTCAAGTGTCCTTAGTAAACCGGTCATGAAAGACAACGTTGAAAAGGTAGAAATGAACAACCAAATACAACACAGGTCATGCACACAGAATCCTCCTACAGAAAAGCTTCAGTTTAATCCATGCAAACACACCTATTTAGAAAGAGAGGAGGAGGGCTCTGCAGCCTCGCTATTTCAGAGCAAGCATGAAGCATCTGAACATACCAGGCGTACCAGCCAGTTACCTGCTATTTCTTGCAAGCGATCTTCATCGATATTTGGATCGAAGTCACTTCCCAATACATCCGTACTCCAAGTTTCGCTGACGGTTTCCGAGATGTCTCTGTCATCAGTCAATCCCATCATATCACGGATTTCAAACTTACGGAGCTTGTCATCGAGATTATCCTGAGTCGTGGCTATGGAAAAATAAAAAGCTCTCAGTTTTTTTTAAGGGCTTTTCCAATCACTTCTGCTTGAAAACAGGAAAAAGAATCCAAACAAAACAACCCTCTAATTCTGCCAGGTAAAACAGTGCTGTAAAGTAAGGCCTGTAAAGCACTATTATACTATTCAAGAGATGCTGCCTGAAAATAGCTTTTATGCACATTTGAGACATGAGAAGAAAAATCTTGAACTCCACACGGTGACATATTGACCAAATTGTCAGACAAAATGAATAAAATTCAGTGCACTATCAAGAAACTGATGCAATCTCTGTACAAAGAACTTATCCCAGAAAAGCTGAGGCCTCCGGAGATCACCCAAGTCCAAACCCCCGCTCAAAACAGGGTCAGGTACCGCAGGTTGCTCACGGTTATGTCCAGTCACGTTTTGAGTGTCTCCGAGGCTGGAGACACCACTGGACAACCTGTTCCAGCTTGTGACCACCATGCACTGAGCAGGAGCCCCGCGGGCGCGGTCCGGCCGCCCCGCGCCGGCGCAGGGGGCCGTGCACCTGCCTTGCTCGTGCTCCAGCAGCTGCAGGGCCTCCACGCCGTTGCTGCCCGAGGGGCCCGCGCCCAGCTCCGACACCGACTCCCCCTCCAGATCCAGAGACGACACCGAGTTGGAGCGATTCGAAGGACCTGCGGAAACAGGCTTCACTGTAAAGCTAATCTGGGTGACAGCTCCTAAACATACAGCATTAGCTGTATACATACACAATTTACTAGAAAAATGAAAATAAATGAAGCAGCAGTTCCAGTGTAAAATGCTGAACTGATGAACTAAACGTACACTTGCTCTACTCTAGATGCCTATTCCATAGATACTTAACCTGCACTGTGATTTGTACTTCCCACGTTTACAGTGTCATGCGAATTAAAGTAACCTACAAATACATAAGCAGAAACGGCTGAATCTCACCATTACCATACTTAACTGTAACAAAAAGTCAATAAAGTCTTTGCCATTCATTTGTTTACTTGTCCAGGAATTTGTTTTCTGATTTTGAAGAGAGAGCACGAAAACTGAATTATGGAATTACACTACATAACGCAGGCTGAGCCTGAGTCATCTGTACAAACCTCTTCAATACTGCAAATAAACCTGTGCTTGCTTCTGTCTGAGGTTCCTATAAAGAGTCCAGAATGTATTCTGAGATATGTAATAGCTTGTTGAAACATGACGAAAAGTAAGTCTGAGAAGCGTAAGTTTAGAGCTAAGTTAGATTATCTTAATAATTAGTACTGCATTTAAGTTTCAAAAGAAAATAAACCCCTGTTTTCACTTTCTAAACACACTTAGGCTTTTCTTGCTAAACCTCAGACACAGTGAGGCCTTTGCAGGTCAAAATTCAGCTGCAGGCTCCTTCCCCTGCGTGGCTCTCAGGGTGACACAGCACAGCCTCCCAAACGGCAGAGGACAGGCTGACAGGCTGTACGTGACACACGTGCCTCTACACTTATGGAAAAACAAAAGGACAAAACTTCTTAAAGACTGAAGTAGCCCTTCACCTTCAGATATTCCTTCCAGATTATCACTGCAGAGGGAAAAGCGCAAGGTTTTATCAGGTTTACCATGGAGCTTGTTTTCATCAACAGGGACATCTCCTTGCCCACCATCTGCAAGCTGCATATTTAAGACCTGGAGAGTGGGGGAAAGAAACAGGACTCACTTAAACCCATCTATTCTTCAGATAATTAAACAGCAAACAAAACGTTGTGCTCATTTGATGCACTTTTTCCCCTAGATGTTAACAGCACAATCAGATTTCTAACATTCCATTTGAAAAAAGCCAATTATCTCCCAAGTTGGAGCTTGGAGAGAATGTAGGGACCCAAGACGGGAACACGAGGCAAATCCTGATTATGAGGGAGCCGCCAGCTCCCTCATCACATCACATCATCACCCAGCAGACTAATATAACATGCGAGCTGATTGTTACAAGGCTGCAAAAGGAGATAAACCCGACTACCAGGCACGGCTGCAACGCTAAAATACAGGTTCTTCAGACTCAGTGACAACAGCCCAGGTTTGCTCTGTCACCAAGGTGACAAAGCCTCTGCAGAAACCCACCAGGTTCATTTGTCCTGTATTAATATAATATATTGCTTCTCACACCTTGCAGGTATACTGAGTAAGGGGAAAAAAAACAACAATCAAAGGGAAATTTGAAAGGTACAACCCGCAAACTGAATAAAGCAAGGATTTAAATTCCCACTCTGGATTTATCACCCAAACTCGGTGTCACAGTTTAACTGTTCTGCCCTTAGAGAACGCAGAGGCTGCACTTCCCAGAGCGTTTCTGCGTACCTCGTTTTCGGACATCATGCCGGGAGTGACCTGCGGAGCCGTCCCCAGGGAGATCACCAGCACCTCCTCCGCCTGAGCCGCCGGGACGGGCTCCTGCGAGGAGCCCTCGTGGTCCCCGTGCTGGTCCATCTGAATGTTCGATCTGCTTCTGCTGCGAGTCGCTGAGGAAACATTTCAAAACACCAATGTCAGAAAGTTTTTCTCTGTTTAAGGAGGGGAAAAAAAAGACAATACAACTGAAATACCAGTGCTTTGGATTAATAATACGCATACTAAATAAACTTAGAAAATGAAAAGTCAGACTTTGAGAGATGGAAGTGGTGTTTAAATTGGAGTGCTGAACCATGAAAAAGCAACCTTTCTAAATAAAAAAGAGCAGACTTTCAAAATAAAAGTTTAGAGAAACTGTGCCCTGTTCAGCTACACAAATTCAGGGTATTCAATTCACAGAAAGACCCTTAATGAATTAATTAGGGAAACGAAGATTGTCACCACCACCACCACCAGAGGTCTAACTTCCTGTGGTTTATAACTTTCATTAACTTATTTGGGAGATTTTTTTCTCCTAAAAAGCAGGGAAATCTTATTCCAACAGCTGTCTTGGACCCAGACACACAATTTCAACACCAGGTGCTCCACTCTGCTTGTTTTTTGACTCTCTATTAGTTTGGCACCACGGAAGGAAAAACACCCCACGGAACGACGGTTTCTGAGCACGGCAGCACAACACCAGTTATGTCCGTGTTTGACCCAGGGACAACAAGGCGGGTGCGCAGAAGTCACACCAAGGTTTGATCATCACACAAATGCACATGAGGTGTTTATAAAATGACACAGACATACAAAACGAGTTTCATATAGAGATCAATGAAGAAATCTGGGAAAGCAACCGGTGGGCAAAGCAAAGCAAAGCAAAGCTACGCTAACGTCACATGCTCGATGGAAAACGGCACAGAGAACGGAAAGAGGGCATTACCCACCAAACGGGGTTACTAGAGTTATATGAGCTGAAAGATTGGCAGCAGAAGTGTCCCAGGCAGTAATGGCTGCCAACTGCTGTCCTGGATTTCGAAAGCATTAAAATGAAACAAAAGAAATCAAAACTTTGAGCAAAAACTATTTTATACCATAAAATAAATGCTGTTGTGCCACTGCTTTACAGGCACAAGACCAGAACCATTCAGGAGTTAAAAAAACCATGGGATAGATGTGTTTGGGGTTGGGTTTGTGGGCTTTGTTTGCCACTTACCATGCTTGAAATATTTTCACCCTGTTACACACTAACACCAAATCTCCCAAACAAACAGAAATATCCCATGTGGTCGTACTCATGTAAACACACACTGAAGAAGAGTACCACGTGCCCAGTTTAAGGGAAAATATCATTGAAACAGAAAAGTTTAAACTCAGAAATCATATTCAAAAAGAGAACAAAAACCCAAACATAAAATTGCATTACAATACACTAACAATTAGAATTAGGCTGGGCAAGTAATGGAGAAAGAAGAAAGCTTCTGTTCTCAGCACATACTCTGGAAGTTCTGCTCTTGCTTTTTCATCCTCCTCCACATTTGCTCTCTTCTGAGACAAACATTCAATAGTTATTCTATCCCACTAATTAAGCGTCATCGCTTCGGTCTTCCCGCTTTGCCAAGCAACCTTCCCTCCCCTCCCGGACCTGCGTCCTCCCTTCACCCTGCCCCTCGTCCCCACGGCGCCAGCGTGGCCACCGGCACCGCTCTCGGGTTCAGCCGGAGCGGAGCAGCTCAGCACGCGCCGCACAGCAAGGCACCTCCCGCCCCTCCACGCACAGGGCATTCTTCACCAGCGACACAGAAAACACAGGAACTGAAGCTGTAGTCAAACTGTAACCCCAAGAGATGACCGGAAAATGGCACAGAAAATGTATCCAGGTATAAGAAGTCTGCTTGCCCTCCTTACCTATTGGTAATCGATTTTTCTTGTTAGCCGGAGTAGTTGCAGGAGAAAGCTGTGGGGTATTATACGGAGTCATTTCCAGGCTGCTGCTTTTCCCTGGTTTGTTCTGGGGTAGGTTTGCCAGCAAGTTTTCCAAAGCCATCCGATCTTCCTTAAGTTGATCACTTGACATTACATTCCGCATAAAGCCAACCTGAAAATGCAGAATTAGCACAGCTAAGACCTGCAGCACAAGCGACCAGTGCTGTTCATCCCACCTGTAAACACGCAGGGCCAAGTGTGTAGCTGTGGCTAAGAAGCGGAGCTGTTACCAGGGCCGTGAGCTGGCTGTGCGTCACGTACACCACGGTCCTGCTCAGCCCCTCCAGCGGGTTCACGGGAGACATGGGGGGAGTTTCAACCGCCCGGCCGTCGATAACCACATCCAGGAACGCAGCCACACAGCTCTGCACAGAGAAAAGGGGCTTTACAAGGACACCATTCGCTGGAAAGAACAGCAGTTATGACACCAGTTGAGTTTACACTGTGATACAAGCTCTGCTTCCTACTTTTCAAATCTTGAGATAAAATGTCACATATTAAAATCACTGAAGAGCAAGCAAGGAAAGCATGCTGTTAGCTCTAGCATTTCCTTCGTTCCTTTTCTGCATTCAAAAGTGTTACCTAAGTGCCTTCTTACAATTTTTTAAAAAATTAGACTGTTATGCCAATTAAACGGCCCCTTCCTGAAGCACCTGCTGAGCGCAGGCTGAAAGGGAAACAAGGCAGCAACACACAACAGCACTTTCTAATCTGATTGAATGGTACTTTTTTAATGAATCCAAAACTTTGTATGAGGAATGTGTAACAATCATAATTCGCAAAATCCTGACAGTTACACAAGCAAACCAACAGCTTCTTAAACAGATGATAATACACCAAAGATCCCAAGTGTCACAGTTCCTCTGAGGAACCTAATTTCAGTGTTGCTACGGACGATTCACACTAACTGAAGAAAACTGAATTTAAAAAAGCAAAACTACACAAAAAAGGAACAGAATGTTCTTGTACTAACAAATTACTTGGTCTTAAACCAGATTTCATATAGAAGTTGTCTTTGGATCAAAGTGTTTTCATCAGGTTCCGCAGAACAACCACAGGCAGTAATTCAGCATTTATGTTCAAAAGGTAACTTGCTTTTATTTCTTGTGTTCTGTTTTAAGAAGTATCACATCAGAGTAAAAGTGAGAATCCCTGACCCTTAACTCTAGTACCCAGAACTTTGCTCCCGGCTCCGTGCAGGATTTGATCTGCTTCTCGGTCCCCGTAACTCACAGGTCGGTGAGTCCTCCGCAGTGTCTGCAAACAGAGGCTGCGGAAGGCGAGAGGCGCCCGAGCTTTGCTCTCCCAGCCCGCGCTCTTACCTTGTCGAACTTGGCCAGGCTGCTCTTGGTGCGGGGATCCCCCTCCTCGGAGCCCGTCATGGCCAGCTGCTGCAGGAGCCTCCCCACCTGGAAGAACAGGGAGCCTGAGGAGCCAGCGTTTCAAAACAACACCCTGCTGGACCCCAGCTCCAAAATGAGCCAAGTCATCTCCTTCATTCTAGATTTATCTTCATTTAACACTCCAAGAAATGCTTCTCGTTGAGTGGACAGGCTTGCACTTGCTTTTGGGGCATAAAAAGTGCAAGAAGCTTTAGAAAACAACGGTTGCCGCATTAAACAAGAAAATCTGCACACACAGTGGGCTCTGAGCATCCGCACTTCCCCAGGAACAAAGCATGTTTTGTTTTACAACACGTCAGAACTGAGAGTTGAATCTAGGTCATGCGAAACCTGCAGATGTTAAAAGGCTGCATGGATTTTACTAAGAATATTTTGGAGGAAGGAAAAAAGAGCAGGAGGGCTAACCCTTGTTTCAGAGCATCTGTTCCCCGCTAACCCCAACGGCAAACCAGCTCTCCATTTCAGTCACCAACGGCAGGTTCTGCTGCCACGCAGGGGCAGCGACACGGGGGAGGATGGTGAATGTGTCACAGAGAAACGCCGGCAAGGGCCCGGCCGCAAAACACACCAGGACGTGACACGGTGGGAATCGCGCACCGTCCCGGTCATGGACGGCGTTAATAAGCAGGTTTCGCTGCTTATGTGGAGAGTATCCCCAGTCAAACAGTGCTGCTTAATACCCTCAGACTACACCTCTGCACGCTGTCACCAAACTGCCCCAGAATACACAGAGACAAAAATGCGTCGGGAGGGCCGGGGAACAGGGCAAGGACCCCCGAGCAGCGGAAAACCGCCCCGCAGCAGCGCCGCCCGCTGCCGCCGCACAAGGGGTTTGCAGCAAAATGCTGCGTTACCTGTGCAATACCTGCCATAATACTTAACACTAGCAAGAACAGCATAACATCCGTTTACACACATTCCAGAATTCTACTTATTGCCACTTTTACGCTTTAGTTCCATCCCTTATAATTTCTTTTTATAAAGTATATTTGCAACTCTTCTAAGAGATAAAGGAATACATGTTATAATTGTTTTAAGCTGATATCTTCAGCAAACAGATAAACTTCAGAGCATGCCTTTTCAGCCACGATAACACAAGTATTTTGTTAGCATTTGTCTTGTAGGTAGGAGGGACAGTAACTTTACTGCAGTAACATTAGTAGAAAAAAAAGGCCAAGAACATTTCTCATACTTTTCATTTTTTAAAGACTACTTTAAAATGACTCATACCTGCATCAGGTTAAATCTTGCCACTTCATTTATAGGAGCATCAGAAATGATCCCGTACTGCTCTGGGTTCACAATCGCGGGGCAGATGAAACAGGCGAGGAGAAGATCCGTGCACATGGCTCTGACCTCCCCGACCTCCAGCCTGTCCACACACGAGAGCGTTTTGTACATCTGAGACACGATCCAGCGCAAGCTGTGCGGAAAACAGTACGTGTTTTGTTTGAGATACCCGATGAACTTGTTCACCAAGGTCACCAGCTTGGCCTCATTGGAGTCAACCATCTCCTGCACTCTCTGCCTGAACTTCTCTGTGCCTTTCTCTCCAAACAACTTTTCCTGCTGAACCGGAGAGAATCTCTCAATTAACTTGTTTGGATCGGTTTCCAGGTGGTCTTCATCTTCAACCAGGAGCTGCATGATCGGCTCATGCAAAGTTGCAGTAAGAAAAAGCTTTGCAGAGAAGAGTCCTTCAGAGAAAAGTTTGAACAAGATGCTGAAGGCACAGGTGCCTCGTCTGAGCAGCCGCCGCGGGTTGTCGCTCTCCTTGAGCTCAAACTCAATCAGGTACCGGAGCACCTGCAGGAGGTAGCTCTCATCCTCCTGCATGATGCAGTTGCCGTAAATGGAGGTGAAGACCGTGTGAATGACACTCTGAGTGTTGTCCTGGTTGAGCTTCTCTCCGGCAACCAGACAGGACGCAATAAGCCTTGGGTTCTCTCTCAACCTGTTCAGGAATTCTCCGTAAGCCGTCTCCTGAAATCCCAACTGCTTATATCCATCCACAAACTGCGTGTCCTCCAAGATTTTAGCATGCTGGCAACACTCGGCAGGAGAAGCTTCGGCACTTTAAAGAAAAACATTAAAACAGTTTAAGTAATTCTTAAGCAAACCAACCTCATAAAAGATGCTACGTGGTCAATCTCTTACAAGACTACCACCAAGGACAACAGTCTTTCCATACAGCCAACACAAATGATTTATGAATACAGGAGAGTTCATTCCCATAAACTATGAGCAGAAGAAAACCAAATGAGATGTTACAAAGAGGCAGCTTCAACAGCCAACAAGGAAGTTTCAGGCGCGTCAGATTCCCAAGCAGATATTCCTTTTAAAACCTGACTATTTTTATGATTAGTACAGCAAGGGACTCCAGACACTAAGTGTGAAAAATCTGATGGATCTGCTGCAATTCACAAAGTTTGGGAGCTTGTTCTCCCCAGGACCACCCCCACCAAGTCACCTTGTAATGATCAGTCTGTCCAGGTTAATCCTTTGCTGCTTGGAAATCCACGCTGTGCGGTACAGCTTCTCTGCT
Source organism: Columba livia (assembly GCF_036013475.1). NCBI lineage: Eukaryota > Metazoa > Chordata > Aves > Columbiformes > Columbidae > Columba > Columba livia. Next base: position 964,735 of record NC_088620.1, read on the forward strand.
GTCTTCAGGACGTCTGCATTGAGCCTCTGAATCAGTTGCTTTTCTGAGTTGACGTAGAGCCGCTCCTGCTTGAGGTGATGGGCCAGCGTGTGGATGTCCAGCTTCACCATCTTGGGCAGCGAGCGGGTCCCACGGCGTCCACTGCAACAAAGAACGAAGATGAACCAGGCGCTTCCAGCGGCCGGGGACACGGTCTGTCTGCCCCAAGGAGGCGAGGAGCAGGTCACACATACACTTGGCGGGAGATACCGCGGTGCCCCGTCCATCTTGGCACATTAGGATGTTCTCTAAATCCAGAACCCACCACCTAACGACTATCAGTCCTTCCTAATGCAAGTTTCCTAATTGCCGGTCTCATTAATCCCTTGTTACGTCAGCAAATCACGACACTCGCACAGTGGCAAATGATGTTTTCAACTCATGAACTGAAATAGCGGTAGCACGGCGCTACAAACCTCCCAGAATTGGCCTTTCCTGCTAAAAATAATATTCAATAATAATAATATTAGGAATTAAAAAAAAAGTTAAGTATCAACACTGAGATGAGGCGGAGGTCGGAAGTTCGGAGACTTCGCTCAACAGTAGAATTCATTCAGAAAAAATTCCTCAAATATTTCAATTCAGAAGGATATTTCTTTGGGTCACGATCCAAAAATGTTGTTTTAAAGAGAGCAAAACTGCAACAACCATAGGATTTCATAGCACACCGGGGACAAAAATCTACACAAACCACTGTTACGTCTCAATGTAACATTAGCTCTGACTTCATAATTAGACAACATCTTAATTACCTGTCAAATAAACAGAGTACCACACCATTCAAAACATGTTCAAGGAGCTAATCCATCTAAAAATTAAGTCTGTGGAAGACAAAAAACATCAACTGCATTAATGCTGCCAAGGGAAAGGGTAGAATCGTGTAGATCAGATTATGTTTCCATGGAATTAATGATTAACTGCTCTGTGTCGTCTTCCCCACCAGAGCTAACAGCCACACCAGCTAATTTGGGAAGAAAAGAGGGCTGATCCCGCTCCAGCCTGTCCCGGTGCCCTGTCAGCCGTGGTGACGGACCCGCCGGAGCGGAGCGGGGACCCGGCGATGAGCCCCAGCGCCGCACCGGCGGAACCGCCGCCCCGCGGGCCAGGAGCTCCGCTCGCACGACGGCTCCTCCACGCCTGCGGAGCTACGGACACCGTCCCGGGCACCGGCGCCGCGCCCCCCGTGACTCCGAGATCTGCGGCTCGCTGCTCAGCCTGGCAGGAGATGATCCCTCTGAAGAACACAGATTAGCTCCCTAATTAGGCACAGGTTTTACATTGTTGGGTCTTTCCAGCGTGCGGAGAAAGGCCGATCGCCCGGCGCACCGACAACCATCGCTGCTCCCTGCGTGCCACGAAGTTCCCCCATCTTTAGTTTCAACCTCACAACCAAAACCCCAGCAGTGACAAAAAGAGACGCTGTCACAAGTCTTTATGCAGAAAACATTGCAATCTTATCCCGCCTGATGGTTCGGAGTCCATTCCTAGCAAATACAGACAATCATGGATATAAAGCCCTCAGAAAAACCCAACCAAACCAACCCGCACAAACACAACCCTCAAAAAACCCAAAGCGAACACCCCACAACCTGAAGCAGCGGCTGCAGCTCACGCATCCGAAGAGGAGATTAAGGAAGGAACTTCAAGGATGCAATAATGTACATGTTTTTAACTAGGACAGCCTCAGAGAAATTATTAGAAGAAGAAACACTGACGTTGCTGCCAAAGCTCTTTGAGAGACAAATAACAACTTCTTGCAACAAATTTATTTTTAGTCCTAGAATTTTAGGGCTCACAGAAAATCCCATAGCGTTAAACTTGATACGGGCTGCAAACCCCGCAGCAACTCGTTATCCAGCTGTGAGCTATTGATACCAGCCGGGAACAAGCAGTCGCACCCCTAGAAACATACGCACTGGAGACCTGCAGAACCAGCCGCTGGCCCCCCAGAGGCTCCGCGGGGGCTGCACGGCAGGGCTGCTCACGGCTTCCCAAACCTCGGCACCGTCACCCGACATTCTCCATTCTAAGGTGTCCACGCACCGGCTCCGCTTTCCCGGCCCGTTGGTGCAAGCGGTTCTGCCAGTGAGCGAGCACCGGGGCAGCGGGGAGCACCGGGGGAGCGGGGAGCACCGGGGGAGCCCACGGGGCACCGGGGAACCCACGGGGAGTCCACGGGGCACCAGGGAACCCACGGGCAGCACACGGGGCACCAGGGAACCCACGGGGCGCTGCCGCAAACAGCCGTTGACTCAGCCCGCGTTCCTGTGCCTTCGCCTTGCCAAATTTCAAAACAACTTTCTATTTTTGGGTCACTCATTATAAACACATTTAACAGTAGACAAGCTGATTAAATGGCTCCTGAGGTGTCTCATACACTTACAAATAACGTTACCTCTCTCACTGTTTCACCCACTGTCTGTGTTTTTCCCAGAGCAGCTGCCTCCAGCCCCAGGGATGCACTGAGCACTTGGAGCCTTCGGCCTCTACAACTGCCTTTTTCTCCCCGGCCCACAGGTGGGAGCAAACGCCAGAAGCCCAGCCAGCAACAACGGCGGCTTGGAAACAACACGCTTTCTGTGCTGAGTTATCATTATCAAAATAGCAGTGAAATTGCTGGTAAACTTTTCCAGAGCTACAGACAATTTAAATATATATATATACATATATATAAATATATCAGTTAATACTCAGAAAGCAGACAAGACCCCCACACAGTCCAGGGTCCTGATGTATGTGTCCACCTGCCCAGCAAATAAAAGGAGCAACAAAACTAGGAAAGGTCAGACTACTGCAAACCAGCACTGTACCACTTGTGACACCACCCGAAAAAGACAATATGGGCCTTGCACATGCTCAGAAAGTGAAGTTACTGCCTAACACGGCAATGATGTGTGCACCGCCCCACGAGAGAGCACCGCAGGCACTACAGACACCGAAGCACTGAGCGAACAGGAGACACTGCACGTTGCTGTGTGTTTTTTAAACTAACGACCACTGTAAAGCTCAGCCCCACACCAAACAAGGCTCTGAAGGACGACCATTGCACCTGCACCTCTAAATATACCGATCCCATGACCACTTGCTCGTCTCCTATCAACTGGCCGCTATTCCCGTGTCTATCTTAACTGTCGCTACTGTGGAACAGCATAAATCATGAAATCAAGAGAACTGATTTGGAACCAACTGCAGCAGGTCAGTAAATACCACCGCTTTGTCCAGAACTATGAAAATCCACAGGATGTCAACAGGTTTTACCCTACAGACAAGAAAATGGATCAGCAGCCTCCCTGTCTTTATAACCCTCCATGAAAATCACACTAATTCGGTTGGTAGTGCTTGCTACTGAAATTCAGCTCTTTGCAGAGCAATGCCTCGTTCGCTCCCGTTTACTGGTTTTTAAAAAAGGATTTTCTGAAGCCACACAAGTGCGGCGAGTGCGGCGCAAACAACCCCGTCCTCCCCGCAGGCTGCGGCGACACGTGAGAGCACGGAGCCCACAGCAGGTGCCTGAGCAGGCTCCTCACGGCTCCGGGAGAGCTTGCGACACAGCCCAGGAAACGCAAAAAAACTCGTTGAGCAAGACGCACACGTTATTACTCCCTTCAGACACGGGTATTAGTAACACAGCCTGTCTTGAAAGAACAGCCCTTGTGTCAGTAACACACCTACGTGACACACGCTGCTCCCCTCCGAAACCCTCCCGCCTTCACGGCCAGTATGAAAAGACAAGAGTTGCCTTCTCGACCTTCCCAGGCCACGGCGCCGCGGCAGGAGCTCCGGCCGCGGTTACGGGTTCGGTAACGCGCCGCGGCGGCAGCACCGCAGCCCAGCCAGCGGCGGCAGCTGCGCAGGCACCAGCGCCAGAAAGTTGCTGGTCAGATGGTTCCTCATAAATGAAAAGCTGCCCATAATTATCCAGTTACCTGGTTTATGGCTGCGACGCACCATACCTGAAATAGCAGATGGCTGTAGTTGTATAAAGTATCTAAATCTCCTAAACTGTCTTCTAGCAGTCTGCTGTGGCTGAAAAAATAGCAGATGATAAATCACTCCTGCTATCTACACATTATTTTTCAATTCTGGCAATTTCATTTTGATACAAAAACACTTCAGTTTTTTGTCGGTTATTTCAAGGCTGCTCGGTAACCAACTAAAAGCTGTGGCACGGTAAGAGCTGCTCGGCACAACAACTTAAACGATTTCACTTCATGATGCTCCACCACATCAACAGCAAATCCTGCGTGACCTGGCAGCATCCGAGACGCCTTGCGCTGCTACCAGCGCGACAGAACCCAAGACCACCTCTGCCTTTGATGAACGCAGGCTATAGATGGCTTCCCACGTTTGAAAGTCCTGGAAAACACTACATTTAATCTTCAGGTACCAAATTCCACCTTACCAAGTGTGGCACACAGGAACAAGTGACATCTCCATTGAATATTTCTGCAGTTCAGTTGACAGAAAAGAGATGAAATAGTAAATACTGCTCGTACACCAGATTCTTCTTCCTCCTCCAGCATTTCCTGCTCAGGGTTATTTTCTCCTCCCGAGTCTCGCTACGCAAGGCTCAACTTCCAAAGCAAGTTTGGGCAGATCCAGCGTGGGCAGGGCAGAGCCAGGCAAAGCTGAAATCACTCTGTCTTACTGAAAAAATAACTCCTAAGCTAGCCTGAACGGCTTCCGTGCTAATGCACCCCAGATGAAGTACCTCCTTCTTCATTCATATCCATAGGGACAACCAACAAGCCTCATTTCCTTACACAAGCGAGCAGACCATCTCCCAAAGCTGAGCTTAAAAGTTTCCCATTCTTCAGTAGGATAGTTCAGCGTGACCCAGGACTCATCTGCTGAACCCGCATGTTACAACATCTGCCATCTCAAAACACGCGCACAACATGCAAAATGCCTTTGATTTGCTTCAGTTCAACTGCCTAACCAACATTAATAGGAAACTCATACCTCAAGTCTGCTTGTGCGCAGCGGCCGCTCTGAACTAGCACTGGGCAAACCGTCTGCCCAGCGAGATGCACGTGCGAGGAGCACCTCGTTTCTCCTGCTTATCAGCAACACACAGGACCAGTGGGCTGCTAAATTATCTGTCACGGTATTACTGTGTTGCATAAAATCAATGAAAACATATAGCTGTGCTAACGATCTACTCCAGTTGCTGGTGATGCTAAGAAGAGGAGTTCCCCTTATGTAAGGGGTCGTACTCGCAAACTTTTAGGCAGAAGAATCGTGGAACTCGAAGCCACTCGAGGTGACAAAACCAACCCGCTCCCAGGAGAGCAGCTCCCTCCCCATCCCGAAACATCCCACCCGCACCCACGGCCAGGGGCAGCTGCTGTAGGGAGAGAGCATCTGCTCCAGGGCCTGACCAAGCTCACACCAAACCCCTCACATGGACCACCTTGTATATCTGGGGACCCTCCGCAGCAGCAGCTCCTAAAAGCACCATCGTGCTGCTTCTACAGAAGCACAGCATTTCATACTCCACGTGCTGTCCGTGCCATTCCCCCCTCCATCAACTTCAATTTGCAGCCTCTACGTACGAGTCCACTGCGTCGCCCACACGCCAGCGTTCTGTCTGTCCGTCCTGTCTGTCCGCACGTGGTGTCACACGGTGCCAGACCTTTACCGAACGGCTGTTCCGCCGGAGTACCGTATCGTGACTTTGCAAGAAAAGAGACAGATAATTGCTCGACCAAGTTCTTCAGCATTAAGGGTCTATTACGAACAAAAAACGGGAAGTCACGGTCCTCGCCAAGTTACGAGTTTTAAACCTGCACATCACAAACGCCACGAAGGAGGCGGCGGGGCCGCCCAGAGCCGGGTCGCAGCGCCTGGTCCCCCCGGGCACCGCGTCCGAGCGGCCCCGCGCCCCGCGCCGCCGTCCGCGGATCCTCCGCAGCCCCCGAGCGGCTCCGGGCACTGACACGGCCGGTGGGGCCGGGCGGGAGCGGACGAACCCCCGGGAACGCGCACGGCCAACTTCGCCCGGGCCCCGCAGACCCCGCGCCCGGCTCCGGGCGACCCCCCCGCCCGAAATTCAGTACAAATAACACAACGTACCGGCCCGCGCTCCCGCCGCGCCGCCCGCCCCCCAACACCAGACGGGTTTGTCCGCCCCGGCCCGGCCCCCCCCGCCCGGCCCGCTCCGCCTCCTCCGAGCAGCGCGGGAGGGTCGGGCGGGCAGCCGGGCGGGCCGGGGGACGGGGCAGCTCTTACCCGGCCAGCGCCCCGGTTCCCGCTGCGGCCCCGGGCCAGGCGCGCTCTGCGCAGGCGGCGGGCGGGACCGGGGACCGGCCCCCGCGCTCCTGGGACTTGTAGTCCCGGGGCCGGGCCGGGGGCGCGGAGCTCCAACCCCCGCGAACGGTTCCGTCGCAGGCGCTGCGAGTCACCGCCGGGCCGAGGAGAAACACCCACGGCCACGAGCGGGTGTAAGGGGTGAGACCCGGGCTGCGGGACCGGGGGAACAGCTGCAAACGGTGTTTCCAGGTGCGCGCTGAGCAGCAGCAGCAAAGGGTTTCCACAGGTCTCGCTTTGTGGGGAGCCCCCGTGGCCCAGCCGCGCCCCGTGGGCACAAAGGGGACCTCAGAGCAGTCGGATTTGCTCGCAGCTCTGTTTGGAGCCGCTGTTTATATACTATAATTGCCCCCAATTGTTTTTATTAGATTTCAGAGCTGATATCGTCTAAAGGTGAAAGAACAACTTTTAATTTCTCATCTTGCATCACTCTTAAATCACCCAAAACTTTGGTTTTAAATCAGATTTGCGTAGTTGGGTTTTTTTTGCTTTCGAATGTGATTTTGAACGTAAGCAGGTGGATCCCGCGTGTGTACGTGACACAGACTGAGCCCCCGGGCAGCAGGGACACAACGGGGGGGACGCAGGGACCCTGCCCACGGGGCTCCCACCCGAGCGGCCAGGGGCTGATGTGACGGTGAGTTGTACCGGAGCGAGACGCGGTGACTCAGCGCCGCGACACCACAGCTCAGGTGGTGACAAGCGTCCTGCCGGGACACGCGCTGGCTCTCCAGCTGGCCTGGCGTGAAGCACCAGGGACAGCCCACGGCGCTAACGGGGGCCGCGGGGACCCGCTGGGCCCGGCCCTGCTCGGCTGGAGGGGTGCAGCACCGGCCCCGGGGCCGCCGCCTCCTCCGCCGCCCCCGGGGAGTGCGGGCGTCGCGCCGCCATGCCGGGCCCGGGCGCACCCGGGGCCGGTAACCATGGAAACTTCCAGAACGTCCCCCCGCCCTCGCCGCGCCGTGGCGCCGTCCCCAGCCAATGGGCTCCCCCCTAACCAATGGGCTGCCTCCGCTTGGCTCACGCTTCTCCGCTGATAGGTCCGCGTCACCGGTGAGCTGAACCAATGGCATGGCAGGAGGGGGCGCGCCATTTATGTCAGAGGGATCGCCTGAGTCTGACCAATCAAGGAAGGCCAGCTTAGTAGGAGATAGCCAATGGGAAGGCTCCAGCGAGGGCTCTGCAGCCAATGGCGATCCTCCACGAAGGAGTAACGGAAGGTATATAAGGGCGGGCGGCGCGGCCTGGGCCCTCAGCGGCAGTTTGTGGCTCGGCGGCTCCGGTGTGACGGTGAGCGCGGCGGTGCGGGCCCGGGGGGGCTGGGGGCGGCCCGCAGGGTGGGGGCGGCGGCGGCGGGGGGGGCTGCGGCTGCCGGGCGCGCACGTGGCGCCTCCATTTTGTAACCGGCGGGTTCTCGGCAGGACGAGCGGGCGGGATGAGGCACCTCCTGTGGGCGCTGCTGCTGCTGGGCGCCGCGCGCGCGGACGAGGAGGAGAAGAAGGAGGACGTGGGCACGGTGGTGGGCATCGACCTGGGCACCACCTACTCCTGGTGCGTGGGGAGCGCTGGGCCTGGGGCGGGGGGCGGCTGGGCCCTGGGCGGGGGGCCGGGGCCGGGGCGGGGGGGCGGGGGGCCCGGCGCCGCCTGACGGTCCCGCCACCCCGCAGCGTGGGCGTTTTCAAGAACGGCCGGGTGGAAATCATCGCCAACGACCAGGGCAACCGCATCACGCCGTCCTACGTGGCGTTCACGCCCGAGGGGGAGCGCTTGATCGGGGACGCGGCCAAGAACCAGCTGACGTCCAACCCTGAGAACACCGTGTTTGATGCCAAGCGGCTCATCGGCCGCACCTGGAACGACCCTTCGGTGCAGCAGGACATCAAGTACCTGCCGTTCAAGGTGGGCCCCGCGGGAGGGCGGGCGGGCGGTGGGAGGGCGTCCTGCGTGTCGGGTCACAAGAGGAGCTGCAGGCGCTGCCTCCTTCCTCTGGCAGCGCTTCCAAATCATGGTGCCTTCTGAGCACCCCGTGCAGGGTAGGGGGCTGTTGAGTGGCCATAGCCTGCAGACAACAGCTCCTTCTGTTAGCTGGTGTTACATCTTGTTGTGTAGAGGTCTGCTTAGTCTTCAGAGAGACAGAAACACTTGGACAGGCGAGAATAATTAATTCTATGAGTTGTTAAATAAGACAGTGTATGTTTTTTTCAGGTTGTCGAAAAGAAAGCCAAGCCACATATTCAAGTTGATGTTGGAGGTGGACAGACAAAAACATTTGCTCCTGAAGAAATTTCTGCTATGGTCCTGACGAAGATGAAGGAAACGGCGGAGGCTTACTTGGGAAAGAAAGTGAGTTACCGTGCGGCACTACTGAGAACTCAAAGCAGCAGCTTCACCAAACTAGAGATGGGGGGCTGAATCTGGACTAGCCTTGCAACCCTAAAATCAGTGCTGCTGGTGGTGGGTTTTCACCTCTCTTTAAAGAACAGTGGGCTCCTTGTTACCAGCATTGTTGTGGTTATTTACAAGCTATGTGCTTTTTAAAACTTCTATGACTAAATGGTATCTCTTACTCCTGATCCAGGTTACCCACGCTGTGGTCACTGTGCCAGCCTATTTCAACGATGCTCAGCGCCAGGCTACAAAAGATGCCGGTACTATTGCTGGGTTGAATGTGATGAGAATCATTAACGAGCCGTAAGTAGCTTTAACCTGTGGTGCTGCAGGGGAGGCGGGGGGTAGTGCCAGTGCCTGACGGGGCTCTTCCTGTGCAGAACGGCCGCTGCCATCGCCTATGGACTGGACAAGAGAGAGGGCGAGAAGAACATCCTCGTGTTCGACTTGGGTGGTGGAACTTTTGATGTCTCCCTGCTCACAATTGACAATGGAGTCTTTGAAGTTGTGGCTACTAATGGTGACACTCACCTGGGTGGAGAAGACTTTGACCAACGTGTGATGGAACACTTCATCAAACTCTACAAAAAGAAAACGGGAAAAGATGTCAGGAAGGATAACAGAGCTGTGCAGAAGTTAAGACGGGAAGTGGAGAAAGCAAAGCGAGCCTTGTCGTCTCAGCACCAGGCTAGAATTGAAATAGAATCCTTCTTTGAGGGAGAGGACTTCTCAGAGACGCTCACCCGAGCCAAGTTTGAGGAGCTGAACATGGTAAGTTTAGAAAGGTAGAGTTACGTTGCCTGAGCTGTAGGTTGGAGATGTGTCAAGTGCAGTATTTTGTGCTGTGACACTGCACTGTGGAGTATAAATAACTTCCACCTGCACCAAAGAGCCGGCAGCTGCTCCTCGCCAGGCTGGCCGGTGTGCACTGAGGACAGCTGGGGCCTCATCCAGGCTGGTCACAAGCCAGCCGGTATTCCTCCTCTGTCGTGGTTGTCCTTTGTACCCTAAGGCTGCATAATTTGGAGACCAGGCACATGGCAATACAGTCTTACAGTCCTGGCCTCTTTTGTCTTCCTAGGACCTGTTCCGTTCCACTATGAAGCCTGTTCAGAAAGTTCTGGAAGATTCTGACCTCAAGAAGTCTGACATTGATGAGATTGTCCTTGTTGGTGGTTCTACTCGCATCCCCAAAATACAGCAACTGGTTAAAGAGTTCTTCAACGGGAAAGAGCCTTCTCGTGGCATTAACCCAGACGAGGCCGTAGCCTACGGTGCAGCTGTCCAGGCTGGCGTGCTCTCTGGGGACCAGGACACAGGTAAGGACGCCTTCGCTGGCACCTCGAGCGAGCGGTGCCTGGAGCGGGTACTGCTTACTGGCAAATGCAGGAGAACTTTCTTTTCCAGTCCGTGGGCTGTTTTGTGCCCGAGGTCTCTTCCCTTGCTCTTACAGGTGACTTGGTGCTGCTGGATGTCTGTCCCCTGACGCTGGGCATTGAGACTGTCGGGGGTGTCATGACGAAACTGATCCCAAGAAATACTGTTGTTCCCACGAAGAAGTCTCAGATCTTCTCCACAGCTTCTGACAACCAGCCAACTGTGACAATCAAGGTCTATGAAGGTAAGTGTCACCTGTGGTGGCCTGTGTAACACCTGGAATCTGTAGTTACCTGTAGATGGCTACAGGTATCTCCTGGTGGAGAAGAGCTTGGCAGCAGCAGCTCTCTGAAGCTGCTCTGATCAGGTTTTTTGACCTGCATCAAAAGCTCTTACTAGAATTTTTTTAAATGTGTCTTTTTTCTGTGGCTCTATCCTGAAGAGCCCTTCAGAGTTAAGAGATGATGCTGTAGGAACATCTAGACAGGAGTCAAGTTGGAATTAAAGCCTTACCTTGACGAAAGATGTAGCTCACAAAGCACAAACACTGCTAGGAAAGAAAGAAACCATCTCTGATTGTGTCTGTATCTGATTGTGTCTTCCAGGCGAGCGTCCCCTCACCAAGGATAATCATCTGCTGGGAACCTTCGACCTCACTGGAATCCCTCCTGCGCCTCGTGGTGTCCCCCAGATTGAAGTCACCTTTGAAATTGATGTGAACGGGATCCTCCGTGTCACAGCTGAGGACAAGGGCACCGGGAACAAAAACAAGATCACGATCACGAACGATCAGAATCGTCTGACACCGGAAGAGATCGAGAGGATGGTTAACGATGCTGAGAAGTTTGCGGAGGAAGACAAGAAGCTTAAAGAGCGCATTGATGCCCGGAACGAGCTGGAGAGCTACGCCTACTCCCTGAAGAACCAGATCGGGGACAAGGAGAAGCTGGGTGGGAAGCTGTCATCTGATGACAAAGAAACAATAGAGAAAGCGGTAGAGGAAAAGATCGAGTGGCTGGAGAGCCATCAGGATGCGGACATTGAAGACTTCAAAGCAAAGAAGAAGGAGCTGGAGGAAGTTGTTCAGCCCATTGTCAGCAAGCTCTACGGCAGCGCGGGCCCTCCCCCCGGGGAAGAGGAAGCAGCGGAGAAGGACGAGTTGTAGATACTGGTGTCTCCGAATGTGGTGTGTGTATATATTGGACTCAGGAACACTTGTTTAAAATATTGGACTCTTAATTTGGAATGTAACTCTGAATCTTCACTCGCGAGTGGAGCTGGAACCGCTAGCCCGACGTGGCTGTATTCTGCTTTTCGTTAGCAGTCGCTCTGTGTGGGGAGGGCAGGCAGCAGGGGTGTCAGTGCTAAGAGGGGGTAGACGTACTGGCAGTGGACGTGTTCTATTTAACAACTTGGTCATGTGAGCTTGGTGTAGAACTTTTCTACCAGAGGTGACCACAATAAATTTGTTACTTACACTGGACTACGCTCCAGCTTGTGTTCTCTATTCCCTTGTTGCAGCAGCCGGTTTTAAGTGGGTGGGGATTGTGCCCAAACACTGGGGTTCAGCTCAGCCGTGGGTACAGCTGCTGCGCCGTCAGAGCTGCGGCAGCTGTTAATGCAAACTTCAATGCAAGGTCTGGGGGGAGAGGAGACCAGCTTAACTGCACATAGAACTTCCTGCAGTATTAAAGCTATTTTAGGAGCTTTAGAGCTTTAGGAGCCAAATGACATGTTTTCTGAAGGCTGAAAACCAGTCTACATCCAGTAAATGTTGTGTGTTTTATTTTTTTTCTAATAAAAAAGCCTCATTGGAAGTCAGTCTCTATTTGACCGTGATCCTTGTCTGATCCTCGGGATTAGATAAGAAATTGCACTGAGCATGGAAGAAGTTGTTGTGGTGCCTGCCCCAACACCTCCTTAAAACCACTGGGCACTTCACATTTCCCTGCTGTAGGGAACAACCTCTTTCTGGTTTTCATTCACTCACTTTCAAAATAGTGATGGTTAAACCTTGAATCATCCCCCAAAAAAGCTTGGTTTCCAGACAGCACTGTGGCTGTGCCATTCTATGTGTTAACGGGAGTTTCTTCTGGTGGACAGCAGCCCAGACGAGTGCAGCAGTACGGAAAGCCCCTGCCCCCCAGGTGTGAGCACAGTGCCACCTGTTTGAGGACAAGCATCTGTTTATTGGAAAGCAGACTTAGTCCCTCAGCACCACGCGGGGCTGGTGCTGCAGCTCCGCTACTCCACCAGGCTGACCACGCAGTCCCGGTAGATCTGCCCCCGCACGTCCATCCCCCCAAACACAAACAGCAGGTGCAGGACAGCGTCCCCAGCGTGTCCCTCCTCCCCCTGTCTCTGGAGGGTGCTGGCTTCGTCACCCTCTTCCTGGGTGACAGCTCCCGTGTCCCCGCTCTTGCTGACCCGCCAGGGAATGATGCACATGGCGTGGTCCAGCCTCCCGGCGGGCAGAGGGGCGTCAAACCGCAGCAGCGTCCACTGCTGCGTCCCTGCAGTGCAAAGAGACAACTCCTGTCCTAAAATGCAGCTTCAGAGGCTTGAGAAGCCACGGGGACAATGACAGCAGAAACCGGACCAGTTTTCAACATCGGGGTGTAAGTCCAGTGCAATGACACTACCTGGGGGCTGGAGCCCAGGAGCATTTTCCAACAGAGCAACGTTTACCGTTAGGCAGCTGAGGCGCCTCCCTACCTGTGTGATACTTGTACGTAGTGTCCAGGGCCCCGTCCGGGCCTATTCCACCGAAAATGTACACGTGCTCTTTAAACACAGCTGCTGCGTGGGACGCCCGTCCTCCCGGGACGTCACCGGTGGCCGGTATCTTGACCCATCTCATGTCATCTGTTGGAGAAAAAGAATACATCTATGGTTAGGCACTATAAAAACCCATGGGTTTTGCTGTTTTAAACAAATATGGTCCCCAAGATCAAAACACATCACCCAACAGCTATTGCTCTACTTTACCTATACCTGTACTTACTTATATCGATGCAGAACAGATCATTGTAAAAAACATCACCAGCTAAACCTCCATGTATGAAGAGTTTGGTCCCAACTGCAACCGCCACGTGTCCGTGCCGAGGAGAGGGGGGATCACCATGAGTATCTGGCTGGGACCAGGCCAGGGTGGCTGGAAACGGGAGCGCGATGCGTTAGGAGGAAAAGCCCTGTGCGGCTCCCAGGGAAGCGGTTCCGGGGCAGAGGAGCGCGTGCCGGGTGCCGCGCGGGCCGGCTCCGCGGCCGAGCTGTATGCTGTTTGGGCACCTCTGGGACGGACTAATTCAAACCCTTTTGGGTGCAGACAGGGCTGCAAGGACGAACGGGACAAGTGACAGCACAGGAGCAGCACAGGACGATGCCACCGTGGGAAGGAACCAGCTACGGGGAAACGCGACAAACCACGACTATCCCCCGCAGCGCTCCTCATCCCAGAGCTTTACGCTGCCAATCTGCCTCAAATTCCCAGCGAATACAGAAAGATCAATGCACATCAACAGCGAGGAACAGCCACCCATCCATTCCAACTCAGAGCCAAGCAGGGACCCGATGTTCACACGTTGGGAGTGAACCCAAGATGTGAACCTGCGGGTTCCACCCTTGAGCAAAACGGCCCTTTGCGCATCCGGAGGCACCTGTGTCAAACACGTGAAGCTGCTGGTCTTTAACCGGCTCTGCTCCCTTATCTCCTCCTCCGAACACGAACAGACGGTCCCCGATGGCTGCGGAGGAGGTGTGACACGTCCTGGGCGCTGGCTGCACTCCACTCACTTCAGGACTCTCCCAGGTTCCTATTTCTAGTTCAGACATTTGGTTAATAAATCAATCAACACAATCACAGAGAACACGCTCCACTTCCCCTCCCGAGCAACGGCCACCACGCAGCAGCGCGGCAGCGGCTCTGCCCACAGCTCCCCCGGCCCCGAGCCCCCCACGCTCCGCGGACACCGAGCTCGGGGCCGGGGCCGGGCCCGCCGGCTCTTCGCGCACTCACCGGGGTCCAGCACCTGGACGCAGCTCCGGTTCCCCGCCGGGTGGGCGCCGCCGAAGACCCAGAGGCGCGGGGAGGCGGCGGGCAGGAAGGTGCCGTGCTCGTAGCGCGGCCGCAGCCCGTTCCAGCCGGCCGGGGCCCAGCGGAGCGCGCCTGCGGGCGGGACGGCACGGTCGGCAGCGGCCCCTCGGCCCCCGGCCCCGCTCCCCCCGGCCCGGCCCGGCGCTCACCCAGCTCCACGAAATGCGCGTCCGCGAAGGCGCCGGCCGGGTCGGCGCCGCCCAGCAGGAGGACGCGGCCGGGGCCGCCGGGCAGGAAGACGCAGCCGTGCCCCACCCGCCCGCGGGGCCGCTCGCCGCGCGGCGCCAGCCGGTACCTGCGGGGAGCGAGGCCGGCGCTGAGCGCGGGCCGGGCCGGGCCGGGCCGGGCCGGGCCGCCGCCCCCGCCGCACTCACCAGCTGCCCGGCCGCGGCCGGCGCCCCGGCGGCAGCAGCGGCAGCGCCCGCGGGCCCATGGCGGCGGCACCGCACGGCGGCCCGGCGGGAGGCGGCTGCCGCCTTCCGGCCCGCGCCCGCCGGAAGTGCGCCGGGCTTCCGCTGGCGTCGGCGGCCCGCGCCGCTCCCCGGAAGTCACGGGCCCCGCTTCGGGCCCCGCTTCCGGCCCCGAGCCGCCGCGCAAGATGGCGCCGCTGGACCTGGACAAGTACGTGGAGATCGCGCGGCTCTGCAAGTACCTGCCCGAGAACGACCTCAAGGTGCGGCCGCGGGCGGGGGGGGGGACACCGGCCCGGCCCGCGCTCACCCGCTCTCCTCCCGCAGCGCCTCTGCGACTACGTGTGCGACCTGCTGCTGGAGGAGTCCAACGTGCAGCCCGTGTCCACGCCCGTCACCGTCTGCGGGGACATCCACGGGCAGGTAACGGCGGCGGCCGCGCCCGGGGCCGCGCCCGGTGCTGTGCCCGGTGCTGTGCCCGGTGCGGTGCCCGGTGCCCGGCGCCGCTCCCGCCGCCTCACGCGTCTCTCCCTCCGCAGTTCTACGACCTGTGCGAGCTGTTCCGGACGGGCGGGCAGGTCCCCGACACCAACTACATCTTCATGGTGGGTGCGCGGGGCCGCGGGGCTGGAAACCGGCTCCGAGTCGAACCCGACGAGCCCGCCGAGTTCCGGCCCGGCCGGCGGGCGCTGCGGCCGCGGTTCCGTTGTGCGGGGGTCACTTGGGTGCTGTGTAGTGACACGGGCGGCAGAAGCTGTGCCGGTGCCGGTGCCGCAGACAGAGCTGTGCCAGTGCCGCGGTCACTGCTGTCCCGGTGCCGCGGTCACTGCTGTCCTGGTGCCGCGGTCACTGCTGTCCCGGTGCCGCGGTCACTGCTGTGCCGGTGCCATGGACAGAGCTGTCCCGGTGCCGCGGTCACTGCTGTCCCGGTGCCGCGGTCACTGCTGTCCCGGTGCCGCGGTCACTGCTGTGCCGGTGCCGCGGTCACTGCTGTGCCGGTGCCGCGGTCACTGCTGTCCCGGTGCCGCGGTCACTGCTGTGCCGGTGCCGCAGCCGGGGGGCCGGCGGGTCACGCTGGGCCTTGTTGCGCAGCTCTGATGAGCGTGGTGGCCAAACCTGATCATCCGAGTGGCCACAGAACAAGTTCTCATAGTCCCCGCAGGCCCCGCCTTCCCTTCAGCCTCACGTCTCTCTCTGCACCGTGAGGAGTTAATAATGGATTTGTCACTTTGCCTTTTTTTTTCCCTTTGACCGTTTCTCCATTCGCGAACCTTATTGTGGCTTGCAGGGTGACTTTGTAGACAGAGGTTATTACAGCCTGGAGACCTTCACTTACCTTCTCGCGCTGAAAGCCAAGTGGCCTGACCGCATCACGCTGCTACGCGGCAACCACGAGAGCCGGCAGATCACACAGGTGTACGGATTTTACGGTGAGTCTGTCCGAGTGGGATTAATGTGTCACAAACGGCATCTTCCACTTGGGAAACCGGCTTTGGAGGCAGCGCTGCCTGGGGCCGGGTGGGCAGCGGGCTCGGGGAATCCCAAACATTGTCGTTTGTTGACGTGATCCTCGTGGTCCTGAAGTAGAAAGGGGGGTTAGCCCAGGTCTTGCTGTTCTTTTTCTCCAGCATCTGGGGTTTCTGTTTGGTTTTTGGTGCCACTTTCAGTTTTAGAGGCAGCACGTGTGTTTACACAGAATGTGCTTTGGTGTGTGTAGTGAAAGGTTCTACACGAGTCCTGATGTTGCTGTAATTCCCCTTAAGTTTCAGTGTAGCTAAAATCGGTGTCACACCGAGTTTGCTGCGAAGTCACTTCTGTCAGCAGCGAGCGCCTGGGCAAACGCCACTGGCAACAAACCAGCAGCAGAACAGCTGTCTGAAAAACTGGGGGAGTTAAAATTGCTTGGAAACTTCTTGTTTGTTTTGTGAGGCTTTGAGAAAACCTGAGGAAATCCTGGAAAATACATAACGCCTGCCACGAGGACCGTGGCCGGTAACGTACTTTGTTTTGGATAACGTGCCGACGAGAGGGAGCGCAAATGTTCACAAGTCGCGTATGAAACACCTGCTGGAGGTTTAACAGCGCCCTGTGGCTCCCGCGGGCGCGCGGAACTTCTCCTGCTCACCCTGCTGGGTTCTCATGTTCTGCCTCGATCCTCCTGGATAAAATTTGCCAGTCGAAGCCCCGGCTGCTCCGTCGGGGTCGGTTCGCGGCCGCCGGCCCGGGGAGCAGCGGGAGCGTCAGCAGCCGCGGGGCACGAGGGGCCGTTTCCTCGGCACCGCCCGGAGCGCCGGCAGCTTGGGGCTTGCTGCCGGAATTCCTTCTGATCCGGTACAAATAAAACAATTCTCTGCTTCGCAGATGAGTGCCAAACCAAATACGGAAATGCGAACGCGTGGAGATACTGCACCAAAGTGTTCGACATGCTCACAATCGCAGCTGTAAGTGTCAGCGCCACGGTGCAAAGCCACGTAGATTGTCCAAATGGGAATTCTGGGATTCGTGACCTTCAAGGGTCACACTGGGCTGGACTAAAATGTTGAGGATTTTGTCCACGTGTCTTTTCTTCTGCAGTTAATAGACGAGCAGATTCTCTGTGTGCACGGCGGCCTCTCCCCAGACATCAAGACACTTGATCAGATTCGCACCATCGAACGTAATCAGGAAATTCCTCACAAAGGCGCCTTCTGCGACCTGGTCTGGTCGGACCCCGAGGACGTGGACACGTGGGCGATCAGCCCGCGAGGCGCGGGCTGGCTCTTCGGCGCCAAGGTCACAAACGAGGTAACGGTGCCGTGGCGCGGCATGAAGGCTCTGGGAGGTGCTGGAGCATCCAAGCTGCCAGATGCTGTAACTGTGATCTCGCTGCAGCGCGGCCGGCGGGCGTCACCGGGGTTGGGGCGGGATGCTGTTCAGAGGGCGCAGGAGAAAAAAACCAACATTTTTCTTAGTAATTCTTGACTGTTGCTTTGGGCCGCAGCGAGCAGAGTGCTGGGCTGACACGCACCGACATGTCGCAGCTGTTGTGTGTTCCTCGACACCCCAACGCTGTTTTCGGCGCACGGGGTGTAAAAGCTGCTCCGGCCCCGGAGGCGCGAGTGCCGGGGCGGGCGCCGTGACCTGCAGCTGCTCGTGGGAAACCCACGCGTTCCTTTTGGCCTTTTTTCCCTTTGCAGTTTGTTCACATCAACAACCTGAAGCTGATCTGCCGGGCGCACCAGCTGGTTCACGAGGGCTATAAGTTCATGTTTGACGAGAAGCTGGTGACGGTCTGGTCCGCTCCCAATTACTGCTACCGCTGCGGGAACATCGCCTCAATCATGGTCTTCAAAGACGTAAATACCAGAGAACCAAAGCTGTTCCGCGCGGTCCCCGACTCCGAGCGCGTCATCCCCCCCCGAACCACCACCCCGTATTTCCTCTGAGCCCCGCTGTGCCCCCGCCCTCCCCTACAATATACTTTTTATTGAGCACTTTGCTGCTGAAATGCTGCCTCTTGCCTTTTTTATTTTTAAATTATCTAAGTTTATTGTGTATTATGGTGTCTGTAGCAAGTTTCTTCCCACCCCCCCCACCCTAGAATGATTTCAGAGTTATTTGTACTATGCCCCTGTAATTTGTACCCCCGCCCGTAGTCCTCGCGTAGCTCTGGGTTTAGAGATGTTTTCCGTGTCCCAATCGTGCCGCACGGGGAGCAGCTCGGTCCCGGTGTGACATTCAGCTTTTTTGGTAAGTTTTAAGGAATTTCAGCAGCAAAGTTCCCGCCGGGCGCGCGGTGCCCCGAGCTGTGTCCCTGTCCCCCCCCCACCCCCCCCGGCTGGCGCCTCGTCCCTGGTTGTAGGTGCAGAAATAAAGTGGCCAGAGGGGCCGAGTGTGTGTCCCCCCCCCCAACCTTTTTGTTTTATGAGGATTCCGGTAAAAAAAAAAAACAACACGAAAACCTGCTACAGCGATCGGATTTGTATATTAAAATAATTGTTCTGATTTTTTCAGATATTTTGTGTTTTTAATGAAGTCCCACCTTTTTACGGGTGATTGACGTCCTGGGGCCCCGCCCCTTCCCCTGGCGTCTCCGCCCCCCTGCGCGGGGCGGCCTCAGGCCGCCCCGCGCAGGGGGGCGGAGACGCCAGGGGAAGGGGCGGGGCCGCTGCGGGGAGGGCGGGGCCGCTGCGGGGAGGGCGGGGCCGGGTCCAGCGCACGGTGTCCGTTCCGGTTCCGCTGGCGGCGGCATGGCGCGCAGCACGCTCTCGTCCCGATTCCGCCGCCTCGACATCGACCAGTACGACGAGAACCGGTTCGTGGAGGAGCCCGAGGAGGCGGCGGCGGCCGAACCCGACGCGGGGCCCGAGGTGGAGGCGCTGCTGAGGCAATATCCTTTAGGACGGAAGCGGGACCGGGGGCGGGCGGGACCGGGTTACGCGGAGCCGCCGTGTCCGCGATCGCGGCCGGTCGGGATCTGATGCGCTGCTCCGGTGTCGCTGCGAGCGTGGGGTTCGGGGCCGTCCCGCGGAGCCGTTGAGTCCTTGACCCGAGGCCGCAGAGGGGACGCGCTGCGGGCGCTGCTGGCGGCGCTGCGGAGCGCGGCGGGGAGCGGCCGGAGCCCCGCGGGGAAGGTCAGCGGGGCCGGGGGCACTGCGGGAGCGGGACGCGGTCGGCGCTGCCGCTGAGCGGCACTGCGGTTACGGGACGTGTTTTCCCCCTGTGTTCGCTCCCGAAACCGCCCTGGAAAGCGCTTCCCCCGCGCTCCTCGGAGCACTTTGCCAACGCGAGTCCCGGGCTCGGTTCGGCTCGGCCGGTTCTCACGTTGCTCCCCTCCCCGTGTCCCGCAGGAGCAGGCGCAGGGAACGATGCTGAAGGTCCTCACGTCTTTTAAAAGCAGTGAAATAGAGCAAGCGGTGAATTCCTTGGACAGGAACGGCATTGACTTGCTAATGAAGTACATTTATAAAGGATTTGAAAAGCCAACAGAAAACAGCAGTGCAATATTGCTCCAGTGGCACGAAAAGGTGCGTTTGGTGCTCTCCTGGCTCAGCCGCGCTCCGCAGGGTCAGAGTCGCGGTCGGCGCCTTCGCGAGAGCCCCGCTAGAGCCGCAGAGGGTGGCCGGGGCTCCTCAGTGCTGAACAGTCCCTGGCGCTTCCCGTTGTCGTTGGTCTCTTTGAGCTGGGACTTGTTAAGCCTTTGGCTTTGTCCAGGCTCATCGGCGGCTGGGGGCTGAGGATGGTGCTGGGGCAGTGGCCGCTGGAGGACGTGTTGTGGTTTCTGTGCCTCGGGAGCTGCAGCGCAGCCGGGGGCGGGTGACGCGCAGCGGCCGCGTTCCTGTCGCTGCGTGTTTGGCCGCGAGGGGCTCCGGAGGCTCCGCGGCAGCGCTGCTGGCAGCACCTGGCACGGCTTGGTGACAGGATTGAGCAAACCTGCGCAGTTTGCACGGGAGAGGCTTTTGAGATCCCCAGAAGGATCCCCCTGCGATCTGGAGAGGGTCTGGCGTTCCTGGGACGTGCCCGCGGTCAGACAGGGAGGGCGGGATGTGTTTGCTCAGCCCGTGGCAGTCGGATGTTTCCCCTGTGACACATGAAGCAGCTGCCCGGTGTCGGGTGAAGGGACTTTGTCACGCGCAGCTGCGCGGGCTGCGGCTGCGGCTCCCCCGGGACTGCGGCTCCCCCGGGACTGCGGCTCCCCGTGCAGCCGGCGGCTGCTCATCTTCACATCTATGGGTTTTTTCCTGTGACACGTAGAGAATGAACTTGTGCGGTGAGTCCGGCAGCTGTCACCCGCTCTGCAGAACAGGGACGGGGAGCAGGAACGGATTTCTCAGGACAGCAAAGAACCTGTTTCTGCTTGTTGGGTTTTGGTTTTGTTTTTGCTCCTGTTCCCACTGGTGGCTGTGTTCAGGGGACCACAGGTGGGTGACATTACCGCGACCGGCAGGATGACCGGGCTCGGAGCACACAGGCACACAGAAAGCATCTCGGCCTGTTTGTTCTGAAAGGAACAAGGCGGGCGTGTATGGGGCCGGGCAGGGGTTACAGCCGTGCTCCTGTGCTGCTCTTTGGCACGGCTGGTAAGATGTGCGGCTTGCTCGGAGAGGAGGCGGAGAAAACAGATTGTCATCGATTAACTGCATGGAAGATTTGAGAGCAAAAAGGAGGGAGGACAAGGGGGAACAGCCCAGGCTGCCTCTGTGTGAAAAGTTTCTGGAGAAAAGCCGCGTACTCTTCTGTTACAGAACACGTTTGTTGTTTTAAGATGCCTTCGCGTGCGCCGCAGTGACTCTAACACCGCTCTCCTCTGTCCCTGCAGGCTTTAGCGGTCGGTGGCCTCGGTTCCATAGTGAGAGTTCTGACAGCCAGAAAGACTGTTTAAAGGACTGGAAACTGAACCAAGACCACCATCAGTTTTGGACTCGGAAGAAGGAATTAGCTGAAATGACACTGGTCCATCTTTGTTAGAGATCGCAATCTACTGAAATACTGTGGAAACCTCCTCTCGGAATGTGTGTAACCTTAGAGGTGGGGCAGAGCAAAGGTATTGCTGCGTATTCCGACTGTCAAACACAGGAGCCGAGCCGTTCTCCTGTAAGCACAGATATTTCCAAATGCTGCTTTATCCAGGTGTGGTGACACAAGATCCCGCGTGTGCTGCTTACGCGAGGGTGGAGTCCGAGCGCCGGGGCGGGAGGAGCGCTGGAGGCTGCCGGTTGTGCATGGGGGCGAAGGACGAACTGGACTGGGGGCTGGTCTCATTGCAAGTGCCTGCTGCATCAATAAAGTTCTTGGATCGCGAGTTAAGTCATTTATTTTTTGCAAAGTCTAAGCCTGACTCCTATTGAAAAGCAGGTCAGCACTATACCATTCTGAGCGTCCACTTTTGCACAAAATGCTCTTAACTCCACCTGTTTACAGAGTCTGTCTCCAAATCCGGCTCTGTGGGCTGTAGGGAGTGAGACCAAGCTCAGCTGTTCCAATCAAGGCTGCTAAGATGCAGTAAATAGAATATAAATATAATACAAAAAACCCACGGTTTGATTTTTATGTTCTTGTACATGCTACAAAGTCAAGAAAATCCTTCAGAACTTATTAACTTATTTATGTGTTAGTGTGTCCTCACCTTCTGACAGCTTGCGTAAAGCAAAATGAGCCACCTCCCACGAGTCGGGACACGGATGTTTTGTCCCTGATCTGTTCAAACCACGTTGTCCCCAGTGCTGGGGACAGCGGGGGCTGCTCCGCTTCCCGGGGAAGGGACCCCCCGTGCAGCTGCTCCATCCCGGTTCCCGCGGCTGCGGCAGGGGGACTCGGACTCGGTCCGTCCCCGGGTGCCGCCCCACGGCCGCGCTGACGCAGCCCGCACGGCGGGGTCTGGGTCACGCTTTAACGTTCTCTCAATTTTAAATAGCTACAGCGTCCTGGTAGAGAGAACCAGAACTATAATGAGAAAGAAATCAAGATGAGGGTTTTGATCCAAAATGTATTGCACCACAAATTTCATAGTGTTTCATAATACAATCCATATTTACAGCACAGAAGGAAAGAAATCCAATGGCCATAGAAAGGATTATGTATACAAGGGAAAGTGCATTAGCTTTTTAATACATGTATACACACCGTTCTTGCTCTGATAGCTGAGGAAAATTCAACACTTAAGAACTCCTGTATGGGAAGTTGATCCTGTATGAGCTTTGGGATCTTAAACTGAAGTTGTGTAAGTGAGCACAGCATGCGAGGTTCTGTCCCTCTGCTCGGGCTGCCTGTCCTGCTTTTCCTGCTGCTCAGCAGTAACCTTTCAAGCCAGGATCAACACAAACCGATTAGTCATTCAGCAGGATCAGCGAGAGCAGAGGGAACCCCTCGGAACAGGCCGGGGCGGAGGGACACGCTGAGGAAAGAGACCTCAGAGAATAAAACCTTCCCAGAACCAACGCGGTTACCCTGCCCCTGCTTTGTTTCCGTAGAGAAACAATCGATCTACGTCTGCTTTTGGATTGTCTGTTTTCCCATTAGAGCGCAGCTGTACTCCCAAACAGCTCTCCGTGCTGCGCCACGGGTCCGGTTACTAAACACCATGTTTGGACAAGTTTGAGCGTACTGAAAAAATCCTGCTGGTTTTCTTAACTTCAAATCAATCCAACAGCGCCAAAGTGAGGACTGTCATGGTGCGCAGGTCACCCCGACAGGACCTGGGGCTGGACCAGCCCAGGGCCAGGTCAGCGCGTTCACCGAACCGACACCCGCACCGCACGAGGTCACCGGACCCCGTCGGCAAAGCAACTTTAACCCGGACGGTGACCGCATCTCCGCTAGAGGAAAGGTTCAGTTTGCTTGAATATTTTCAATAAAAGTATCATTAGTAGCACAAACCTCATTTAAGAGAACGACCAGAATCGCCGCCTGCTCATTGAATCCCATACCTCTGCAGATTTTTGGAGGTACACCCCATTTTTAAGCAGTCGGCCTTACTGCTGCTCTGCTGCCCGTCTTCATCTTGTTTCCCAGCGGTGTCAGTAACTGTGGGTGCAGTTGTGGTTCCACTCTGAGACAAGCGCCACCTTGGTCCCCTTAGCGGGAAGGGAAGGAAGCTGCTGGAACCAAGATCTATTCATGAAGAGTTGAATTTTGCCCTCAAAACCAAAAACCCCACGAGCAGCGTTTCTTTGACCATGTAGCGAGGACACGGTTAACGGCCCACGACACGGTCATGAAGTTTTCAGCGTGTGAAGCACAGAAAACCGCACGCGAGGAGGCGATACCGGTTATGGGGTTTGTTGCTAGCGGACTTGGAAGAAGAAAAAAGAAAATCAACCTGCTTAGTACCACTATTCTTCCCCCTTTGTCACTAGATTATTATTTCTTTTTAAATAAAAGGCATTCTCAGTGTGCACTTACGATACCTGGAATTCAGCTTTAAAAATTTAAAATGGTTTACTACCCCTTCTTCCCCACGCTCACAACCTACGGCACAGGCCGACAGATGAGTGTTAAAGGCGACTGAGTATTAGGTTCTATAATTAAGACCATTTTAAATATTATTTTTTCTTTAAGAAAAGTAAAATCAGACAACTCTAAAGTTGTGCTCTCAAATTAAATAATTATCATCAACGTGCAGCCTTCAGGACTGCAGGCCAGGATATACGCACCTTAAATTACACAGTGATATGAAAAAATGCAAACTATTAGTTGTGTCAGTATAACAAGGCAAGGCAGATTTCTTTTTTGGTTAAAGCTCCTGCTCCTGTTCTTCAAAAGGCTTTTCAAATCTCAAACACTCCATACGGTGCTGCCAACGCGGTTTCTCCATGGCTTGCTCTGCACAGCGAGACGGGAGCTTCCCTGTGCCAGAGCCACTCGGCTCAGCACCGCGGGACAGAGGCTGAGCCACCGGCCCAACGGCTGCACGCGGCAGCGACCGGAACCGCCAGCACCGGCGTCCGCTGGTGACCGGCACCGCGTGGCGCCGAGGAACCCAGACCCACCAGCACAAGGAGCCACCTCCACCGGGGACCATCGCGCCAAAGGTCCCACAGCCAACGCAGAAAAGGTGTTTCGGTTCGTAGTGAAAATCTCTCCTTGCACAGTATTAGCTCTGTAAACAGCGTCAGAAGTTCTTGTACAAAATACTGCAATGACAGTGATTAAGACACACCTGAATTAGCGTGTTCAGCGTTCTTTTCACAGAAAAAAGTGGCTGGCTGCTGACTGCCCATCTTCAGGTTCCCTTAAGGCCACAGTGTCCTCGGGCTGGAGATGGACGGCCGGATACTGCCCTTCGGAGACGGCTTGGACCCAAACCACGACATCTGGGACAGGGAAGCACAATACAGGTTCTGACATGTATGTCATTAGCTGACATTTTAATAACAGATTACGTTTATTACTGTAGCTAACATTTGGAAAAGATACTTTTCATGATCTCCCAGCACCCAAGAATTTTCAGTCCGTGTGCTGGGAGTCCCATTAGAGCGCAAGTGGAACAGAACCCCTACCTTGTACTCCAAAGTCTCTTTGAGCATGTTTTCTTCCTCTTGTGAAAAATTCAGTAACACAGAAACAGCTTTAATTAGGTGGAATGCCTGAAAGAGAGCACAGTGTTTTGTTGCTTATGATGCTCTCAGGCTCTACATTCTGGACTATGGTGCAGCTGCAGGTTTGGACACCGATTTTCTCGATCCTACCCACTGAGTTGCAATTAAGCAAAGCACGTTGTTGGCACGGCTTCTACCCTTTCAGACATAATGTGGAGAATGCGAAGGAGCTCCAAATGCACACGGAATTATGTTTTACAGATCAACAGCAAGTGGTCTATGTCTCAGATCTTTAAGTTCCAGACATAATTAACTCTTTAAAAACCACCTTTCCCTCTCCTTTAGTTCATAATAATCTGTATTTCCAAACATACCACCGTTAGCTATTTTGCTTCATTGTGTTACATCAGGCAACAACTTTTTAAGTGTAGAGGTAAGGAACTGGCACAGAAGGTGGCAGTTTCTAGAGAGAGACTGACTTGGAAAGAGAAGGTACATGCACATCTTACCTCAGATTCCCGGCAGGACATGAACTTTAGTACAACATGTTTAAGGTATTCAAAGTTTATCTCCCTCGAGTCATTTAAGTCAGAGTTGTTTGTGACAGTCACAGAAGCGTTAGGCACTTCAGAATTCGCTTTTTCACGCACTTCAGGTACCTCACTGTCGGGCCTTATTTTCTAAAAAAGAAAAAGAGAAGTACATTCTACACTCTGTCAGCTTGTGCTGGGAGAGGATCCAGGTCCAGGACGCCTAACTCGTGCCCACAAGGTGGGTACGACCTGGGCATCAACAGAACCAGCTTCTCATCCGGCAAGGGGCCGCGGCAGAGCAGAGCCCTCCCCTGTGCCCACACTGCAGGACAGACGCCAACTGCTGGCAGCGTCCTGCGGACGTCACCCGATCCACCATGAACTGGCTCCATGGCAGAAACAATCACCCGATCCTTTTCTTTTATCACTAAGCTGCTCTGTGCCTTTCAAACACGGGCTTTCCCCAAAAATAACATTTCCCCATAAATAACATCAGAATATAGAAGATTTTTTTCTTGCAGGGAAAAACTGTTGTAAGAGGGATTAAAGGGAAACTTTCCCTGGGGCAGATATCACTCCCATGGTAAAACTGAGCTGAATGGCAGCAAAGCAGCAACCAAACCTCAGCTGTTCCCCCTACAGAAATGTATTAGAGGTTCCCACACACAGATCTTCTATAGCTCCAATTCCGCATTGCAAGAGCTGAGTGGGGACGGCTACCTGTCCCACCACTCATTCAATGAACGATCCCGAATAACGTATTTCCTTCATTTACGGGTTCACCAATCTGCCTGCAAACACAAGGGAGCTGCAGACGTCCCTAGTACAAAAAAGACACTAAAGCTGGTAGTCAAGCTTTTGGAATTAGAAGTGCAAGGAACTGTCAGTAAGTGCCAGCTGAAGAGACCGAACAAACCTAACCCTTACCAGCTCTTTCTGGAGGGTTTTCTTGAGTTCCGTCATCCTTTGCTGTAGCTGCTTTATCATCTGTAAGCAGAGCGAAGGACAGTGTTGATACAGTATTCACTGTCAGGACGCATTCTGACGCACAGGTACCTGGAAAAACCCATGACTAACAAATGTAATTAATGAAACAATCATTGCACAATGTTGGCAGCTCTGAAGAAGCAACCTGAATGTCTTGCCTGTCCGGCTGCACACAGCGGGCGTGTGACAGCACAGTGGAGCGAGCTGAATTCACACAAAAGGGCTCTGCAGGAAACCTGGAACGGTATCATTTGGTGCATCTTTCCTCCAACTAGACAAGGATTCCTACAATCCTGGCTGCAGTTTTCACCCACTGTTGCTAGAGCCTTGTACAATCCAGAGGAAAAAGGTTTACTCCCAGAATCCTGGATTCAGACTGGACCTGCCACTTTGGTAAGCTTGTTCTTCTAAGGCTGCAGCATGGGCAGCAACATTATTAGGCTTCCTAATTAAAAGGGACAAGACTACCAGCTGTTTCAGTTCACCTTGTTTTTGTAAGCAAGTTGCTGTTCCAGCTCTCTGTTATCCTTCTGAAGCTGCGTGACATCTGCAGCTGCCACTTCTCCATTCTGCTCCACCACACGGTTTTCTGGAGAATGGAAATGGTTGTTGCTCAGGGCTCCCACCGATTCCTCTAGTTCTGAAACCTAAACAAATGAAAAGAGCAAACTGCAGAGATATCGCGACGTGTGCAGCCCAGGGACACTCCCCAGGGAGACAGCAAGACTTCTTTTTGGTTGCTGTTTACGTGGCCAGGTGGTGGTCGTTGCCTTTTTAAACCAGAAAGCATTACTGGTGATCTAGATGGCTACATCTCTCTCTGCCCCACTTAATACTTTTTGGTCTCTGTCTCATTGGTTTCATAATGGTTCCCTCAAGACATTTTATGAGTCAAATAGGATAAGGCATCATCCTTCATAAACCAGTTATAGATCTGGCAGGAACAGCTTTCTTTAGGAAAACAGTGAACAAATGATACTGGCGGCTTACGCTGCTGGTGTTCCAGGTCACGAGCAAGTTGGTGGAGTGAACAGCTCCCGGCAGGTACCACCAGCACGACACAACTGGGGTCTGCTGCACGTGCGCCTGTTTCCTGAGAAGTCTGAACAGATCAGCTTTACAACTGGACTCACGTTTTTCTCATGTTCTCTGGTAAACAGGCACTCCTGGATCTGCAGCTTCAGCGCATCAATTTCCCTTCTTGCTGTTTCTTCCTTCTCCGCTGCTCGGCTGCGGCTGGCTTCCACGTCAGACTGCAGCTGATGCATCTGCAGCAAGACAGCTTCCCGATCTGAGAAAGGAGAGACCTGCATAGCATCAGCTGACTGAATTTGAATCACCCAAGCTCACATGCGTGCTCACAATCAGAGCAGAAAGTACAGCAAGATTTCTTATTTTATGGTGTATAAACATAAGATCTTGATTTTAAAAAGCGGTTTTAAGAACACAGCGGAGAGACTGTCCAATTGTTACTGAAAGATACAAGATTTTGAAAATTCTAATAGGTAATATATGGAAGAGAAATCTAGAATTATTAAAATCTATAGTCAGGCAAGCTCAGAACTAGAGACTGTACTTGGATAAAGCTGCCTGGGATATAGCAGACCCGTTTGGTCTAACCTTGACTGAGTTGGTTGAGTTCTTCCTTCTGTTTCAGAAGTGTATCACATTTTTCAGCGATCAGCTGGTCTTTTTCCTCTACTAAGGAAGCCAGATGTGAAACCTTCAAAGCACGCAAATGAACAAACACACGTCATTAAAGACAAAACTAGAAGGGGGCACTGAAAGATTTCAGCATTGCTCAGAGGTTCAGAATGTTTGTTTGTGGGCAGGACTGGAGAGGGATGTTCGTATCGGTGACAACGGCCGTGGCCGGTACCTGCGACTGGGCTGCCTGGGCTCGTGCCAGGCAACACAACACCTTGAAAAGTGGTTCGTGCAGCATCAGGGTTACAGTGTGCATGTGTGACCTATCCAGAGACTCACAGAAGGCACCACCTCCCTGATGCTGACCTCGTTAAAAGACACAGCAGTTGATGAGCTGTAGGAGCTGAACCGCCTGGTGCTGCCCATAAACCCTGTGCCTGTCCCAGCCCGTCCCGCAGCCGGCAGCTCTAACACTTGTGTTCACTTGCTGCTACCTGGGCTTCCCCTCAGTTGTTCATATTCAACTGCCCCAACCTGCTGGAACTCGAGCCCACAAACCCCTCAGCGTCCCCAGCCTTGCAGTCAGCAGCATTTTACACTCCTCCAGTGGCATAACTCATGTCGATTGCAGGCAACAGCATCCTGAGGCTCCAGGTTTACTGACGCAAGCACTGCTGTCTTGCATGCTCAGGCTAAGATTCTGATTAATGTTCCTGACTGTTGGGATAATTAAGTCTAAATGTAGTCTGACCTGTGAAAGGTGGGGAGCACCCAAATACACTTTAGACTGTTGGTATTAACTAACCTGTTGTTCTAATTCCTCTCTTTGTTTTCGTGTTTCTTCCAATGCTTTGGCAATTTCGACACTGACAGTCTCTCTGCTGCTCAGTTCACTCTACAAACCAAAAATAATTCAGAGGTTACCTGAAACAACTAAAATCAAGTCCGTGTCTCACCTGCAAATCCAAATCCATGAGCAGCTAGAATTTATGGGTGTTCTAACACACAATGATTCATGCTTCCAAATCAGAGCTGCTGTTTTGTTTTACTGCACTGCAGCTGCCTGCACAGAACCGATGTCAGAGGCCCATCAAGCCCTTACCTTTAGCCTGTTCAATTCAGACTCTTGGTTTTTTAAAGACTTCTCATACTCTTCTCTGCTTCCATTAAGATTTTCATTCTCCTTTTCCAACTGGCTCTGTAAAATAAAGATTGCTTAAATACTAAGAACAATTATACAAATGCGTTGCTTAAACAATTAAACACATTGAATGCTTTGTTCACGTTTAGTTTCCCAAAGTAAGAGATCTATTATAACGCTAGGAGCTCTGAATAAGAACATTCAGACTGTGTAAAGTCTACAAGCCGCATTCGAATCATTTTCTGAAGAAGGCTGCCATGGCCCACGGAGCAGTTTCTGTACTTACAATCTTGTGCTGAGCAGCTGTTGTATCAAACTCCCGGGCTGCTTCAAGAGCAGCAATTTGAGACTCCAGCCCAGTAACTTTCTGATCGTACTGTTGTTTCTCACTTAAAATCTGTTGCTGTAGTTTACTTCTTTCGTCTTCTAGATCAGTTTGCTTAAGGGAAATAAAGAACACTACGTTAAATAGTGTTTTGAAGCCCTGACAAGAATTGAACACCATTCTGTGGAACACACTCAAACTGAAGAAACGCTCCTTTGGAGCATCATGTGTCCATATACAGACTCTTGTTCAGGAGACAAACAGCAGGAAACCACTTGGGTAACAACAAAGAGAGAAATGAGTGTTTCTGGTGATGCTGGAGACTGATCTGCTAGTGGACAACGAAACATCATGCAGCATACTCACCAGCTTCTGCATCTTGAGATCCTGCTCGGCGGCTGCTGCTTCGCTCTTTTTCAATGCTTCTGTTGCAATCTGTAGTTTTTGTTCCAGTTCTTTATTCTAAAATATAACCATACATTAAATTCCTTTTCCATTGGCACCTACATTATTAGAATAAATGTACAGAATGTGGGATGACCAGCAGGGGAAGGTAGAAGGTAAGCATTAAGACCATTAAACCACATCTAGTTCACAGACTGCATGTGACATCCCCGATTGCAGAGCTCTGCCCCCAGCAACACCTGCGCTTCAGCTGGTTGTTTCCTAGGCCACGGAAGCCGCACGTGAAATCTCGACCTTCAGAACCTCTGGGCCCTCCTCCACCACTGGTGGATGACCAGAGACACCGACCAGTTAGACTTGCCTTTGAAGCCCAAATGTGACGTGTTTACCACCTTTGGCTGAGAGCACAAGTGCAGAGAGGGGAGCGGGTACAGGGCATAAAGAGGCCGGACACAGTGGGAATTCGCTGTGAAAAAGCAATACCTGTGTCTCCAATCGCTTCACCATCTCAGCGTGAAGCGCTCTGTCTGTTAGTATCTGCTGCCTGGTTTCATCCACTTTCTGCTCAAGAGCAGCTTTCTGAAGATTATGTTGACACGAACAAGAGGAAGGAAGGACAGAGAGATAAGAGTTTTTTAAATTAAGATTTTCATTTACATTTCATTAATAATTTCAAACTAAACCAGAACAGTTATTTTGATGTGCAATACGGCTTTACTGTCAGGAAACAGCGAGTTGGGTGCTTACTGCGTAAAGTCTCCACAGATCATGTTGCCCTGGGGATGATACAATTAAGATCACAAATGCCAATATATACTGAAGGGACAAATGAGCCTGCGTTACATTATCATATATTCTTTCCATGTGTGACAAGTAACATACGTCCTAAAAAAATCTAAGACTGCACTTTTAAGCAGTCTATAAATATATAATTACCTCCTTGAGTAGCTCCTGCACATGTTCATCCCCTGAAAGATTTCTTTCTAGCTTATTTTCCAAGGAAGACACTTTTTCCTGCAGCTGTTCAGCGAGTTTATTTCTCTCAGCAAATTCAAGAGTCATCTGTGGAAACACAAAATCACAGAATCTTTTTTGTAGTGAAGCTTTCAGCTAATCCACTGCAGTTCGACTTTAAAAAGTACCGCCAGAAAGAGAAAAGTCCTATTTTAAAAGACATTATGATCCCAAACCACTATCTAGACACCACATTTCAGACTCACGGT
Source organism: Columba livia (assembly GCF_036013475.1). Lineage (NCBI taxonomy): Eukaryota > Metazoa > Chordata > Aves > Columbiformes > Columbidae > Columba > Columba livia. The sequence continues at coordinate 995,628 of NC_088620.1, forward strand.
GCGTACTCAAGCATACACCAGCCAACAACAGATGCATCTGAAAACACTTAACCTTTTGCTTGTCTTGTTCATATTCCACCTTCAGAGCTTCATGCTCCGCCCGTAACGTTTCCAGTCTCTTCTCACAACCAGAACCAGCAAGTCGAGCCTAAAAGTTTTGAGAAATTACTTGCTTTGAAACTTCCATTTCCATAACACACAACTGATACCTAATCCAACTTCTGCAGACAAGGAGCTCTTGGAATCAAATCTCACTTGACTCAAACTTACATTTTGCAAGTCTCCAGAAAGCTGCTGAATGACAGCTTGTAGCTCCTGTTCTCTCGACTCCAGAGCAGTGATCTTATTCTCTGCGTTTGTCTCAGTTGTCAATAGTTCATCTCTTCACAGAAAGAGAATTAAAAAAAAGTGACATACTGTTCCAGAAAAATCATCGTTAGCAGATAATTCTGCTTCTTATGAAAATGGACGAGGCAACATCAACAAGATCTTCTCATCCTAAACCCAGCCACTGCTTGATTACACATTCTCCAAAAACAAGTGACAGTTAAGCATTCAAACGACGAAAAAGAGATAAATCGTAACAAGCTTACAAAATGCTAAACAAGTACTACTTCAATTGGCTTGAAAAGAAACATAAACTTGGCATGCACATCCACACGGTCCCACCATTCACCCAGCTCACTACACACACAGACAGGAGCGGGCAGGCGGCGGCGTGCAAAGGCGAGCGCGGCTCGTCCCGGCTGCGCGTCCCGGCTGCGCGTCCCGGCTGCGCGTCCCGGCTGCGCGTCCCGTCCGTACCTGTGCGCCTGCAGCTCCAGCAGCCGCCGCTGCAGCGCCCCGAGGTCGCTCCTGAGCCCGCAGGCCTCGCGGCGGGCGCGCGTCAGCTCCCCAGCGCACGCCTCCAGCTCCCGCTCTCTGCTGCTCAGAGATTCTTCCTTTTGCAAAAGCTGAACATTAGAACGTTATCTTTGACAATACAGGTGACCTGATAACACTGATAAAGTCTTCTCATTGAAACTTGTCTCTTTTATCCAGTTATGAGCTGTATTAAATAATAAATAACCCCCAGAAAAGCCACTGTAACGCTGCATGCATGTACCTGCTGTGGGGATTTTGACACTGACCAAGACCATACACAAGCGCTAAGGCTACAACAATTGATGCAGAGCTACCACCAGCTTGGTATTCTAACAGAAATATTAGGAAAGGAAAAAAAAAACCAAACAGTTTAAAATGATCTTACCATGTGTTTAACTTTGGCAATCTCCTGCTGCTGAAAGCCCTCCAGCTCATCCATTTCATCCCTTTTTTGAAAAAGGTTCAAACTCTGCTCCTTCATTTCTCGTAACTGTGTTTCAAGCACTTTTTTTTCCTGATAAACCAACAAAAACAAAAGGAATCCAGGAATATCTGTGTGCTCATTTCAAGTCAATGGGAGCTCAGTTAAAACTCTCCTGGAGCATTGGGGCCGATAACTAATGCAAATCTCTGGCCTCTCCCACTGAACAAAGATCAAATAATACAAAGGGCTGAACAGAGCTGAGCTGTAGAAAGCGTGCAGGCTGGTGTCTACAAATACAAACACAAAAAACCCACAAAGTTTAATTACCTTTTCAACTTGGCCCAGTTTTTCCATCCACTCCTGAACAAGAAAGGAGGAAAAAAAACCACAATCAATTTATAGACTTTCAAGGACACCACGGTTAAGAAAAAGATAAAAGAATCTGTACTGTTAACATAGAACTAAGTTGTGGTAATGATTACAAATAACCCGCAGAAGAAAAGGAACAGCTAGTTGTTTTAATACTAAACACCGAGGAATCATTCACACCACCTGAACACAAACGCTCTATGCAAGTAAAAGAAAATGAAAGTGACAAGGGGTCTACTGCACCTGAATCTTACCAAACACGAGTGCAAGCTCAGCCTTAAAACAGTAACAGTCAGAACAAGCACAAGTCCTGCGCCATTTCTGGCATGAGAACTGAGCACTCCCTTCTCCCCAGTGCTGGCGGGCTGAGCGCAGCCAGTGCTGAGCAGCTTTTAACGAACGGTGACACCTGCTTCAGCGCCCGAGCTCGGGCCCCGGGGTCCCCGGTACCTGGTCCTTCTTTTCCAAGGCCAAGGCCATTCCTTCTGCCATCTTGGCTCGACTGGCCTGGTGGGCTTCGTTCTGCTCCTGGAACTTCCTCATGGAGGCTGGCAACGCAAAAGCACCGGCTGTGTTAAAAACTCGGCTTGGAAAACGGCTTCTCAGTTTTCTGTAAGTTATTAATAACTTTAAAGAGCTGTTTCTGCAAGTAATGAGCCCCATCTTGACTCTACAACACTAACACTGTGCCGCTCATCGCCTCACACTGCTCGTGCCCTGGACAAAGGCCAGAAACCCCAGCACACGGCAGCGCCGCGCCGCACGGGATTAGAGCAAAGCTGAGCTTCAGAAAGGGCCCTCTTGCTCGTTAGCCCCAGATGTGGCAGAAGGAGCGCAAGAACGACTTTGTTCAACAGCCACCACGCTGCTGCTGCTCTTTAGGCTGTAAATAAGGCAAGAATTCTGTTCTAACTGTTTGAAAGGCAATGATTAAACCATCTGCACAGCAAACCCGCTGCCTTCCAACCGAAACAGTGTTCAACTTACAGAAAAAAAAAGGAAAAAGAAAAGTACGTACAATCCTGATGCTTTTCTAATGCATTTTCAAGCTTCTCTTTTATCTTCTGCAAGTTTCGGATCTGATCAGCATAATCTTGTGTGAGGAGGGAGAATCACAGACCAGGAATGAACAGACATGGGGGAAGTTTTTAGGGAAAAAAAAAAAAAAAGAAAAGAAAAAAAAAAAGAAAAAAGGATGAGTGGAAAATGATGATGATTTTCTCAACCAGAAAATCATTCCTGCGGAGGAAAACTGGGTGACTATAACAACGAACACAAGCGAGTAGTTCTGTACTGTCCGTGTGTAAATGGTTGGTACAAACAGGAGGGTCTGTCCTGGGCGTGCTGGTTACACAAAAAAGGGCAGGACCCGAGAATGAAGAACTAACCCCACTCTTTACTCCGCTCCAGAGCGGTGAGCTGTTGAGCTGTGTCTGGGAAAGGTCCCTCTCCCCGCAGGACGGGGCAGCTCAGTGTGCACCCTGTCCACACCGCGGCTCCGCGGCCGGGCCCTGACTGGGGCTCCCGCTCGCCCAGCACCACGGTTCTATACGTATCAAGACACGTACCAGACAGCTTCACCTCCAGCTTCCTGATTTGTTCGTTTCTTCTGAGGAGCTGGGATGAGAGATCCTCTCTAGAGCTGCTTCCGTCAGAAGCCTTGGGAGGAAAACAACGCTCAGGTAACTCACAACATTCAGAAAAAGCGATCCTGCCATATGCTAACTCTATGATAGTACTGCTATCCCCCTAGGAATAGCGCTGCAGCTTTTCAAATAAAGGAGAGAGTTGTACTAGCACAGCAGAATGTGTAAAACATGCTGAAGTGGCCAAACAGGGACTAAACAGTCAGCTCTGCGCTGCCGGCCTGCTCCACGAAACACAGCGCTCCCCGAGAAGCTGGAGCTGAAAGCTCTTTGTTCGAACTGATCGCTGAGGACGCGGCACAACAGAACGGCTACGCGGGAAAACCCAGCTCTGCAGGACGGGACGCAGAAAGGGTCCGGGCAAAAGCCTCTTGGAAAACCACGTACGGAGAACAGAACTGGTAGCCGCAGCAGCCTGGCCACGCAGCCGGCTCTCCGCGCAGAGTCTGCTGCGAACCAGCTTGGGATTCTCTGGGGGTGCTTTCCTCCATAAAAGTCAATATTAAGAGCAGTTAAATGAATATTGCTAAAGCAACCAAACCTTGAAGGTTTTCTGAAAACCACTCAAGACTTCAGCGGCCGTTGTTATTTGTTTTCTGTTCTCTAAACTCAGAAGACGGTAAATGAAATTTCTATGTGAGAATTTAAGTGAAAAAAAAAAATAATCAGAAAAACACAAGACTAACATACTTCTATTGTAAAATTTATCTAAACATTAGGAGTCCTAGATTTCTGCTTACTAGAACTAGAATTGCAACTGAGCTTCAGAAAAAGTGAGTTAAAACTCAGCTGGGTAAACAACTTCTCCATTTTGCAGACAGCAAAAGAGAATCACGAGGCAACTCGCTGCAACGCAGCCGGCACCGCCGGCTCCAACAGGCGCGGCACTGTGGACTAATCTGGGTTTGGAAAGGGGTAGAGGTGCCAGAGCACCTCTGGGTTTCATTTCACCCTCGTGCTCCTGGAATTACACAGTTTGTGTAAACAACACTGTACAGACACTGGCGGAACTACAACAGTTCTGCGTGCAGCTGAACCGAAGACACGTTGCACAAACAACGTGCTGGAGTAGGAAGAGCATCAGGAAGCTGAGAGGTAAACACAGCAAGACCACGGCTGCCCAGCATCTACCTCACCTCCCTCCTGCCCCAGTAACCCAGTTTACAAATAGGTATGGCACAGGTCACTACAGCTTTAGTCAACGTTTTATGTCTGTTTAACAACGTTCTGCATTGGGACGGCTTTGTAACTCCTGTTTACATGGGAACAGGAGCCTCCTAGCTACTACAGCTAACATACAAACATTTTCTTCGGTGTTTTAGTTTATACAAGCTAATGATTCATTACAAACCCACCACAATATGCATCAAACTCATACACAAGACTTAAAATGGTTGTCTGTATAGCTGCATATGCTGTAAGAGAAATCAAACAGAAGCAAGGAGCAGCTTACAAAGTCGTCCCCGGAGTCGGCCCCGGAGGCGATGGACTCCCTGCTGACGGAGCGGGGGATCCGCGCCGCGGCCCCGGGCCGGGGGGCGATCGCCGCCTCTTCCGCCAGCTTCTTCTTCAGTTTCGCAAACATCTTCCCGCTCTGTAGCTGAAACAGCCAGACTCTTTGAGAAGCCACTATCTCCAGTCCGGTTAATACACTGACACTCTGTTTAAAGCTTCCAGACGCAGAGATTTAATTCTGTGCCTCATCCACTCAGTCTGATTGCATTTCTAGTTCCATTAAAGCCTTCGGAGCCCGACAGCACCTGCAAATTAGAGAGACATGGTTTCCACACTCAAAATTTCAGCCCATATTAAACGTTTAACTAAATGCCTTTTCCCCTCACACCTGTTACCAGAGGCGAAGTAGCAGCTCGCCCCAGCAGCGCCCTTTCAAAACAAACCGCCCCCAACCGAACCCCAGCCGTGGCTCCGGGCGGTGGGGCCGGCCCGGCCTGACGGGCGGCGCCCGGGGGGTGCCCGGGGGGTCTCCGGGGTTCCCCGCAGCCCGCCCGTCCCGGGCAGCGCGGATCGGGGCCGGCCCGCCCGGGCGGGCCCGCGGCGGCTGCTGCCCCGCTCCGAGGCAGCCGAGGACCCGCCCCCGCCCCGGCCCGCTCCGCGCTCACCGCCCCGCCGGGCCGGAACCGCGGCCGCTCCGCTGCTGACGCTGACCCGGAAGCGCCGCGCGGGCCGGAAGCAGAGCGAGCGGGTGCGCAGGCGCGGGGGGCGGGCCCGATCAGCCGCGGTCAGCGGGGCGGCGGCGGCGGCGCGCGAGGGCGGGCACGGAGCGCGGGGCAGCGGGAACGGGCGCGGGACACGAGCCACGGCTGGGGCAGCGGTACCGGCAGCAGGAGCGGGCCCGCGCCCGGGGGCGCCCCGGTACGAAGGTTAATCGCTGCAGTGAAGAGCCCTTGTCGTTTTAATCCCGGCAGGAGCGCCCCGACCTCCCAGAACACCCACGACAAGGGCAGAAGTTCTGCGGGCACAGACACTCCCGTCACAGAATCACAGTATGTTTGGGATTGGAAGGGACCTGGAAAGCTCATCCAGTGCAATCCCCCCATGGAGCAGGAACACCCAGATGAGGTTACACAGGAAGGTGTCCAGGCGGGTTGGAATGTCTGCACAGAAGGAGACTCCACAATCCCCCTGGGCAGCCTGGGCCAGGCTCTGCCACCCTCACTGAGAAGAAGTTTCTTCTCAAAATTAAGCGGAACCTCTTGTGTTCCAACTTGATCCCATTACCCCTTGTCCTATCATTGTTTGCCACCAAGAAGAGCCTGGCTCCATCCTCATGACACTCACCTTTATATATTTATAAACATTGATTAGGTCCCCGCTCAGTCTCCTCTTCTCCAAACTAAAGAGCCCCAGCTCCCTCAGCCTTTCTTCATAAGGGAGATGCTCCACTCCCTTCAGCATCTTTGTTGCCCTTCCCAAAGAAATCAGGAATCGTGAACCAAAGCGCAGGCTGTACTGTTTCATTCTTTTTAATACATAAACAAGTACCTATACATATATACATATTTACAATTTACACGAGCCAGTAAATGTATGCATATTGTACATATACACACAAACGCCTAGAACACACATGCACACACACAAACACTCTGTAAAATGAACGGCACATCCCGGTAACGAACTTCTGCCATAGTCCAAAGAAGAGCAGCACCAAGTGGTGGGGGCGCGGGACACCAGCGGCAAGACGGCTCAGAACAAACACGAGCGTTCACAGATGGGTTACACGAGGGAAATCAGGGGACGGATGGCGTCAGCTCCAGCCCAGCTCCGGAGAACCTCCGCGCAGACCTGCCGGCCGCGCTCCAGCAGCTCCCGCCGTTCACGCCGCGCGCCCGGGCTGAGCGTCCCGGCGGCGCCGCGCTGCTGCCCTGCCCTGCTGCCCGGCCCACAGCTCACACCGCGGCACCGCAAACAGCCCTACCGCGGTACTACAGTAATCACCGAGCGCTGCGGTTTTTCCACCTAAAAACAGACGCATGGCTGGGGTTCAACATAAAAGCACTGACCAGACTTGCCCTTTACCACTTTCCCATGGAACAGTACAAATTGACTTTTTCATTTAATAGTTTTACATATTTCCCGTTCCTTGTGCTTGCTCACGCCTGGGAGCCACACATCCCATCCACACAGGGAGAGGAGGATAACGCCTGCTGGAAATGCAAGAATTTGCATCTAGCACATGAGAAGGGAGAACGGCCTCTCCTCTGGAGCACGGTGGCAGCAGCACCCGTGGCGAGGTGACCCATGTGACAGCGAGATGGGGACAGCGGGCTTAGCTTCGTCATCGTGAATCCCATCGGGCTGAGTGGGAACTATGTCCTTGGCCAGCAGTGCAAAGTTCATCTGGAAAATTGCTGTGTCAAATTTATGGGGAGCATTAAGTATCTTGACAGTGTCACTCCAAAGCCACTGCTCCACATGCTAACTCATTGCCCGGGGTTTTGTCTACTTACTTGGCTAAGACTGAAAAAATATATTTGTTCTGAAGGACTCTGTTTTATTGCTATTGTTGGTTTGCACTGCCTGGTTCCATCTTTACCGTTTCAAATCCAGACTCTTTGGGGATAAAATATTGTTTTTTCTATTGATTTTTTCCAATTTCTTAAAATTGTATAAAAATAAAGGATTTCCACAAATGTGGGGTAAAGATAACCAATAATACTTCTATGCTTAGGATCAGCTGTTGGAAATGTGGTTGATAGCCACAAGACCATAAATAAACCTCTAATGATGCTTTAGTTCAACATTTAAAAGACATGAAAACTTCTGCTTATAAAATTGATCCCATATAGAATGGAACAGCTAAACTAACAGCTGTTTATTATAACTTTTTAAAATAATGGTCCTAAATTTAAAAATAAAATCAAGTACTTCCTTTTATGATGTTCACATTATAAAACCGCACCATTCAGAATCTGTGGCCAGGGAAACCCCTCTGCAGTAAGACAGTTTCTCTTAATAGTCGTCGAGGGTGTTTTCCAGGAAAATGTTCCTGACGTCCAGGATGGAAGCCAGCTCCAGAATGTGCTTTTGGAGGTGAGGGTTCTCCACCGTTTCATCTCTCGGCAGCTGAGGATAAGACTCTGGATAATTTCGAGTCTCCTGCTAGAGGACAGTGAAAGCAAAGAGAATCAGACATTCATTTACTGTTACACCCTTTATAAAGAAGATCGCCAAAGGCCAGTTTCACCTAAGAGGAGGCCTAATCTGTTCAGCATGCCACAGGGACAAAATATTCTTTCCGTTTTCTCTTTCCATTGACTCAGAGATGGTCATAGTGGTAATAAACTGCCCGTTCGTCTAAGACGGTTAATAATATGCTCACAAAAGCCTTGCAAAAAAAAAAAAACCAAAACCAAAACATCCCCCCATGCACTTATTTACTAGGCTGGAGTTAATTTCTTGAAGTTATAGACATGCAAGCAGCTCCAGTGGGAGATTCATCTCATCCTAAACCAAATATCTAAGACACTGGGAGCAAATCCACCCCGATAACAGAAGACCTGCTGCTTCTCCCTGGTATCAGAGAAGCCAAGGCAGCTGGGGATGGGAAAGCGATGAGATGCCTGCAGCTAGAGTACTGAATACTGTATCTTTCTGTGTTCCGCCTTCCATTTTCTTCTGTAACGTCTAAAATGGAGCAGGCAGTTTTTACGCCAACACTCCCATCTATAAAATGGTGTAGATCCAGCAGCAGACTTGGCTGCCGGCACCGCGCTAACAAATGGGAAGGAAGATGCCGTCCTCCTGTTTAGTTTAATCATTTACATTTCGAAGACCTTTCAAAATCCACTCACACTAGAATACATTCTAGCAATAATGTTCCACTCCTCCCCACTTCCTCTTATATTCTTGTTCTATGCCTTTTTAATTGTGTAGAAATAATAGTCTTGAATTACTAAGGAGTTTTTCTAGCAGACACGGCTGTTGAGAGCGACATACATGAATGAGAGTGTGTCTGCTGCTCATGCAGGAGAACACGGCTTCAGCGAGTCAAAGGCTTCACGCCTTTGGAGAGACACAAAGGCACCGCTTCAATACGCGCTGTAGGCATCAGCACGTGAGCATCAGTGATCTTGCGGAAGACGCAGCGATACGCTTGGCCCCGAGACCTGCCATCCCCGGGCAGCGCCGTTCCTCCTGCACCGGCCCGTCCTCCCCACAAAGGGACACACATCCCTGCATACCCGGAAAATTTTGTGCATCCTCATGGTAGCCGAACAGAAGACAAATCTTGTTAGAAGCAAGCGAAGAAATTCATCCCCAAAAAATTGAAGAAAGGACTGATCTGTAAAGAAGGCAAAGGAAACGCAGTTTAGAAAGGCTTAAAAAAAAAAAAAAAAGAGAGAAAAAAACAAAAAGGAGACTCGAGGGAAACCACTATGAATACTCGTGCATTGCACTTATTCACTTTTCTGTCCCTTGGAAAGGCTGAACAAGAAAAACCAGCACGTGCTTAAGCAGCGTGCTGAGGTTCAGCTGTGCACCGTGAGGCACGCACCTATGGAGCGGGAGTGGGTCAGCAGCTGCGCAATATCCCGGTTGATCTTTCGAAGGTAATCTTGACACTTCTCCCACAGGCCCCTGCGCATGCTTGATAATCCAGAGACAAACAGGAACGCCATCAAAGGATTGTTGAGGAAGAGCGTGAAGAGGCTGCCCCGCTGGGACTGATCTGAAAAAGATAATAATAAAAACATCAATAGACAAAGATACATTTGGTACATGAAACAAAGAGGTTGTCCCTGCCACAGAACAAAGTTGCTCACCCACTAAATCCTGTAACAGGGGAACTACTCCTTGTGTTGTCCCATCTCTGGGGCAGAGCTCTTCTCAAGAGGATGCGATGACCAGCAATAAAGCTCATGGGGGATGTGCCTCAACACCACGAGAAACTCCATTTTCTCACTGACTGTGGGAGGCCTAGGTCTTCACTAATATCAGCATTGTCTGAATAAATTATTTGCCATAAACAGTAACTAAACTTTATCATACTAGTTCAGGGAACGCTAATCTGATTTCAGGATTACCTAGTGATGAAAAGCTACCTTTTCCCGAAGAATCTGAATTGTATTTGTTTGCAACTGCAGCTTGTTCGGAAATGCAACACCACACATACCTTGCAATGCCTTGGGGTACGCTGTTGGAGAGAGCAAGCACACCAGCGGCTGTCCAAATAGGTTTGTGAAGTTCTGTAACAGAGAAGAATTTTGAAGTATTGATGGTCACTTTGCTCGCTTCTGAATATTCAAGCAGGTTAAAGGCACAGAGACTGTTAACGACAGGGAACACACTAAGGCCCGTCACACCGTGCAGCGCTGGCAGTGAGGCTGACGAGTTCACTTACAGATCACAGCACGGAACTATAACCCATTGCATTTTAAAGAATTCTAATTCATTTCCCTGCTACTGATACCAGACACTAATTCCATGGAAATATGGCTTTCAGTAGTAATATATTACTTGAAAAAAATCACTTTCTGCAATAAAAAGGAAAGCCCTTGGCTTTCAAGTCAAAATAGATGTAGTGTCTTTCCTCAATACCAGCTGAACTATCACGTCCAAGTGATTCATCTCCCCTTTTCTTTCTAGCAGGAGGAACTATTGCTGATGAAACGGAAGAGCCCAGGGGACACAAGTTTTAAAATAAGTTTCCTTTAAAGCAAATATGTCTTAAGCTCAACATCCATACCAAACCCTCGGTTTACAATACTAGTTTCACGCACCTTCCACCAGCACCCTAAATATTGTCTGGGTGTCCTGTTGCCCAAGAATCTATTCAGAAACCTCCAACGACGCCTGTGTCCAGTTTCACTAGCAATTACCTGGTAACAGTGCTACTCTCTGGCCGTCTGGCAGGTATACTGATTGGTGGTAATCATCACCAAGGAAAAAAAAAATCATTTACACAACCTCATTAGCTGTAACATGTCTCACCAAAATAGCTTTCGTAAAACTGAAGGCTCGCAAAGCCATAGAAAACATAAATGACCGTGTCTGCATCCTATCAGCGCACACATTCAAACCAGAGCACGAGTGCAACGCACATCCTTGCAAATTATATTCTGCAAATTGGCAGGTGACAAATGTAAGGTATACACCACCAGGAGGATTTGCTTGGGTAGTCAACAAAACGCTCATTTTTTAATTCCTTCTGGTGTCTGCTTGATTCAAATGGAACTTTCCCTTCCGGGCAGTATATGTCAATTAAATTAGTTTCACTGAATTAATTCCATCGAAGTCTGCCAAATACTAAAGAGAGTAATCCAGTCTAATCAAAATAAAACATTTCCCATGTCTGACAGAGTGCTGACTAGTCCTAAAACCCCTTTATTTCATTAAGAGTCCAAGGGAGATTTATAATGTTAGATACTAAGGTCTGGTCCCTAATGGAGAAACAAAGACTATCACCATGAAGACAATAAGTGCAGGCCAAGCCTCTAACTAGTGAAACTGTACTAGGAAGAAACACATCGAACTGCCGAAGGAGCCACCCCAGCCATGGGCAGCCGGCACCGAATCCACAGCGGCAGGCGACACGTTCCCCAGTCACGCGTACGCCCAGTGTCCACCAGCAGATTCACACGTCGCATTCTACCTGGTACCACCCAGCTGGAGACCGAAGCAGATCCTCCACGCTCGGGGAGCGGATTCGCCAGGGTTCGCTCCCACCTCCTCTGCTCCGTGTCCCAGCGCGTTCGGAGCCAGAGGCGCCTGCCCTGTGCACCGTGGCAGCAGCTCTGGCAAGGAAGGCCCCACCTCTCCGTGCACAGAGCCCCCCACCAAGGCTCAAACACACTCTGGTTTCAGAGTTGGCTCTGGTTTGATACTTCAGCACTCAAGTTTTCCGACAGAAGTGCTGCTGCTTTTTAAAATGTGTGTCATATACAACTCTTTCCAAAAAAGAACTACCTGTCATCTCCACAAGAAGTCACTTCCCACATAAGCTTTACTAAGCTGAGTGTTTATACCACATCACCGGCCAGGGCCTTCCATTCTTACTGGCTGGAGCGTTTGGTTTGGTTTGGATTTTTTTCAAGACTTTGCATTTGACCATAATCTTAGAGAACCAGAGCTACATGAACATACCGATTTAAAAATATGATTTCATCCACGTATACAGTGGTAACTTTCAAGATCACAGCCGTCTATATTTAAATGTAAGTGCTGAAAAAAATTCACGGCTTTACGTAGATATGCTCGATTTGCAGTTATCTTCCACTTTCGGCTAAATATATAGCGGAGGAAGCTGTTCAAGTGCTGCTGATTTGACAAACTGGCGAGGCACTTCCTGGCAGGACTGACTTCCAGTCACCACCATTTAAGGCCTCCAGAGAGAGGCAGAGATGAGAACGCGTGCGGGAGAGCAGCAACGGCTGCAGAAAGAGAGGTGTGAGCAGTTGCCGTTACTGCCAGCACTGCTAGCAGTGACATTTAAATGTCAGGATAGCTCCAGTCCCATCAGAAACCATCAGAGCAGCCGTGTGGAAAAAGTCGGTATGCTGACTGCAACTTCTTTCACAATTGCACAGAACCTCTTTGCTTGTGCCAGTGCTCGAGTCTACAAAGCATTTCGCAGCACAGCCAGAGGAGAGTCGCAGTACAGCCCCATCAGTATGTTCTGGCGACAAGGAACCGAGCACGTAAGCAGGCACAGAACGACGACAAGCAGGCTATAAATACAGAGACTGAGAGCTCTGCCAGCTACCTACAGCTGAAAGAAACCAAAACCCCAAAACCTACCCCCACACGTCTACCTGCCCAGGTTGAGTAGCAACGGATTGCGAAGGGAAATGTGTCAGGTCAAAATTCCATTGCTCAAAACAGAACTATTCTGAATTATACTGACCCCTAATTTAGTACCTCTCACTGGCCAACAAACGCCTTTAAAACAACCAACATAGACTGTGGATGCTGAGCAAGGACCAAGCTCATCTGGCCACTAGACGGCCCCGTTCCTCCTCTGAAGCGCAGCTGTGAGCTTCACTTCCCTCCCTGCACGTAATGGGGCTATAAAAAGGAAGACACAAGGAAGTGGCACTTTCCCCAGCTGTAGCACATTCTGATCGTCCCATTCATGAAGTGCCGTAACACCAGCCAGATGCAACTGCCACTGGAAACGCCTGCTACTGTATTACCCGAATTGCAGATTCCCAAGGTGATCTGGCATGGAGTAATTCTCCTGAAAGTCCACAGCACCCTGGGAAGGCGGCTCCTTGTCCGAGATATACCACTCTACAGCAACACCGGACGCTAATGTCAGTCTTGGTATTTCCTTCGTTCAGATACTTTTCAGACACAGACACCCCATGTCTTATAAGACCAGGCTCAATGCTTTGACTCCTTTCTGTTGCTTAAAATCAACTGAGTGTTGGATGACTGGAAAAAAAAGAAGCAGATTAGTTATCTCCCTCCCCCATGCACACACACCGAGATTTGTCTTTGGTATATAACAAAAATAAACCTCCCACCAGAGACCTTGGAAATCTTGAACCTTTTTTCCCTCCAGGAGGATTTATTACTTTCCAATGAGCGGCTGTTCATGTGCTTCTCCTTCTTGTTTCTATTCATAGGATCAGATCCTGACTAGCATGCACAACCTCAAAAGAAAAGAAAGACTGAATACAAACTGTTTAAAAAAATAGCCCGTTAAAAGTGAAAGCTAACTAGGGGTTGACACTGTGTCCTATCGCACGAGCAGCTGCCTTCAGGAGCCTTACCTTATAGGCAACACTGTTTGAAGAGTCCACAATGATAAACAGGGGCTTTCTTGTGAAAGGGTAAAGATCTCCAGGGTGAAGACTGAAAAGAGAAAGGGACGCCTCACAGAGCGCTAGAATTGCCGCAGAGCTGCGCAGCGCACCAGTTCCTCAGGCACAGCAAGCACACTCCTCATTCCTCAGACTCATCCCCAGAGATTAACTGCAAAACTAATTCGGCATTCTCTGTAATATGGGCCACTGCACTTAGTAGTTCTTTCCAAATAAGAGGTGTTTAGCTTTTGGGGAAAGTCATCCATCATTACTTTGAAGCTTTCCAGTAACAAATAATTTACATTAAGTCACAGTGATACTTTTTGAGTGTTTATATCACCATTTAAAGTTGCGTATTCGTCTCTAATTGCTCAACTTCAGGCCAATCTACATCCTGATGTCCTGCACTGAAGAGTTTGAACTGCGAGGCTTTGGTGCCCTTACCAGTGCATCTCCTTGTACGCCTGGTTCCGCTTGTGGAGAGCATCCCCGTTTATGATGTCGCGGTTGCTGTTTGTCAGAACACCACCAAAATCATACGGACCTACACGTGGCAAAAGCAGCGTGACAATTAGCGGAGGCAACTCACCCGTTACGGATTTAATGATTATATGAAAGGGAGGAAACAACCACAAATACCAGAAAACGAAGCAAATCTGAACAACTACAGTTTTAAGGAGGGAATGAAGGAATGTGGAGACTTTACTGACTAGATATTGGATTTTATGCATTTTGAGTAGTTTCAGCATCTACCAAATAGAAGCAAGCAATCCAACTTCATAACTTCTACTTTATTTATTAACTATTTACCCATAAACATAATACAAAAGATCCAAATATCGACTCAGGTTACTCTACACAGCAAAGAGATTAAAACCCATCACACGTTTCATATGGGACAATCAATGCCTCTGTAAAATTGCTATATGAGCTAGTGTATCCTAGGTGCAAAATTTGATCAAAAAATAAGGCTAAATCAATCAAAAACTCTGTAGCCTCTTAGAATAGATACATTACTATCATCTGCAGTTATAACACTGCAAAGGGAGGAGAATGAATACGCTTTCAATGCTCCTAGAAGGGACAGAGCAGTTTTAACCAGATTTCAGATCTCCAGCATAGGTTTATGTTCCAAGATTTCAATACAGAATTCACAAATGCACACAGCCTGACGTGTTCCTACGATGAGCTCAAGAAATATTCTACCAAGTTTGCACAGCAGAGCCAGCCACCTAACTGATGGAGAGCAGAGATGAACGAATGGCTATAAAAATGTCAAATCCTACACAAAAAATGTGCTAGAGATACTGGGGAATGTCCCCGCCATTTAGATGGGTATGAAATGTCACTAGTGAACTAAAGTATTAGGATTTCCTCATTCTGTTATACATTTGCAGAGTTAGTTGACTCATATTTGGCCACCAAACGCAATTTTGTCAGGTTTGGATCCATAAGGCACCTTTCAATTCTAAGGGAAGCTTTGGGAATACAAGATTAGGAACAGAACATACATTAATTTCGCACTGTTACAAACGTTTCCTGTGATCTGTCAAACACAAATGGCTCACAGGCAATAAACAGTGCAACTTGCAGCTGCTCTCCCTTTTAATAAGGTAGAACTTTCTCGTCTGTGCAGACTACGCTACCTTATTAAAAGAACACAGTTGCGATGGGATTTGTTGAATGGAAACTGAAGCCTGAGTCGGCAGCTCCGCCGATGGCAGAGCCCGGACACCTCTACAGCAAGTATTACACTGGAACAACACATGCAGTGAAGTGGACAATACACAGGCGCTAAGGAACACTGTTTAGTTAGAACCTGTCACCAAGTTGCAGCAAAAAGGAAAATGTTAAAGTGTTTAAAGAAAAAAATCACTGCCACAATGCAGAGCTGACAGGGATTTTTTTTCCTTTAACATTTTGAGAGCTCCGTACACCATGCGTTGGGATGGACAAGGCATGCGTCTTATAAAGGAATGCAAGTCTCAAACGGATGAGGTGGGTACAATATTTAGGATGTTAAAAACTTTCTTTTTTCCTTAAATGACATGAACAGATCTTTGGGCTGTATTTACTTCAGCCAACCAGTTTTTGGCTTTTATATTGCAGCTGCATCCAAATATTCTGCTAGGGTGCAAAGAACAGGAGGATGAGGTGAAAGGAATTGTCAAAAATCATGAGAAGGGCTTGAATTGTCAGGTTAACACGCGTGCAAATAGAACAGTCCCTGCAGACGCTTCAGCCCTTTTGCCATCCATCTCCTGAGCACACGTTCTCATAGCGCTGGAGATTGGAAAGAATCAAAAATGCCATTTGGCCATTTTATTAACTCTGCACTGAGGCATCGACCGAGCCATGTGGTCTTCACAACTGGCAAAGCTTTTAATGCTTCAGGTGCATCAAAAACTGGGTATGTCCTTTGCAAAGGTCTCAGGTTAATGCATACTAATGAAAGCACAGGGAATTAACTCGTTTGTGGAAAAAAAGGCTATCTTACTAAGTAGACATGAGAATAAAATTGACTTGTCTTTTCAAAGGAGCTTTGTGACATCTTTCTTGGTCACTTGTCCTGGAACATAAAGAGAATTCAAGCCCTGTTCATGACAGGGAGCATTCCTTTATTGTACCTTCACTATCCGAACGACCTGTTGGAAACACGCCCGTGGCAGACAAGTAAATCAGCAGCACGCTGTTCGCAGGCAGCTCCTGAAATTCAGATAGAGAAGAGTGGCAAGGGAAGGAATGTGTAAGTTTATTTTAACATTCAATCATCATCTTCATTAATACATTGCTATTTAAGATTGTGCTACTCCTTCTGGCTTCCCTTCACCCTGTTCTTTGTGTATGTACATCCCCATCCCCTCAACGGGTGAGCGTGCAGACAAAAACAAACTGATGAGACGTTCATACCTTTTTTCCACTCAGACCTCTAGGCTGCCATTAGAGACTCAAGCAGCACTAAAACAGCATCTGCTTCCGCACAGACTCTCGTACTATCTTGCCAGATCTGAGGCCTTCCAAGATATGGAAACCAAAAGCTGCCAAGATCGTGCAGACCTGAACTCCCAAACAATTCAGGGTCCGACAGGAGGTTCTTTGTTTCCAAATACCCCAGAGTCTGCAACACCTGCCTCTTCCCTCTGACCCTTCTCAGCTGGACAAGCACAACGCATCAAAGTTTCCGTACAGACCTGTACAAGAAATCTATTTGCCACCTTTCTAATGAACTGCCTGCACGAGGGAACAGATGCTTCTCATTTCTGCAAAAGGCTGAGCACCCAAAGTTCGGAGTCCTACGGATGCACTTCAGCTCACCAGCCGCTTCTTTACAGCTGTTTCTTGAAACAAACTGAAACGTATTTCTTTATGGGGTTCATATTCTGTTTTTACCACTAAATCCTAAGTTGCTGACTTGTACAGTCATAATTAAGCATAATGAGCACAGCAACTTTGCTAAATTAAAATACGCATAGCAACTGTATTAAAAAACGTCTACAAATGTATAGATTGTTTACATGGAAGAGAACAGCAGGTAATGAAATAAGACAGGCAGATAAAACTGCAGCATGTGCAGGACAGAAACAGTTCCAGTGGGCTACAGACCTGGAGACCTCCCAGGCACACGGTGCTGAAGAGCAACAGCTTCTTGACACAATTCCCTGATTTTGTGCTATGTTTGGCACAACATGAAACACAAGAACACCCTTAAGATTCTTCTGTTCTCCAGACGGCCTATCTCAGAAATATTTCCTATATAATATATATAGGAGATAGATAAACTTTATCTAGAAAACTTATATATGTCTGTATATGTAAATGCCTGTATATATGCGTGACTACACAGGTACAAATAAAATTACTAGATAAAATTAAATCATACACAACTCTCTCAAGCACATTTTATTCAGCGTCACATACCATTCTGAATATTTTTCTATTACAAATAAATTCACCAATTTCACAAACCTTAAACGATGCTGCTAAAAATGTATACAGCTGGCTAAAAGTTGGTTTATAAAGCAGATATTTATGGGGGTTTTCCCGCCTGGCTGGTTTCTCCGTGGACTCCTGTTGAGAAAAAACAAAACACAACATATTTCCCACACAAAATCATCTCTACATGCTGCATTTCCTACTAGAGGGTAAAGCAAGATGCACACTATTTGAACTAGAACACTACTTGGATCCAACTCCACAGGTTTGAGCTACTCCTCACTAACTTCTAGAAAGGTTATACCAGCTTTACTAACCTGCTCTGCACAGTGACAATACTGAACGAGGACATCCTTTAAAACAAACCAAACAAAAGCCAGTTAAGATCCGTTGCCAGGCTTGTCACTGAAATGGAACTGACCTGCATTCCAGGTTTGTTCATTTGTGACGCTAAATTCATTGGTTCCCTTTCAAGAGCTTGTAGCATTCGGAACATATCAATTGTTAATTCACTGAACTTGACCTGCAAAAGAGTCAAACAGTTTATTCTGCCAGATGCAGATTAAACAGTATTTCTTTAGAATTATCTGGGTAAGGGATTCAACTGCACAGCAGACAGATCATTATCTGTGTCTCGGGGATCTGAACCTCTAAAGACCTGTCAATAACTTTTAGAAGAGCTCACAAAGGACAAAGTCTATTTATTAGTGGTCTCCCAAGCCAGTTCACTGCAGTGCAGACCCCTACTTCACAAATTAGACTTTTCTGAGGTGTTTACAAATCAAGCGGTAAAACCACCACGTACTATGTATTTACACAAAACCTGAAAAAGATACACAAACTGTCGTTTAGATACAGCTGCCTTGCTTACCTGAAAAAAGAGCTCAGAAAGAAGTCATTAAGTCTGTACAACTTCACATCATCATCTAAAAACCAGGATCTTGAATGTCTTTCGAAAACTCCTTCCTGTTGCAACTGAAGCTGCGACAAGCTGGAGCATGTCACGTGAAAGCTTAATTCAAGCTTTTTCTAGACATATTCCAGAGGCCTCTCAAGCTGGAATGTTGTTAACAACAATCCACTATATGAAAATCAATTGTATCTACTTAATTGAGATGATGGCTATAAGCAATAAGAGGTCTCTACCATAGGTCTGATATCTAACATTTCATTCTTAGCTCTTATTTCTGAGAACCTCTTCTTCTCCCTGGCACTGCAAACATCAGAATAAAACTATTTTCCTGTTTGTCTCTATTGGAATCCCTGCTGTACGATCAGAAGGGATGTCACAAAGGCAAGGACTCTGAACTCCCAAGATACAAACCCAAGTCCCTGGCATTTCTTTTACCTGGTTGTTGCAGTTCCCAATAATTAGCGCATCTGCAAGAGCAAGCTGTCCCACTATCATCCCCTGCTCCAGCAGCGGAGCTCCAGTTTCAGAGAGCCTGTTAGAGGTGATTACAATGGTGTTGTCATCATTTAAAACCATGACAGGATCTGCCTAGAAAAAGCAACCAGAATAAATCAGGAATTCAAGAAAAAGTAGAGATTTGCAGTCAGAGAGAAGTCCAAAGGTTTTGACACTTAAACATTTCATAACTGAGGCAGATTTTTTAAATTAATTTGCCATACATATATTTTGTGTGTGGGCTACAGAGTAATGCCTTACTGCCCGGAAAAGCAACAGCTCTTAGGGACTGCAAGCAAGCACATGGTACTAAAAGGGACTGGTATTCTCACCTCGATAAATGCTGCCACTTCCTGAAGAACCAGGTTCCACTCCACCTGATCTTCAGTATTAAACCGATGTGTGTAGTCCTCAATTTCATCTGACAGCTCCTGATGTAAAAAGTTCAACGACAGACACAGTCACTTCTTACACCGAGAGCTTAACAGGCAGGCAGTAGCTCCACAACTTGGTTAGCTGTGCTGGCCTTTAAGAATAATAATTTTTAAAAATATTACTTGAGAACATATGCAGCGCACTTATGACTAACATGCCAGCCAAAACGTGCTCTTTCAGGAGACAGAATGCCAACGTTACACTGAATTTTGGCACTGCAAAGTATCTTTTAAGTAGGTCCAAATGCAAAGAATAGCTGGAGTTAAGTATAACTATCCCACTCACATACAGCTACGTCAGTGGTTATTACCATAAGCTATGGATACCAAGGACTCAAATTTCAGCCTACAAGTAAGCTTAAATCCACTGAGGAAGTGAACAGTATGGCTTTTTTAGCTGCTGCTAGGCTAAGCCAGCAGTTCAAGTAAGCTTAGACACAAAGGCAGCAATGCGACCTACACAAACTGTCAGTTGCAGAAGCTGCTTACAGCAAGGTTGTTGGAAGGGTCCAATTTTGTAGTAATATCTACATCATGTAGCAAGGTTCAATTTTGACGGATCTCTAGAAGGTGCAGAAGGTATTCAGGATGTGTTCTAGACATGGGTCAGAAGTTTGGAAGGGAAGAGAAATAAGCTCAACATCAAACAAGGAGACACTGGCTTTCCAAGCAACAGTGTGTCATGAACACTTGCTGAGGGGGATCTAATTAGGTCATCGATCCAATGAGTAATATTGCAACTGAAATCGGCTATATTATGTTTTCCTTAATTAGGAGAAAGCCCTGAAAAAACAGCAACCTCCCACCCCTTAGCACCTTTATCCTTGTTTAATGTACCTTTACAAGGTCCTTTACAACATCCATCTTGTTGAGCAAGAGACAAACCACTATGAATCTTGCATAGTAACGCAGCTTCTTAACCACCAACTCAGGCCTAAACACAACAACAAAAACCACAGTCAAATTCGAGATGAAAATAGAACAACCTTGTCCAAAATGGCTCAAGCACTCAGGCTGAAATGGAGAGATTTTTGAGAAGATGATAGGATCAATAGATATCAGAAGGGAGCAGAGTAATCTTCACCTTTTGTGGCACACAGCTGCATTGAGACGTCAGCGAGACTAGAGATGTGCAATTTGTTTGAGTCCAGAGCGGCTCGGCAGGAAACTCCCTAACTAACCTGCATTTATCTGGATGGTGACTTCAGATCATTTCTTCTTTAGAACCACAGAATCACACTTTAATGAGGGAAAGCAGATTTACTGGCCAGAATATAAGATCAGGATCCAGAACTGAGTTCTCTACCTACTCTTATTTATATCTATGTTCTTGGCAGGCAGCACATTTTCTGCCCTGCACAACACAGCCCTGTTCTGAGTGTACCTTTCTCAGAATAGCGTCTGAAAGGAAGATGTTAGGCCTCCTGGAGCTCTTGGACCTTGTCCAGTCAGTGACACAGGGCTGCTGTACTGCAGTGCTGACGGATGTTCCCCTGAAAAGCCTGACTAGAATCAAACAGGTTTCTCTGCTCCAGCCCAACTGACCCATCTTCCAGCACTGACACTGCTCAGGACTCCAAGCGACTGAACTTGAGGGCTAATAGCTTTCTAGCCAGGGCCAGATAAAATATTCCTCAAGTCATACAGCAAAGTTTTTGATTATAACACTGAGATTTTTTTAATCATGGCAGGAGGATTAAAAGAAATTTCCTTCAACAACACTGATTCTACCCCAGTTATCTCCTACAGCTTATAGATTTGCTGTGTTCACACAACACTCTGGTCTTCAAAGACCAAGGGTGTGCATTCGGACATACCTGTCTTCTTTGTTGACCTGGGAGTAGTATGACCTCTGCCTAATTGCTGAGTAGAAGGAGAAAGCCTCGTTGAGATAGCTGGTTTCTGAAGTGCGCAAGCTGCAGAGGAAGAATCGGATTAGCTCAGGGCTTCAGATGGGAATCCGTGCCAAACCCTCCTTCCTGCCCCCTCAGCCATCTTGTGCATCCATGGCAAAACTCTCTCAAGTAACATCCTAGGAAAGCCAGACTCTCATTCTTTGTGCCTGCTGACATATTTCAGAGCTTGGTTTCAACCTCAGACAACCAAATCCGCCCCATCTTGTACCCATATGTACAGGTGACAGGTTAATTGCAAATTTTAAATGAATGTTAAGCTTCCAAACTTGTAAAGCACACTTTTGCACAATTGTCAAGTGCAGCACACACGGAAGACTTAGAGACGCTTTGAGACGGGAGGTAAATCCTCAGACAGCAGCAGCCTGACCAGCACTGTGGTACCGGGCTCACCGGTGCCGCTCTCTGCAGCGCCCCCGTGCCGTCCCCGGGGCCTTCTCATCCAGAAACAGGCATCACGACTCATTTCTCCTGACTGAGTATGCAGATGTTTGGCATGGAGCAGCCACTAACACTGCATTCCCCCACGGAATCCTTTTCTGTGCTTACTTACTAATAATGGTAATAGAGCTGCCCAATCTTGGAAGCAATTTCCCCAATTTGCCACCGCTTCAACCCATACCGATTGTCCAACACTTGTCTATTTCGCAAGAGAGAAAAGAAAGATTAAAAAGCATTCCAGAATTTCTCAGAACATCACAGCAGACAAGACAAAGAGCCATTCCGGGGCCAGATTCAGCTTTCATTTCTGGCCCGGCATTCCCAGTAGCAGCCCCTCGCAGAGCCAGCGGCGCTGCCTACGCACCCCAGAACAAGCACCATCTATCTTGCATAAACTAGACCTAAGTGTGTTGCACAAAATGCACACAACAAAAGGTCGCAGCTTCCCAGGAGAACACTCAGACTCCACAGCCAACGTAAGGTGTGAAGGATCAGGGCCCACGCTGCAGCAAGACGCTTCACACCACTCCAGATGGGCTCTGCGCTGCGGAAGCCACCAGCCCCGCTTCTCCTGGGTAATGTATTACAGCAACAGGCATTTAAATAGAGCAAAAGGTTTTGCTGAAAAAGTCACACTGAAAACTCTGCAACATTTTAATTCATTAGAATGTGAGCACGGCAGGAAGCAACTATTTCCCCCCCTTCAGGCTTGAATAATAGTGAAATCTCAATCCTAACTGCGGCCCCCAGATGTGCCAGAGATTAAAGCTGCACTTAAATCCACAGACACGTCTGCCTACAACATTCCCTTACCGATGCTGCTGTTGAAACTTCCAGAGTTTGGTGTAAACGTCAAATGTTCGCCCAAAATAGGATTGCCACTGCTTTTGGCCATACTGAGGTAAATCCCTGCAGCAGACAAGAGACAAACACAGAGTTTGTGTCAATGTCAGGATGGCTTTGTTCAGAATCCACTTGAAACGCTTTATGGCTCTGCCTGCACCCAGAACTACAAGAATCATCATTCCTGTAGTTTCTCAAAAGCTGTTGTTACTGGAACCTGCAAGAAAATCCCGATTAGCTTGCAGGAGGCACATACATGAAGATCTGACCACAGCATCCCTAAAAACATGCCACAAAACAGACAGTATAGCCATTTAACATATATACAAGACAAGACTGCATATGCATATATTTGAGAAAGAAAAGTGTTAAATTTAATAAGCAAATCCACAAGTTTCAACGTTTAAAAAAAGTGAATACAAAACAACACTAAAATTGATCATTAAAAAAAAAAACAACCAACCACCTGAGTTTCCTGGCACTAACTTCAAGAATGACTATATTAGCAAGTTGGCTCAAAGAACCCTACAGTAGCGAATTGGGCTCTCCAGGCCAAGTCACTCAGGACGCTGGAGCAATAGTCTAACATAAGGAGACAAGAAAATACCCTTCTCTCGAGCACTGGTAAGTAGGTATGTGCACAAATGAAGAAATAAGCAGGTAACTATTTGCTGGTGATGCGTGTGCGTATATTCCTCAGTGAGCTAAGCTAAGTAAGACACCTGCCCTTGCTCACTCTTGTCCCCCTCAATTCTGTACCTTCCTGTGTACGAGCGTAAGCATTCTTGTAAAGCCTACAGTTCAGCTCGCTGCACTGCACTAGTTTAAAATCTATGAAAATTAGTGGCATTTTAAAAAGCCTCCGCTAGCACGGCGCACTCGTGTCTGGCCGTTGTCGCCCACAGTCGCTGCTGGGTGTCCACACATGTATTTCTCCAGCAGCCTGCTCGCCTAATTGCAGCTGGCATAGCTGCACAATACCCTCGATTCCTCGGCTCCCCAGGGAACGGGAAAGATCTCCATGGAAACAGACAGCAGAACTTGTTCTTTTGATAGTATTCTGACATGGCTGTAATAAAACTTCATTTATGACAATACATTACCGTGGTTTCACCACAGATTTTTGCAGACAAGAGCTGCCATGCGTTTACTGTTTTGTGTTCCGAACATAGTGCATGCTGCTCCCATGTATGAAGAAATTTTGCTGTGTGAAAACACAAAAGAGGACATTTAATGCAGTTTTTTTTAATTCAACCAGAGGATCTGCATTATTTGGTGAGAAATAGCCCAAAAGAATACTAAAGTCTCAGTCGATTGCAGACAGGATTATTAATACAGCTCCTCCCGCTGCAGAAGAAAAGGAATATATGATCTATAAGCAATAACACATCCAACTTGAGGGCAAAAGACCTACGTTTTAGCAAGACATGTTGCTGCTTCCAGATCTCCAGAAGGATACTAGAGCAGTATGGAGAGAAAACAGCAGCAGCCTCCAGGTGTGGGGTGTGCATGGCTGAGGACGCGGCACCGGGGCGGCGGGGCAGCTCCCGCTGCTGCTCCGCACCACCAGCTCCACGCGAGGAGTGGCAGCAAGAAGGAATCCAGACACAGAGGAGGGAATGGAGATGCTTTGATTTAGGACAGTTCTATCCGGACATGAAGACCATTACACACTTCATTACAATGGCCTCCAACGAGTGGAAACTGCTTCCACTTTCTTGGCTTTTAAAACACTCTAAGCTGGACACAAAGACACAAGCTCAGATGTTCTATAAGGACGGATTTCCCCCACGGGGCACAGAAGACTGGCTCACTTGCCACACTAGGGTGGCTGGTGAACAAATTCCAGAGACAGTCTAGAATTGTGTCCAATCTTGCCATCCAGTCTCAGCAAAAGCCAGCACCGTTTATGTGCTCATAATTCATTTTCCATCAGAAGCTCCTTCCAGCCACGCTGTTGGCAGAAGCCAGATAATACTGGCTGGAAACCAAGGAAAGGTGCTGAAGTTTGTTTGGTCAGCACCGCATGGAAGCTGTCACATGGGGACAACTTCCAGAGACCTGCAGATGTTGAGCAAGTCCTAGACACTGAGCAGTACACTTCAAAAAGAAAGGTTACAATAACTGCAAGTTTAGCATTCAGAGCTTTAAATACATCCACAATTTTGACAGATGATAAAAAGACAATTTCCTTTTATGTCCATAGGCTCATGGTAATTACAGACTGCTGTTCCCAGAACCTAAGCAGCAGTGGGATAGCGGCGTTGTGCTGTAGCTTCCCCATACACGCTTTCTCTTTCCAGCCTTATTCCAAGAAAAAGGTGAGTGGGGAAAGGAGAGAAGAGAGCAATCGGAACATACTTCATTGAGCTGTTTCCAACTTATAGCTCAGGGTGTTCAAAAAGGGAGTACAGACACCAGAAAGACAATCTCCCCTCGAAGCTACTCCAGCAGGCACAGCCACCAAAGGATGGTATCACTGGTAGTGCGAGCATCAAGTATACTTTGGAGCAGCCACCTTGGCAGATCATCATATGTTTTCCTCAAATGCTGTATTTGGCATCCGTACTGGGAAGAGAGGAAGGAAACGCTACTGAAACAAAGACGTGGCAGGCTGAGCCTTGCGTTTTGGCAGCAGCAGCAGCTCAGCAGCTGCCAACGCAGCTATAGGCTCAGTCCCTGGAGCTGAAGTGCCCAGAGGAGGTTTCAGGAAGGAAATCATTGCTCTCCTGTCCCTCCCCATCACTTCTTTTCCATGAAACATGGGGGGGAAAAGAGAATGGCATAAAACACAACAGCAAAGGCCATTGTCATCCTCAAAACAGAAGACGGCAGGCATGAACCTAATGCATTTATTACGCTAAAGGGCAAAGCAAGCAACTGGATTAAGAATTAGGATATTTGCCAAGTCATTTCCAGGTGAACTACCCAGAAGAGAACACGCACTAACAGAGGAGATATCTGAAAATTATGATGCTGCTTTATCCAGTCATTTTGCCCATAGGAATCACAGGCATTACAGGTGAAATGGTTGTCAAGTTCAGAGGAAGAAGCAACTACATTAGTCGTGCCAGGACGCAGGCGGGCTGCTGCTCGGGTATGTTCTTATTTTCACACAGCAGAGCCAGCTGCTGAAGCCTGTCTCTCTATTTTTATTGCCCAAATTTCATCCAAAAGTACTTTCTATTTTCTTCTAGCTGATAAGGAGGTTTCTTTTTGGCAAAGTACCATGGATACACATGGAAACTACATCTCTGATCTGGAAATCTGATACAAGCACTAACTACCCCCATGCCCGGAGGAAAAGCCAGAACGGCTGCAGCACTGTCACCTCTGTGATCTAACTTGAGTGTCACGATCCACACATGGACTGTATGAATCTGTGCTCTGCAGTGACTCAGGCCAACTTCAAGCAAGCCAATGTAATGACATAAAAGGTCCTGGAAATCCTGGCCTCAAGATCTCAGCCCTTTTGGTTTTGGCTGTTTCAGGAGGTGCTGAATGTATCACCAGAAACTCCTTGTCTCTGCTGTCCATTTACCATTCTCATTTTGGAGCACAAACTGTTTGTTTTGGATCTGGTAATCAACTTCTAAAGCACATGAAAGGATTATCTATAGTGAGGGGTGGGGGGGAAGGAATTAAAAACATCTTTGCTAACCATCTGTGTTTGAATAACAGCAAGCTATATGGGCCCAAACATACAGTATTACTCAGAGACCAGTAAGAGGCTGAACTGCCAACAAGATATGAGCTAAAAACCATGTCCATTAAGAGACTCTACAGCAAAGCTCCGAAATAAGACAGCTCTTGAATACATAATCTTTAACTCGGCATATATTTATACAAACAGGATGCCTATATCACTGGGGTTTTTTTGCACACTGCTGACTGTCCACAGCCACACCTGGCCCGTGATTGTGCACTTCATATACAACATTTCAATAGGAATTCTATAAGTTTCACTGAATTTCCAACTTCTAGTTTACTGTCAACTGCCATGACTGAGACATTCAGCTCACCTGCTGTCTCAGAAGAAATGCATGAACCTCTCCTCCTACTTACATACATGGTCCGAAACTACCCATATATTGTTCTCTCCTAAACAAACTTACTGGGTTTGAGTTAAAAATATTCATTGTACAACTGACTTCAGCATCACCCACGAAAGCGTATGTTCCAATGCTTTTCTGAAGGAATACTGTCAAAAATGCACTAACCTTAAGCCATTGAATAGCTGTTTAGATTTATCCAATAAGTAGCAAAAGTCTGTCACTGTTTTCCTCTCTGCTTGAGGAATATCATCTTCAGCTCCTCCTGATGACATGATTTCTTTTAGGGTAAACTCAGTCCTATGAAGAAGAAAATAGCCATATTACTCAAAAATCGAGGGCTGCTATGAACTCATCCAGATTAGATGCATGTACAGCTCCATGGGGATGGCGACAAAGAGCATGCAGTTCTCCCACAGGTTACTCTCCTCAAGACTCATTAAAAGTAACAGCTGAGAATCAAAGCATGGGACTAATTATTGCACAATGCATCAGTTAACAGACAAAAATTTAAAACAAAAGTAGTACAACAGTCATAAAATTAAAAAACTTCTGAGGACTGTATTCACAAACACAGAACTGCCAACAAAAGGACTGTAACACAAACAGTACTTGGGTTTCATACTTGGACAAAGAAATCCTCTCTCAATTTGCCTTTTTGCAGAGGTGTTTATCCTGTAGCTATATTTAGAGAGACTTGCCTCAGGTCTGGTTACGTTTCTTTCTCTTCTGGAACTGCTGAAAACATTAGCTCACTAGTTGCTATGGCTAAAACACAGCAACTTTGGACAGAATGCTAAACAACATCCTGCTTCCTCTCTACTGCCCATGCCTGTTTAATTCCGTGGCTTGCACTGCCCAAAATTATACCTGCAGATCTATTTTTACTGATCGTATGAGCAAAATGTCATATTGTACAGTAGTCACCTGAACAGAAAACTAAGATATAACATATTTAATCCTAGTATTGATTAAGTAAAGGAATATTTTTGAAGGAATATCTCTGAAGGCAGAGCGGCTTTTAAAATCTTGCTTGATACATCATAGATGTAAAATTATGCTTTTGATCATCCAAAGGTGAGCTACAGGTTCCTCAGCAGCAGCACCACACGCTCCTCTGAACACGCTGCCAGGTCTTGGGCTCCGCTGCGTCTCTCATCACTTCAACGCAAGATAAACACACCTCCAACTGGGCAAATGCAGAGCTTGGACTTTCAGCAACTTCTCTATTGGTTCTGGTAAGCACTTTATTAAGCAACAAGTTTCCACTTGTGCAGAATCTCTGTTTGGATGCTATTTGTATCAATAATTACCTACAAGTCCCAATTTAAGCCAAGAAATTGCAAAGAAATGGCAAAAAATTGGTAAATATTCTGAGGTGTCTTTCATCAACTGTCACGAAAACCTTCACAATATCCAAACAGACTTTAGAAACACTTCCCTGAACAAACACTTCGTGCCATCTTTTGGGGCTAAGTTCGTGAGCATACCCTGTCATCCCAGCACTTCCATGACATCCCAGTTTAGCCAGGATGCAGCACACACATCCACTGGTCTTTTACACACCCAGTGACAGTGCACGAGAGCACTGGTGCAAGGACACGGGGTGCACTGCACAAACCGCTTGTCGAACAGCTCCAGAAAAAGGTAGGAAGTATCTACTTATTGTCAGGTAACTGCAACATGGGTGCCAGACAGCGTAAGAGAGTTTCAAACATACCAACCAGATGTCGCAAGCTGTTGGTATGAGCCCAGCAAGCACGACGTGAATCTGGCGAAGCACCAGACTGTGTTTGAAATCTCTCAACATTTACATTCACACAGCACGACACACACAACACCGAGTACTTAAAGCACCAACGTATGAAATCGGAGCGAGCAGCGGGAGCTCACACACGATGTCAGAAGTAGCCAGGAGGCGAGTCAGGGCTGTCAGCGCGAGGGACGACACCCAGGTCCCGTGTGCTCCGCAGCGAGGGTGACCCGAGTCCCGCGGCGAGGCCGGTGGGATCGGCAGCGCTACACCGAGCTGGATCAGGCGCGCGACAGCAGCTTCAGACATATTGGCAAAAATTGAGGCATTTGCTTCAATTGCAAAGTATGTTTCATGAGGTCTGCACATAATTCCTTTAATTTAATAGCAAAGTCAATTTTCTTTTATGCTACCCATAAGTTATACTGCCCAGCTACCCCAAGCACCACTATTATATTATTGGCCAACTTTCAGGTTATAGGCAATTAAGATGTACTTTGAAAGTCTACTGCAAGCCCAGCCAATTCCCAAATATTTAGCACAATGCTGGTTTGTGGAAAGTTAGAGCATAGTACATTAGTACGTAAACAGCCAAATCAGAGTTAAAAGTACAATGACATGAAACCTCAGCCATCCACACCACAATGAAACAGTGTGTGTGTAATGACCTGAAGATGCAGCACAGCTGCCGTGGGACGACCAGCCCCAGCCAGCAGAGCCGGGCTGCCCCACAGCATCAACCTGGGACGGTGGACACGGAGCAGACCAGGTTTCAGTCTCTTGCAAGATAATTAAAAGCAGGTTCTGGCTCTGCCACATACAGCACTCAGAAAGCAGGACTTTGAAATGATCCAGTGCATCTACATGTGTACATGGTGCAGTGGAAAGTCCTATTGAAAATCCTGACACTTCAACAGTAAGCACGAATCCTGCTCAGAATGGACTGGTTCCTCACTCACTACATGGCAAATCTATCTTCATGATGATTATAAAATAACACCATACAGAAAATATATTACAAAGATACTCGGACTGAATCACATCACTGGCACACAGTCTTCCTTCTATGAAAAAATAATCAGGAAAAGGAATAAGGGGTTGAGCCAAGAAAGAAAAGCAGTGAAGAACTGAGTGGAGTAGTACTAAGCACGACCACTTCCCTCTGTGAGATATCTTTAGAAAAGCTGCCAGGAGGTAACTCTTCTACAGATCTCAAATTCAAAGCAGCATTTTGGTTACAGACATGAGACAGGCGCTGCTGCAATTTAAACCCTGGATTCACACAGACACAGCACATGCCTGAATATGAAGGAAAGATGGAAAGCAAAAGGCCAACAGGAGCCATTAAATGATAGGTGAGGCTGGCTGTTCCAGCTGACAGAGAAGGAAAATAAAATCAGTTATCTCACGCACTTGTTTTGGCTTCTCATGCTCCGGAGGGGGTGATACTGGGCGGTGTACAAAGCAAGAACTACTATCACGAGCAGCTCGGGAGAGGAGGAGCTCTTCCCTGCGCTAAAGACTGTGTTGTAATGCAGCAGCGTTACAGACAGGAGAAAGAATTATTATTAGAAACAGCAAGTGGGCACAGCAGAGGGAGGAATATAGCTACTGACATTGCCCTTTCCTCGGGGAGTGCTGAGCTCCACAGGAAAA
Source organism: Columba livia (assembly GCF_036013475.1). Classification (NCBI taxonomy): domain Eukaryota; kingdom Metazoa; phylum Chordata; class Aves; order Columbiformes; family Columbidae; genus Columba; species Columba livia. Next base: position 1,025,635 of record NC_088620.1, read on the forward strand.
ATAGAAATAAAATGCAACCAGTAGTACATCCACAGTGTGGACCTCCCCTTCTCTTTGGTACCAGAAGTAACCCACAGATCTGTGCTCCTCTTCTGCAAACAGGCAGTTCTCTCAGTTTTGACAGCCCAGCTGTACCAGAAATATCACCTACTTCATTTTTCGGTTTTGTATTTGTCATTTTTTGCTTTCTTTCATGCAAAAGTGTTGGGCTGTTTTGCATGACAATTTTTAAGTAGCATCTTAAAAAAATTATCTCCAGAGTCTGCTAAAGGAGACACTGAAACATTGGTTTAAAAGACTATTAAAATAAGTCAGAAAATGGTGACTTGCAGCAGAACTTATTATTCTCTCAAAGATTCTGCCAACTCCTCAGGCCAAACAAGGCAGAAGAATTGTGCTAGCCAAGCACCGCGCTTCGTGTGCCAGGTTCTCACCACGCTCTCAGAACACACAATTCCAGGTTTGCTTGGTACAACACATCAATAGATTCTAGAAATTCACCCCATTGCAGCACGCAGGGTAGAGGAGAATCCCAGGGGGGATGGGTGCAGGAAGCAGATGAAAGTTTCACAATGCCAGCCAGGATTTTTCAAGTGATGTGTCACATCACTCACATTTCCACTTCCCTGTTGTTTGTTGTCTCTCATCTAAGGTTTTCCAGGCTCAGCTGGATGGGAAAGAGAGCACTTTAGTCCATGGCACGCACTCCTTACCGGCCCTGTGCTCGCACTCGGGCCTGGAGAGCCAGGCGGGCTCTGTGAACCATAGGAGAACACTCTGGTTCGAGGAAATGAAGCTGACAATGAAAGTCAAGTGTAGATATGTTAAATTACCGTATTAGGTGCACAATGCCTTAGCCAGGATCACTGTAACCTGCCATTCCGCTGCCTGGTAGAAGAGGGTGGTCGTAACTTCACACCTGACACTCGCCAGGAAATGAAACCTCCCCCCCCCAGCAAGCGCGGTGAGCTGCCCGGCACACTGTCCAGCACGCCGGCTCTGCTGAGCAAGGCCGGGTGCAGGCAGGGCAGGTTCCTAGAGCTGCAGAGCTGGCTGGACACAGGACTGTGACCTCCTGACAGAGCATTTGTACAACCTGTCTGTCTTCTGTTCAGCCTCTGCTGGTTGTGTCCTGCATCCAGAGGCACCTGGACAGCCCCATCACTTGAGTATTTAGAGGATAAAAGCTGTGAGTACCTACTGGCAGTGCTTTATCTACCTCACTTAAACCATCATTGACAGAACAACTCTTCTCACTAGAGCGTCAGCATTACCCTTAAAAACTCTCATCTTGTACTACTAGAGGCAAACAACCTCATTACAAAGGCTTTGGCAGCACATTTATTCTGTCTGGTATTTTACCAAGGAAACCAGAGCCCGTAGTAGTGAACACAGCAGTCTGGAGTACAGAAACTTCACATATATTATATACAACCTGTCTGTCTTACTTCAAAACTGGAAGAATTTAGTCTTACATCTTTAGGCATTTATACTTTAAACTATCACATTCAGGAAAAAATGGTATGATTTTGTAAGTCTAAGTACAAGCACATCTTTCAGAAGCGACTCTTCCAAAAACCAGAACATGTCACTTAACAGGTCATGACACTAACATGTCATTTAACAGGTGACTTCACGGACCTTATAAATACTGATGTCCATGGCATTCCAGCCCTTCAAAGATATGCACAGGAACAGATTTACTACAATGCAGAGAACTGATCAATGTCACCCAGTGAAGCTTCTTGGCTAAAATTAGAATGAGAATCTGTATTTTACTTCAGGTTTTTAGTACCAGTTGGACCCAAACCCAGCCATTTCTCATCCCCAGCCATTGTTCACGTCAGGGCATTTCTGCACTGCAGCGGCAGCAGCTCCTGGCACAGCCGCGGGCTGGGACGCGGCAGGATGAGCCCGCCCGGCCGGGCAGGGGCCGCAGCCGGGGCAGCAGCAGCTGGGTCCAGTTCCATGTCAGCACACCCAGCCCGTTCCTGCACCCGCTGAGCCCACTGCTGTAACAAGACACACACAGAATGCACAATGAGAGCCGCCTGGGCAGAGCCCGGGCTTCAGAGACATTTTGTGTTTGGACACCACAATAAAAATCAACTCACAATGTAACTTAAGAAAGAGAAACATGCAGCTAGTTTATTTAGCTGATAATGCCGGTCAAATCACGTTCTCTCTGCCTGGATGCTTGCTGATTTCAAAAGGGTACTAAGGAGAAATGCCACATGAACTAGGAGGGTGAAGAACTTCTGTTTTGTAAACAAATGACAGTGCTGCTGATTGCAAGTCACCTGCAAGTGCAACTAGTTCTACTCCAACTGGGAATTCACCAAGGAAGTATTTTTCCTACTAAAAAAATACTAACTTTGCAGCTAACTTGCAGAAGTAGTACTAGAAGTAAGAAGTATCCAGAACTGCAGCTTTGGCATCTTTTCTCCAAGAAAAATGCAGAGCTGCTTATGACCATCACCCCATGGAAACAGAGCATCATCCCTCCTGCCTTCCACATTCAGATCATAGAAGCCACACCTTACCAGCACTCTTCTGAATTCACTATAGGCACAGACCAATACAAGAGACGTGATGTCACCATGGGATGCACGTGGCCTTTTGCAACTGCCTACAGAACACAAAACTTTTGCTTCTCTTCTTTATGTTTCTGCCACTGGCAATTTGTTCCACATTTGTCCACTCTGCGCCCTCTGTGATCCCTCTTTCGCTGCAGTTCGTGACCTTCTGTGTACAGGGTGGAAAAAAAAGGCAAAGGCTAAAAATGTCATCACAGTTGGGCCTCTGCTCTTCCACTGACTTAACTGGCTTGCTACTAAAAATGAGCTCAAGCTCCGAGTCAGAGTTTCTGGGTCAGCAGAGCCCGGGAATCCCTAGGAGATGGTTCAGAAGCAAGGTGGAAGAGGATGCAAGTGTTTCCTTTTATCCAGTTTCAAATCATGAATCTGTAGTGGTGCCTGCATTCCACCTACATGGTACTTGGTAGTCATTTGCATTGTGTGAGAGAGCAATAGCAAAAAGAACATCAGGCTAGCCTACACTTGGCAGGGGTGGGAGGGGAAGAAGGGAGATAGAAAAACACCATCAGCTGCGGAGGGCTGAGCTGTGCGTATTTACATTTCACAAGCTAAACTATTTAGTGGTTTATTTACACACAATGTTCTTGGAGCAGCTAAAATGCCAGTTGTGTTTTATCTTGATTTTGTGGCAATGCACATAAGCCACAAAAATCATAGGAAGAGTCTGCAAATGAGATATGAACCTCATATCTGGAAAAGCACATAAGCCGCTGTGAGAAGGGAGAAAGATTTTGGGAGCACAGGCACAACAAGAGCTGAAATACACTAATTATGACAGGACACCAAAATACAACCCAGGGACTTATACTGTGACCTGATCGTTGCTTTCGAGTCCATGCTGCAGGGATCGCACATCCCAGCGTGGCTCTCACAGGCAAGGCAACCTCCAGCACGGCATCCGGGGCCGCGGGTCTCCCGGGCTGCCCCTCCATGTTAGAGTGAGGAGGGAATTGCAGTCAGCTCCATTTTATGCACACTCCATGGCAAGATGCCAACACAAGTGTTGACTGAGCCAAATCTGGGCCCCCTTGAACTAACCCATCACCTAAAGCAGGGCGGAAAAGCACATGCCTCTCGTATCCACAGCGGCCAAGTTCCTGAAAAGCATCCGAGTTACAAGACAGATTTTTTTTTTTCTTTCTTTGCTCAAAAAACAACCAATGTTTTAACTCTTCAATGTACACTCACTAATTCAAAACTGAATGGTTGCTATACAATGTAGCCTGATGTTAATGCGATGGAGAGACCTCTTTCTAGCAAGTCCCACTATCTACTAGATGGCCCAAATGGCAGTTCAGGCCAGTGAACCATCACAAGGGCAGTTCTCATCACACTCCGCATCTCGTTAGTGTTCCCCACCAAGGTGCCAATGGCTGGTGTCCAACTGGAACCTTACTCTGAAAAAAGAGCACACAGTACAAGCTATGGAAAGCTTTTTGGTCAGCTCGGTTCTCCCCCCGAAGCGGTGGTTGGCAGCAAGCTGCCAGCAAGCTCAGGAACCGCACCGAGAGCATCACACTGGGAATTCACCCGCCTGGTCGGAACTGCTCCTGGACCGTTCCTCCGCCACGCAGCACAGAAATCCCTCTGCTGCCTTCTGCTTTAATTACATTTCAAAAAATCAGCTTCTAGTCTGTGTTCCATTATAATAATAGCAATAATTAAAAATACTTCAGATGACAAGTCCTCTAAACCTGCTGCTCCATCCAGGCTTTTTGGCATCGCACACTTCCTTTCTTGCCTGACATCCTCAGGGAACCAGAGCAACGGTTATTCTATCCTGCTCCTCTTGCAGGCCTGCACTGCACTCTCTCAGCACATGTAAACTGCTAGGTAATATTTGTGTTGGCAACTAACCCACATACTTTATAGAAACAGACCTCTGTTTGACCCTCCATGCAGCTCCCACACACAATTTGGTCCACTCCTTTAAGCTGCTCCCTCTGCTGCAACACGTACCCCATTCCACACCTCTGCACACACCAGAGCAGCGCTAGTGCTTAAAGGGAGCTGCTCAGCCGCCAAAGCCAAGCCTGCAGAATGTTCTTATGCAAGAAACCACAGAAAATGATTATAAAACTTGCATGTACAGGACCTGGTTTTCCTTCTACAAAAATTGCTGCAACTGAAGATTTTGGTGACAAAAAACCCAATGCCAAAAAAATTAAAACAAAGCAAAAACCATGAAAACCCTAACCTATGAAAAGTTCTGTGAAAAAAGACAGCAACACACAAGTTATATCGTGCTTTGGGGAGTTAGTGGGAGGTGTCAGGGTTTTTTGTTTAAAGTACAGTTAAATTTTAGCTATTTAAGCAGTAACGGCCCCTCAGAACAGATTTTCACGTCAGAACTCTTCCCCCCTTGCCCAAAGTGCACAATGCAGAATAAAAGATAAGCCAACAAAGTAACACATCCAGGTGATCAAATTAATCCCCATTACCCATTTATTCCACAACAGTTTATAAACAACTCCATTTAAAGCCAGCAGAACTAAACCAGAATAAAAGCGATGCAAGAAGAGGCACAGTGTGGCTGGCAGGGACACGGCGAGCGCGGCTGCAGCGGAGCAGGGGCTGTGCAGTCACAGCGTGTGACAGGAGCAGCGCTGGCAGCAGAGGAGGGAGCGACAGCCCCGGCCTCCCACCCGCCTAAATCTGTGCCTTCCGTGCAACACCACTGCGTTTCAGCACAGAACTGAGACAGGGGAAAAGCCTCTGACAGGTTTTAACTGTTATCCTCCATTTTTATTACTTCCTCAAATAAAACAGTAACACATAAACGAATAACGATACAGGCCAGCTAAATATCCCTCCTGCTGCTAAACACTTGGGCATTTTATGACTTGTAGATCTGGTTTCTCAGCTGAGAAGGTGAACACACAACAGGGTGCTGCTGTCTGCATCCTTCTTACATGTAGAGTTTAGCCTGACTAGTCATCTTTGTGATAAAATCTTCCAATGTTTGCAAGGGACATGGATTGCCAATTGCATTTTGATACTGTGCTGTACCTATATTTCAAGATAAAACAATTACAACAATGATCACAATCTCCTTTATAGCACAGCGCAGTATTTCTTCTCTCTATGTAGTTTCTATAAATGGTTTTTATATTTTCTGTAGCAAAGTAGCTGGATATCACGTTTGTGTATACTCTCTGTATTACTTTGGCAGCCCAGAATGATCAGAGAACTATGCTCTTTGCTTCTAATTGACTCATTGATTCTTTAATTTAACATAAATGGTGACCCAGTTTATTGGAACATCTCTAAGAACATGACCTACAGTCAGGTGTCACGCTTCTTAATCACCGCCGCAGCAGTCTGAGCAAGGGAAGTCACAACTCTTACACAACAGGGTTCACACAAGGCAGCAGTAACCACATCTGCAAACTTCCATAGCAAGACCTGTAACAGGAGGATCTTCTACGATTTCCAAAGGCTGCCACCAACACTGTGGTTCTGTTGCTCACAGGAATGGTGGGAGATGCCTCAAAACAGCATTTTAACCATCACATGGTCTAACAGTGCTGCTTTGCATTAGCTTAGACAAGATGGACTGCATTTGGATAGCTCTTGGAAAAACTAGCAATCTTCTGTATTAAGGGATCCATTTTGCAGGTTGAAGGACTAGAATTGCGTAGCCAAGACACAGCTTAAACAAGCAAGCTTGGAGCCTGGTTATTAAGTTGCAGAAGTGCAACTCAGGCTTTGACAAAAACAGGTCCTGTTGTGAGGTGGGAGATTAGACCCAAACTCTGAAAACCTGCAGTCTTGATCCTGAGTGTTGTATCTTGGGGAGCCTTTGGTTATTGCCATTTTTATAGCTAGTAACAGGCAAGAAATCAGGGGGATGACCCAACGTAGCAATCATCCAGCTTCTATCTCCAGGGGGATTTCACCTCACATACTAGCCAGGTCATTAATCAGTACAAACCAAGAATTTGGTGAAGAGGGAGGTGCCAAGATGAAAGTTTTAAATCAAAACAAATTCACAATGGTTCAGTTAAACTTGCAATCTGGATTTCCAACATTGCATAGGCAGCTATTGTAAAACCCAGCAATATTTCATCCAAAACGATTCATTCGCTGATGCAGAACTGCGGGTACCTGTCAAAGGTGTGCGAAACACCTACGGCCTCCCCAGCTGGGAGAGGTGGGGTGATGAGAGGGAAGACACCATAAAAAACAGAGAACTTCATAAAGCGGGGACCATTTTCTTAATTATTACAGTTACACTGCAAGTCAAGGCCTAAGCACAGAACGTGTCACATCGCATTTCTCTTCTCCATTAACGGCAGAGCCAGCGGCGAGCGCGGCTCCGTGCCCGGGGCCTGGGCAGCCTCAGCGCCGCGCTGCCCCCAGCCCGGCCAGGGCACACACCTGCGAACCTGCGCCCGCTTTCGGAAGGCGCCAAACGCCGCGGTGAGGCCGCCCCGCCGCCGGAGCATGCCCACGGGAGGGGGCGCTGGGCACAGCCCCGCCCCACCTGCCGCGCCGCCCGACCGCCTTACCTGGGCTCCCGCCTGCGGCACGGCTTCTCCGCGGGGCCTGCAGCTCTGCGGGGCCGAGCCGGCGGTGAGGGGGAGCCGCCGCCGGGCCTGCCCCGAGCCGCCCGCAGCCGCCACCGCTCCCTCCCGCCCGCCCACGCCACCGCCCCTCGCACCTGGAGGCCGGGCCGGTGTGGGGCAGGCGCTGCCGGGCGGCTCCTCTCACCATCCGCACCGCCCCCGCCAGCTCCCGGGAAAAGCCGCCAGCGCCGCCGCGGCGAAGGCTTCGGCTGCGCGGAGCGAGGCTGCCGCCTCACGCTAGTCTGGGCCAGCCCCACCCGCTCCTATTGGCTGAGCGCCCGGGATAACAGCGAGGCGGCTCTCTGATTAGTGGCGCAGGCTGTCAATCAGGAGCCCCCGGTCCTCCCGCGCGGGGCCGCTGAGGCACGGCGGTGCCTGGATACGGCGGGAGCCGGCGCCACCGTGCGGGGAGGCCTGTCCCGCCGAGCCGGACCCGACCCGCTCCCTCCGTCCGTTCCTCGGCCCGTCCCGCCCGGCCACCTGCGCGCACGGCCACCCCGCTGCCGCTGCCCCAGCCCCGCTCTGCCGCGGTGGCCGCTCCCGCCCCACCCGCCGTCACGTCCCCACCGCTAATGGAGTAAGAGTGCCGCACCTCGGCCAGCGCGGGAACACCGGCTCCGCTCTGACAGGGCTCGGGCGGCTGAAGGAGACGCGGGGGCCGGCGGCAGAGCGGCGCAGCAGCCCCCTCCCCAGGGGCCGGTGCCCCGGAGCCTCCCGCCTTCCCTGTCAGCGCCGGGCCGGTACCACCGCACTGCCCGCGGGGGAAGCGCAGACTCCTCCCCCCGGCCGGGCGCGGATTGGTAGGCTCCGGCCGGCAGCACCCTCCGCCCCCTGTCCCCGCGCGGCTTCCGTCCCTTCCGCCCCGAGCCGCGCCGGTGCTGCCATCATGGTGAGCGGGCCCTGTGCCTGGGCCGCAATCCGGCGGCATCCGGCGCCGCGCAGGGGGGAGAGGAGGGCGGGCGGCGGCGCGGGGCCGGCGGGGCGGCGGGAGGCGGCGGGAGGCGGCGGGGCGCGGCGGGGCGCGGGTTCCCGGGAGCGGGCTGACGGTCTGTGCGGCGCCCGCAGGCCAAGATCAAGGCCCGAGACCTGCGCGGGAAGAAGAAGGAGGAGCTGCTGAAGCAGCTGGACGATCTGAAGGTGGAGCTGTCGCAGCTCCGCGTGGCCAAGGTGACCGGCGGGGCCGCCTCCAAGCTCTCCAAGATGTGAGTGCGACCGGCCTGGGGCAGCGGTGCTGGCGGCGATTCTGCGGGGGGCGGCGGCCTCCTCGGGACCCGCCTGGGAGCGCGGGCCGCGGAGCGATGTGTCTGGGGGGGGCTGGCGCAGGCCGTGGGGCAGGCGCAGTTTGTGGAGCTGGTACAGGCTGTGCGGGCACCTTGTTCTGTAAAAATAAGAAAAAACGCTGTGGAAGGGGCACAGGTGCTTGTAGGCTTGAAAACCCATTTGTGCGTCTATTTTCTCGGAGATCACAGCGTGTTAGGGCTTGGAAGGCACCTTGAAAGGTGTTAAGCTGAGATGTGCCAGGAGTTGTTAGTGTTTTGCTCTAGCGAGCACAACGTGAGTTACTTGGTTGTAGCATGCACGCATTTTCTGTATGCTGGTCCTAAATCTGTGGTGCTTGTTTCTCAGTATGTTCTGAGACGTGTTTTTTTCCCACCTGCAGACGTGTGGTGCGCAAATCCATTGCCAGAGTCTTAACTGTTATCAACCAGACCCAGAAGGAGAACTTGAGGAAGTTTTATAAGGTAAGTCCAAGTATCTTACATAGTGCTCTTCTTTCTCTTATTGTTTTCAAATACATAGTCTGAAGGAAGGAACTAATTTTGTGGGTTGTTACTTGAAAGCTTAAAACTCAAGGAAAAAAATCCTCATTTGTGTTTAGTTGTAAAATTCTCTAGTCCTGATTATTTTTTAACTATTACTGCAAGACTGCCCTGAGTTCTGTGGGCCGGGTGTGCACCTGCTGCTGCCAGGTCCATGTTCTGCGCAGCATCACCTCTCCAGGGTGCAGTGTGCTTCTAGAAAAGTTTCTGTGATTTTCAGAATATTAGTTCTTGGGGGCCAAATAGAATAGGAAAAAAATAACTTTTCAGGGGGTGTTGGAAAGCTGGAACTTCTAAGATGAAGCTTTACTTAAACCTGAGCCAACGCTAGCACAACTGGTACAAGAAATAGAGTCAACGCATGTTTCCTGCTGGACAGAAGTTCTCTTAAGCTTTGGGCTGTAGTGACAGTGCCATCACAAAGGAGCATAAACTGTTGCTGCTGGTGTTCTTAGAGGCAGCTCGGCTCCCTGTGAGCTCGCGCACCAGTTGCTGCCTCGCAGCCTCTCAAACTCAAACGTTGTGTGTTTTTGCAAACAGGGCAAAAAGTATAAGCCTCTTGATCTGCGGCCGAAGAAGACTCGTGCCATGCGACGCAGATTAAATAAGCACGAAGAAAATCTGAAGACCAAGAAACAGCAGCGAAAAGAACGTTTGTACCCTGTCCGGAAATACGCCATCAAGGCATAAAACCACAGTGTGCCGACAGTTATTAATTATATTGGCTCATTAAACAGAATTTTCTTTGGAGGCTGTCACTGGTGGTTTTTTCAGTGCGGTGGGCTAAAGAACTCGTCAGCTTTATGCAGGTGAATTGGAGGATTCACAGAAAGTTTATTGCAACTTCGATTGGTAATGAAAATGCTAACAAAACCTGCCGTTTGGGTTTGTTGGGTTTTTTTTGAAGAGCAGGCAGATGAGTACGGATCTGTGAAGCTGGTTCAGCTTAACATGTAAAAAGTATTTAGCTTGAGGTCGATTTAAAATGAAAACTTCACAGGGATGTTCGCAGTGAGCCGGAATTCATCCCTTCAGTAGCGTAAGAGTAAATATTTGAAGTTTCTGTCTTGTGCCAGTGTTTAAGTGTTTTGGAGATGAACTAATTTGCTGAGGTGGTTTAGAGGACTTCATTGAGACGGAAGAATTCTGCTGGCGCTTGTTCTGGATGTTAGGAAAACGAGGCAGGTGTGATAGTTTCAGACCGAGTGTTCTTTTAGTGTGCGTGTGAAGACTTGTTGAGGTCCAGTCGGGAAACTGGACTCGAGAGGAGCTGGTTGAACCAGGAGATTTTACCTCTGAGGTTTCAAGGCACTCCCTGGTCTCACAGCTCCACACTGTCAGCTGAAGCAGTGAAATGGTTTGACTTTCTGTCCCCGACGGAGTTGGTTGGAACTCGGAGATGGAGTTGTGATTCCAAAGGCCTTTTTTGGTTCGGATGTGAGGAAGAGTTAGTGCTGCTCGAGCATTAGTGCTGCAGCACTTGTGGTTTGCGTTAGTGTAGCTAATGCATTCGCACATGAAAAATTCTCTACCCATTATGGAATCCTTAGATTGGATCCAGATTCTGTTTAGGAAAAAGATCTTAATTCTGCTCTCTGAGCTTACCATAGATCTGAAGGACTCTTAAGCCTCAAGTTTTAGCCAGAGAGATCTAATTATGTGTGGTGAAGTGCGTTTCCCATGTACTGAGCTGTGGGGAGGGGTAGCTTTGCGGTGATGCCGGTGCTGGCAGCGCGGTGGCTTTGTTAGGAGCTTAGTGTGGGCCTGCACGCGATACGTTTGCAGCCGAGGGCGCAGCCTGGAGCTGTGAGATGGAGCGTTGTGCGTGGAACCGTCCTCTGGCTCGTGTCTGTGGGACCACGGCGGGGGTACAAACGCTTTGTGTTGCCATCCTGTGGGGCAGCAGCTCCTGGAGGAGCACAGACCTGTCACCAGCACGCGTGGCCATGCGGCACATTGCTGCGAGGATCCCGGCCCTGCGCTCTCCTGCCCGGGAGCCTGGTGGCTGAAGGGGCTGTGGGAGAGGCTGGTCCTGGGCTGGGAGCGGGGCAGGGGCTGCTCCTGTCACATTGTGCCCAGCTGTGTTTGGGCTTCTCTTCTGGAGAGACGTTCTGTTCCCCTGTGCTCCTCCACAGCGTGTCGCAGGTGAGCCTGGTGCCTCTCACTGACGCGGAAGAGCAAACACAGGTAGGGCTGGAAGCTCCTCTGGAGATCTCTGGTGCAACAGCCTGCTCAGAGCAAGGCCACCTGGGAAAGTAAATCACTTTGTACAACTTTTCAGGTGTCTATTGGGTGTTTCCATTACAACCTGCTGTATTTGTTTTGAACCTTTTTTCTCTGGTTGTTACGGGGGGTGCCTGGAGCCCCTGTCCTGGGGCACCCTGCTGTGCTCCTGCGCTGACCCTGCGTGGCTGCAGACTCTGGCCCTGGGTTTAGCACCGGTGTTGGCAGAGCCTCAGGGCCTCCAAGGCTCAAGATGTTTATTTTTCCCTTGTAGCCGAGGCTGTCCCTCGGTGTTAGCGCAGACTTCCCAGGGAATGCTGTTCTTCAGCAAATAAATAATTTCCAGGGTGGGGATGAGGAAGGAGGAACAGCCGCTGGCTGACTCGGGGCACGGCCCGGGGCTGGTGCCACCGCGCAGGGAGCCCTGGCCCTGTGCCCTGGCGAGCGCTCAGCAGACCAGATGTTCCTCGTCCCCGCTCCCCAGCACAGCGGGCACCGGCCGGGTGCAGGTGGTGTCTCTGGGAGCTGGCAGGACCTGCTCCTGGGCCTCATTCTGCAGTTCCCTGGGGGAAGCGAGGAGCTTCACCAGAGGGCAGAGGCAAATGTGAGTCGTGCAAGGTGTGGGTGGGAAAGTTCCAGCTCCACCTCCCTTGGCTTGTGTTCGCTGCGATGGACACAAGCCCCAGCCCTTCTGACGCTCCTGGCATTGCTCCTGTCGCCTCCCTCCTCCGAGATGGCTCCTTAGCAGCTCCCCTGAGCACCGACACTGAGGGCTGACCCTCGTTTGCACAGGGAGTGGGACATGGCAGGACAGGCAGGGAGCTTGGAGTGTCCCCCACCGCACTGTGCCACCTGCTGCCCCCACGGGCCGGGGCAGACAGGTCCCGCGTGGCTGCGTGCGAGCAGCGTGTCTGGGGCATCGGGCTGACAACAAGCCGCACGTTGTGAGCGCCCAGCCCAGCGGGGAAATGCCGCGTCCCAACAGCCACGCGGGCGGCTCAGGTCTGCCCGGGGCAGCCCCCGCTCCCCGCTCTGAATGCCCGTTTTGTTGGCTGGGCTGGGGGAGGACTCAGCACCACGCTGCCCCGGTCTCCTGCTCCCATGAATACGGGCAGTGTCTGGAGCGAGGGCTGCCCCGCAGGGCCCTGCTCCTGCCGTCCCGGGGGCTCCCGGCCAAAGGTGGCCCTTGGGATCCAGAAGCCAGTGCTGCTGTGTGCCGGGGCTCCTGGCTCCCTGCCAGCCGGGCTGCGCTGCCACAGGGTGATGGAGAAAGCCTCTGTGCCCGGGAGCGGAGCCTGGCCATGGGAGCAGCCCGTGGGCAGACCTTTCCTTCCCCTCGCACTGTGCTGTGGGGCACTGCTGGGGAAGGGGTGTTTGTGTGCTGCACCCACCACCCCGAGGGGCTGCCATGCCCATGGGGCCGGGGTGGTTTGGAGCTGCCAGCAGTGAGCCTGGGAACCAGTTTCTGTTTCCACTGGTGAGTCAGCAGCAGCACTGCCAAGGCTCGTGGCTTCCTACCTTCTAGGGGAACCTCGCCATCCACGTCCTCCCGGGCTCCCTGCTGGCCCTGGGTGCGATGGGCTGGCGGGTCTCAGCAGGAATGTGCCCATCGTGGCGAGTCGCTGCCCTGCCAGCCACAGCTTGGGGATGGGAGCGCAGAGCTGCCCCAGCAGAGCGTGTCCTGTGGCGCTGCCGCTGTGCCGGGAGCCAGGGCACGGCCCGGGAGGGAGAGGAGCGGCACAAAATGCCTTCCTGCCCTGTGCTGCCAGGGCTGCGCCAGGCCTGCCGGCGGCGGGGACTGTGTGGAGGAAAGGATCAGGGAGAGCAATAAAAATAGATCCCTCTGACACTCGGTGCTGCTGGCTCTGGCTTTGAAGTGTGTTTGCCATGTGGGTGCAACCCCAGGACTCGCTCCCACCTGCTGCCAGACGCACATCGCCTTGTTCCCCGGGTCACCAGCCCCCGGATGTAGATAAGAATGGAGGGAAGGGCCCGGTTCCCCTGTCAGATGCTCTGAGCACAGCCGGTCCCGCTCCCAGCCTGGCAGCCCCAGGATGGGTGGCTCTCGGCTCTCCATGGCCAGGGAAGGGCTGTGTGGCTGGCACAGGGCCCCCCGTGGGACCAAACTGCAGCTGAGGGGGTTTGGCTGCACCAGATGAGGCTGCCGGCACCTGGTGGAACAAGGACCAAGGTTTTGGTGCACCCACGGTGGGTGCCAAGGGACAGGCTCTGATGTCATGTGGAGCAGGGCTGGTGGCAGCGCCATGGCGCGGGGCTGCTGCAGCCAGCGGGACCGCCAGGACTGAGGCCAACCCACCACAAACAAACAACCCAGCCGGTAACTGAGACGGTGGCCGGGGGGGATTAGGGCTTCACTGCCCAGCCTCACCGGAGCGGGTTTGCGGAGGGAGGGCTGTGGCGCCAGCACCACGCACCCATATGGCCCCAGCCGCCCTTGGCGTTGCCGTCACGGGGGCCTCGGGCACCGCAGCCCCTCAGCATCTCTGTCTCAAGCTTCATTTGCTGCTTGCTGCTGAACTGAGAGATTTTAATCTTTTAATCACGTTATGAGCCGAGGTGGTGCCGGCCACGCACAGGAGGAATGTCTGGAAGTCAGCAGCGCCCAGCGCGGCGGGAGCCCATCCTGCCCCCACCCGCGTGTCCCCACCATGTCCTGCTTGGGGACCCCCGTCCTCCCCAGCCCGCCTCATCTGGACTGGGACCAGGAGCAGAATGTGGGACCAGAGACCAGGACAAGGACCCAGTGGGGAAGTGCTGCTGGGGCTGGAGCCCCCACCACACACAGATCTGAGCCCGACCCCGCGGGCAGCGCTGGGAGTGAGGGGGGGTCCTGTGTGTGCCAGAGCTGCCGAGTCCGGCAGTCTTGAGACTGCAGCCTGCCACTGGCTCACCGTCCCTGTCACCCTGCGTCACCCCGCGTCCCCCTGTTTCACCCTGCATCCCTCCGTGTCCCCCGCAGCGCCCCGTGTCACCCCCTCCCCAGCTGCCCCTGGTCTGCGGCTGAGCCGGTGCATGCAGCCGCAGGTTTCAGGGGCAAGGCCAGGGGAGAGAATGCATTTCATGAGATGTCTGTCATGTGGGTGTAATTAAAGCTTCTCGTTATCACGGTGTTAGCGGCAGTGAGGGGTGTGCTCTCAGAGGGGTGCTGCTTTTGCAGGGGGCCCCACGGCTGCGATGAGGTGATGCTGCCCTCCAGCCATGCGGGTTTAATTACCCCTGTCCCGCGTTTTCCTCCTGCGGGGAGCGAAGGGGCTTCCCGCAGCCCAGCCTGGCAGAGCCACGGCAGCCCCTGCGAAGAACAACAAAGCCCTGGAATTAGAGATGTGCTGGGAGTTTACTTTACCACAAAAAAATGTCAGAAATCTGTATTGTTTGGACAGGGATTTGCTGGGGATCGCTAGATAAAAGCCTGGCAGGAACCCAGCTGGGGGGAAGTCAGCCTGCTCCTTTCTCGTGGAGGGGCTGTGCAGCTGAGAGAGGGATGCACCGCACCGGCAGCGCGGGGCTTTGGGGCCAAAGCCTGGGCAGGGGCAGGGATGGTCAGTGCCATCGTGAGCCAGAGCAGGACCGGGGATGCCAGGCTGCTTGTGCCCTGCACCAGCTTTGGTTCTCAGCCGTGCCGGGTAGCTGGGACATTGAACTCAGCTGCCTGGTGACGATTCTGTGGGACAAGGAGCCCGGCCGCAGCCCGAAGGGACACCCGGCCAGTGTGCAGGGCTCGCCGGGGCCGAGGGTGTGCCCTGGCACACACGGGCAGGAGCGGGGCCATGGTGGCTGCTCTCACAGAGCCCCCAGCAGCTCCACGCTTGCCAAACGCCGCAGCAGAGCCAGGGCAGCTGCTCCGGCCGTGCCCACGCGCAGCTGCTCTCCGCTGCCGCCCCTGCGCTGCTGCAGCCAGCTCCGCTCCCACGGCTGCTTGGGCTGTGGCTCAGACCTGGAAACACCAAATCCCCTTTACCCCAGGACACAGCGGGGCCTGTCCTTCCAGGTCTGCACTCGCGGTCACCGGTCCCTGTGCTTCCCAGCCTGGGGCTGCCACAGGACATGAGGTGTCCTCCCTGGGCTCGGTGTGGGGAGCCGCGCCAGCCAGACGTGCAATGAACAGCAGCCACGTGTGCCAGCAAACCCTGGGCACAGCTGGCCACGGGACAGGGACAGTGAGTGCCCGCCCTGCCCGCTCCTCCCTGCCCGGCTCCGGGAGAAATGGCAACACATGCAGCCCAGTTACATATCTGTTATTTTTTTAATACTGTTCACGTCTAAAATGACCAAAACCAAGCCAAGTGCTCCCAGCCCCTTGTCCTGCAGAGAGCAGGAGGGCAGCAGGGCCCCCCGCCACGCTGGGTGCAGGCAGGGGTGCAGGCTGCTCTGCGCCTGCTGCCAGGAGAGGGGATTCCACCCAGCTCTGGTGAATGCATTTAAATAAAAAGCTAACGAGCGGCAAAAGCAAAGGCATGTTAATCACGTCTCCTAAAATAGCAATGGGCAGCTGCAGCTGCTCCTCCTGCCCCGGCCCAAGGGGGCCCTGGCCGCACCGCGGCAGCTCGGGGCAGGCGCGGGTACCGGGCTGGTCGGGCACCAGCACTGCTGGCAGCTGGTGGTTGCAGCAATGGAGGGTCCAGGGGGTGTGGGGATGTGTGGGAGCAGTGCTCAGGCTGGGTGCGGTGCAGGCTGGTGCTCGGTGCGGTGGTGCGGGGCGGGTGCTGCCGTGTCACTGGTGGCACAGACCCGGCTGCCTCCTGGTGCTGCGGGGATGTGGGGCTGGGCTCCTCTCCCGCGTCCCCAGGAAGGCAATGCCGGCCGAGCTGCCGGCTGTGGGGCAGCCCCATGGCCCCAGAGGCCACGTTGTCGTGGGGGTGTCTGTTGGGGGCTGCCCTCACCTGCAGCCGTGCCCCGTGTGAAGCAGGCACGGCGCAGGTGACGGGCATGGCGGGTGGGAGGGTTTGGGTGGAAGCCGAGCGCTCACAGCAGCCCTGGGCCAGCGGGGGAGCTGGGCTGCGATGGGACCCCCGGGCCGGCATGGCGGGGGGGCAGGGGGCAGCTGGGACGTGGCCGAGCGCTCAGACCACGAAGCGGAGCCCGTACGTCATCTGATGGCCGTTGTCCCAGGCGTAGAGCACCTTCTCCTTGGGGTTGTAGTCGACCTGTGTGGTGAAGGCGTACTGGTTGAGGAAGGGCAGCCGCAGCTCTGCCTCCGTGTTTGTGTGTGTGTCGAAGGCGTAGGAGATCTGCCCTTCCTTCTGGCTGTAGGTGTCCACAGCGTAGAGGATGCCACAGATGATGAAGCAGTTCCCATAGGCATTGCGCTTCAGCCCTGTCTTCCAAGTGGTCTCCTTGCGCACCGAGAGGTCCCCGGGGTCCAGTCGGCTCAGGACGATCACCTCCTGCTGCGAGTAGTCATAGTCCACGGAGGGGTAGATGACCCAGAGCCCGCTCTCGTCCACGGCAAAGTCGATGTCCGAGTGGCCCCTCCACTTCCAGGGTGTCGTGTCCTCGTACACCACATCATGGAGCAGCGCCCAGCCCGCCACGTACCGCTCCTTCAGGTCGTATTTGATGATGTTCTTGGTGAAGGCGCGGTTGTAGTAGAAGGCCCCCCGGTAGACCACATGCCCTGTGCCGATCCAGTTGTAGGGCAGCTTGTAGAGGTTGCTCCAGCGGCCTGCGGGCGGGAGAGGCGTTGGGACCCCTTGCAGCACTGCAGTCCCACGTGTGATGGCCCAAGCACGCTGGCAGCAGCAGGGCACTCGTGTCCACCTTGCTGCCCCACGGGTGCCCCCCTCCAGGTCCCCATCCACTCCCCAGCCCAGGAACCAGCACAGCCGGTGTTGCCCAGTGCTGGGCGCCCACCTGGAGGCGTGGACCCCGTGCCTGCTCCGACCCAGCCCTCACCCTGCTTGAAGTTGTCCAGGCTCCTGAACTCCACCAGGCTGTTGCCGTAATAGTAGTTGGTGACATAGATGCGGTCGTCCTTGGCTGCTGGGTCTTTCATCCAGGCCCCCTCGTTGCGTCCGTAGCTGTGGTGCTCCGTGGGGGGCTCCACTGACTCAATGGTGCCTTCACACTCCACCTCCTTCA
The DNA here is from genome assembly GCF_036013475.1 of Columba livia. Lineage (NCBI taxonomy): Eukaryota > Metazoa > Chordata > Aves > Columbiformes > Columbidae > Columba > Columba livia. The sequence continues at coordinate 1,042,942 of NC_088620.1, forward strand.
CTGAGTACCGAGGAGGAGGAGGAAGGCTCACCCCTGCCCCATGCAGCGGGGCGGGGAAGCCCTTCCCTGTGGCAGGGCTATTGCTGGCCCAGCCTGACCAGGGTGCCCCCCCAGCCCCCCGCTCACCCACCTCTGTTTGGTGTCTCGGGGCCCCCAGTGCTGTCAGCCCCCTGGCCAAGGGCGGTGCTGGAGGGGCTGCGGGCGGTGGTGCGGGGGGACAGGGCGGTGCTGGGCGCAGTCGTGGTGCTGGGCACGGGGGTCTCCGCCAGCACGACGGCTTGAGCTGGGGCATCCTTGACTGTGGGGGGCGGGGGGTCCCTCTCCTCCTGCCGCTCCGGCACAGCCGGCCCCCTCGCAGGGCTCTCTGCGGGGAGATGAGTTTTAGGGTCAGTGCATTTGTGGGGGCAGCCCCTCACCCTCCACCTCGGCAGGAAGGTGCCCCAAGGCCCCCGCATCCCTGCCCCATCCAGGGACTCACCGCGGCCAACAGCCCCCTCTGCTGCCCCTGCCTGCCCAGCCTTGTAGTAAGTGATGCCCCGGACCAGGGTTTGCTGGTGTGCTGATGGCTTGGGCTTGGACGTAGGCTGCGAGCCTGCCCTGGCCTTCACGTTATCCTTTTTGGGCTTCTCGGGCTTCAGCTGCTTCTCCTTGGGTGCTCGGGGAGCCGGCCTGTCCCCCAGCGTCTTGCGGGTGCTGGGGTACCGTCCCACCTCCTTCTCTCGGCCGCCTGCCGTGTCCTGGGGGGCACAGCCCGGTCAGACCCCTCCCTTCCCCTGTCACCATGCTGGGCAGCAGGCATGGGCACCAGCCCTCGGCTGTGGCGTGGTGCACCCCAATACACTCATGGGCGCTGGGTCCCCCGGGGGTACCTGTGCCTTGCTCTCGGGGACAGCAGCAGCGTCCTTCTGCAGCAGCTGGTAGCCCAGGTTGGAGATCTCCTTCTTGATGCTCATCATGATGTCAGAGTAGTTCTCGTAGCGTCTCATTTGGTCGCTGAGGTGCAGGACACTCTCCTTCATGAAGTTGTTCTCCCTGCTCAGGTTGGTCTTGATGGTCTGGAGGAGAGGAGAGATGTGGAGCCCCACAGCCCCATGTGGGGAACCCACAGTAGCACCAGACAGTCCCGAGCAGCCAGCCAGGACGCGCCACGGGGATGGCGCCCACTGGAGCTCACTCACCTCCTCCAGCGTGTTCATCTGGTTCACCACCTTGCTGATGTAGGAATGCACCTTCATCAGGTCCATGCTGTAGAGCGTTCCCTCCAGCAGGTCCACCATGGACTGCAGCTGCAGACAAGAACCAGGGCTGGGGCACAGGGCAGGGATGCGCGGCCGCTGCGGATGCCCCCACGTGTCCCCGTCCTCACTCACGGGGTGCAGGAACCACACCACTCTGCTGCCCTGGGACCTGCCAGGCAGGGACAGGCAGCATGGGCTCCTGCGTGTGGGGGGGTTCTCTGGCCCCCAGCTCACCATCCCACCGCGCCTGCAGATACCTTGAAGAGCTCGGGCGCCTGCTTCTTCAGCTTCTCCATCTTCCACTCGTTCTCGCAGGGGTTGAGCGAGGATGGGGGGGCAGTGCAGGAGCACTTGCAGTCGGCCCCCGAGCTCACCGTCTCCACCGTGTAGAAGTCCTCCACCCGCGCGCTGCCGCTCCTGACGCGGCTGCAGGCGTCCTTGCTGAGCGGCCGCAGGATGCACTTACAGCGGCAGTCGGAGCCCTCCGAGGTCATCCGGACCTGGTCCGCCTCGCCCAGCGCCTGGGGGAACACGCAGCGCTGGGGTGGCTGGTGAGCCCAGCATCCCTCCCGAGCAAGACCAGGCGATAACGAGCAGGGACAGCAACGAGGAGAGCCAGAATCGCCCTCTTCCCCTGCACCCACAGCCCTGAGCCCACACAGGGTCCGTTGTTCATGGTGACACGCAGCCACCTCGGAACGAGCCTGGTTCCTGCAGCTCCCGCAATGGCCCCAGGCACACACTCAAGGGCTCCCTTGTTTCCACACATGGCCCTGACTCACGCGACCATGGAGCCCAGGGTGCTTTTCAGTTGGTTTCTGCAGATATGGAACTGTTCTCCCCCCACTGCGCTTGGGAACAAGGCTGCGGCACTGCCTGTGCGCCAGGCTGGGAAGCTGGGTCCCTCTCCCCCACTGCCACCAGCTGTGCACCCCTGGGGACATCTGGGCTGGCAGGAGCGTGGCCAGGCTGTGCTGGGTGCCCCATGTGTGGGGACGCGCCTGCTCCGAGCACCCAGGGGGTGGGAAAAGGGGAGAGGCAGCGCGGTGACCCCGGGGACAGGGTCTGCCCAGGGGGACTCTGACTCACCCTGGGAAACAGATCGGTGGCAGAGCTGGGAAATGAGCTTAGCACTGGCTCTCCCATCCTCCCCAAGCACAGTGTGGGAAAGGGCAGAGGCGCACAGGGCTGATGTCCCGCCTGCGGCAGCACCCACGGCCACACAGGCACCTTCCCGCCTGCACCCAACTGGGCTGATGTGCTGGTGGCGCCTGGGCAGCAGCTTTCCCTGGCAGTGTCCCCCACGCAGGGACCCCCAGCTCCCCCCAGATCCACAGCCCTTCCTAAAGCAGCAAAACCTCCTGCATTTTGCATTTCAAAAAAGCCTTTCCCTTTCAAAGGGAAACGAAGGTCCAGCTGGGTGAGAGGAAAACACCCGGCAGCCCAGAGGGCTGTAAATGGAACAGCATCTAATGAAGCTCTCAGCAGGGAGCAGGACCCCCTTCCCAAACGCCACCTCTGCTGGCTCTCACGACTCCCTGGGCCCCCTGCCCTCCCAACGGCAATGCTGGCTTGTGCAAACAGGCAGGACGATTCACAGCCGGGCGGCAAGCTGCCGGCCCCTCCACACACCCTGCGGCTCCCCAGCCCCCGAGCCAGGCTGCTGTCCTTGCCATGAGCTCTGTCCCTCTGTCCCTCCACGTGCGCGGCGCTGCAGAATGTCCCGGTGTGCACACACATCCACATGGGAGCCCTGAACGAGGTCCTGTTGTCCCCCATGGGAGCCCCACGTGAACTCCTGGCTGGGGTCCCCCATTCCCACCAACACCTTGAGCACCAATAGCAGGTGCAGCAGCCACAGCCGTGGCACAGCCAGACCGCGGGGACATGCTGCGGTCCTGCCAGCGGGAACATGTCATGAGCCCGCCTGCCAGCACCTTCCGCAGGGAAGGGCTGCAGCTGCCTGCGCTGGAAGCTCCTTCCCGTGGGAGCGGGCGGCCCAGGCTGCGCGTTCCCTCCCACCAGCCTTGGCAGCGCCGCGGCAGGCGGCACGGCTGGCGCCGGGGCCCCGCGTGTCCTGCTGAGGTGCGGCACAAGAGGGACAGAACCACACGCAGCACGTGTGCCCAGGGCAGCCCCACCACCGACTGTACCCACTGCGCAGCACATGGGGGGCCAGTAAATGGAGGCTGCCCTGTGGCACAAAGGGGGAACCTCTTCCCCTTGAGACCTCCCGGTTCTAGCCGTTTCCCTCCTGTGTCCCCGCAAACGGCCGCTGGCCCGGGCAGGGTGCAGCCTCGTGGGCAGCCAGCCGGGCAGGCAGCCAGCAGCCCAGGGACCCGGCAGCCACCAGCCGCCCAGCAAGAGGAAAACCTGTTCACCTTGGGTCAAGGTGTGAGGGGGTGCTGGGGGCCAGGGGGAGACCGTCTGTGCCTTCCCAGGACTGTGTGCGCCTCGCTGTGCACCAGCCAGGGCAGCTGCCTGCCTTCACGCAAAATAGTAACATTAAACCTCGATCTGCCTTTTAAAAGGCTTCCTTAAACAGGAACCGTATGTCCTATTTATACAGAAAAGGCTATAAACAAGGAAGTCTTTAAAGAAAGGCACCCACGCGGTCCATTCTGCAAGGGTCATCCTGCCTCGGTCCATCGGCTGGGTGCACCGGGCTGTGCTCTGACCCTGCGAGGGAGGGACCTGCACACCCAGCGCGGGTGGGACCCACTCCCTGGCGGCGTGCAGGTGGGTCGGGATGGGGGGGCATAGGGCAGCCCCTGCTGAAGGCCAGCACGCTGCCTGGCTGCTCGGGGACAAAATCTAACAGCTCTCCAAGAAACCTTTGTGGGGTCTCCTGGCGTTTCTTTGCCAGGTCCCTGTATCCCCCTGCTCGCTGCAGACCCCAGCCCAGGGTGCAGGCAGCTGGGTGCTGCCCCTCCTCCAGAGCTGGGTCCCAGCTCCGCGATGAGGCTGCACACCCTGCCTGGCGTGGGACAGCATCCCTGCACCTCGCCGAGGGGTTCCTCACTCCTGATTTTCCCAGCACTGCCTAGTTTCTGGGACCTCTTGCAAGAGCATCCGTGTGAGCATGGAGTTTGTGCCGTTATTTGGAGAAAGCAGGACCTTTGACAATGAACTCTGGCCAGCTTTTAAGCTGTCCTTTGATTGCTGCCAGAAGACTTGTCTTGGAGGAAAACATGCTGTGTTGATAAGCACACTGTCGCGCTGCACGCCTCTCTCACAGCTGCTGGAAGGCATGGCCCTGTCACAGGAGGGAAACCATGTCACTGTCCTCTTCCTCCTCCTCCCAAGCTTGGCACAGCGCATTAGGCACATTCTGCAGCACGGGGAGCCAAGGCAGAGCGGGGCTGGCAGAGCTGCCCATGGCTGATGGTGGCCAGGCCCTGGAAGCTGGCGCTTCTCGCGTGTCCCATGTTGGTCACAGGGACACAACCACGCGAAACACTTGGTGGCACACAAACGCCCACTGATGGGATTGGATCCAAACAGCAAGAACTGGAAAAATACCTCCCAGTACAGCAGGCAGCACCTGCAAGGAGGGACAGAGGGAGGTGGTGACAGCACTGCGCGGGCCCACGGGCTGCGGATCCCAGAGTCCTTCAGACAGCGTCACCCTGAAACCCTCCTGGGAACCCTAGCGCGGGGCTCCCCCCGACACCACTCCCCACCAACTGTTGCCAACAACAGCTGCGTTTTCATCTTGTGCCATCAAATGACTCGGAAAAAATCTTGGCTTTTTAACGCTTTGGTGATCCTGGCATCATCGCCCTTACTCCCTGGGGGCTGCTCCCACCACCTTCCTTCACTCTGGGTCCCCATGTCCCGGACCCTGGGCTGACCTGGCTGCAACACGGACCCCACGGGAGAGTAGCCGTGGGGAGGGCTGGACCCGAGGGTTCTCGGCCCCACGGGAGGGCCCGGCTGCCCCACGATGCCCCGTCCCGCGCTCCTCTCGGCTCTGCGGGGGAACCTTGTCCGGGCTGTTCTTTCTGGCACGGAGACGCTAATTGCAGAGCTCATCACTGCAGCGCCGGGGTTTGGGCACCCTCCAACCCCCCGTCACATTCCCCCTGCGAAACCCCCGCAGCGTCGGGCGCCCAGCACCGAACCGCACCGGCCTCCCCTGGACCGTCCCACGCTCCGTCTTCAGCTCCGTGGGCTGTGCCGCGCCGCTCTCCCGGGGGAACCAAAATCTGTTCCTGCAGGAAAACACCGGCTCTGCCCGCCAGAGCGGGGAGCCCGTGCCCGGGGACGCGGTCTTCGGTCCCTGACGCAGGTTGCCGTGCTGGTGCTAGCCCGGGACAGGGCTCACGCAGCCCGCCCTGCCCGCGGGGGTGCCGGAGTGTTCGGGCGCCCCCCGTCCGCTCCGCCTGGGCACCCCCCGGGGCCCGTCCGAGCACAGTAGCGACGGCTGCCGCCACCGGGGCCCTACCGGCACCGTCCGGCACCGCCCGTCCCGACGGCACCGGCCCCGCAGGGAGGGGGCGCTGCCCCCGCCCGCTCCCGGGCACCCGCAGGGGCAGGGTGGGTGGGCGCAGCCCCGCTCCCAGTCCCACCGGTGCTTACCGTGGCGGCGCCGCGCGCCGCGGCCAGCGCCGGGAGCAGCAGCGCCGGGAGCAGCAGCGCCCGCATGGCGAGAGCGGCGCCGAGCGCCTGCACCGAGCGCCCGCTCCGCCCGGCCCGGCGACGGGGAGGAGCCGCCCGCCCGCCCGCCTGCCCGTTCCGCCCCGCCCCGTCCCGTCCCGGCGGCGGCACCGGCCCCGCGAACGGCGCCGCGGGGGCGGCGCGGTCCTGCCCGTGAGAAGCTGGTTGGTGCCCACCCGGGGCCCTCCGGCCGTTCCCTGTACCGGGGCCGGCTGCTGGCCCGGACAGGGCTTTCCGGTATCCCGGGCTGCCCGATGCCCCGTGCCGGGGCTGCCCGCTCCCTCCCCGGGCTGCCCGGTACTCCTTTCCCGGGCTGGCCGATCCCGTCCTCGGTCGAGGCGGGTGCCCCGGGCGATTCCCTCTCTCGGGGTGCCCGGTGCCGCGCTGGGGTCGCCCCGTGCCGCGGGCAGCGCTCCGGGCTCGAGCGGCGGGTGCCCCCTAGCGCCCCGCCAGTCCCGGTGCTCCGGCCCGGCCAAGCCCGACGGGAGCCGGGCGGAGCCCAGCGGGGCGGTGCCCGGGGCGCTCGGACCGGCCGGGACCGGCCCCACCGCACAGCCGGGCCGGGGGCGGGGCCTGCCGGGCCTGGGGGGCGGGGCCGGCGGGGCGCGGCGGCTCCGCGGGTACATCCGGGCGGCGCGGAGGACTACGCTTCCCGTCGTGCCCCGCGGGAGGGCGGGGCGCCCGGCCCGAGCGCGGCGGCCGCAGCGGCGGCTCTGGCTGTCAGCAGCGCCCGGAGCGGCCATGGGGCAGCGCGGCCGCCGGGGCCCCTGAGACCCGCCGCGCCCCGGCGCGGCCCCGGCGCCGCCATGGAGCTGGAGCCGCCCGCAGAGCTCCCGGAGCCCCGCGCAGCCGCCAAGGGGCCGCCCCGCAACGGTGAGTGGAGCGCGGGGTCCGGCCCGGCCGCGGGCGCCCCTCGGGGCCGGGGGCGCGGGGGCCGTGTGGCGCGGGCCGTGCCGGAGCGCGGTGCCGGCGGTCCCGGGGGCTGTGCCCGCCTCCCCTCCGCCGCCTCGCTCTCCCCGGCGGGGCCGGCGGTCGGTCGCGTCCGCGGGGTTCCCGGCGGGGCCGCGGGGCTCCCGGCGGCCGCAACTTTCCTTGGCCGTGGGGCACAACAAAGGGCCGCGGCGGGCGGCGCGTGCTGCCCGCCCTGCCCGCCGCTCCCGGGGCCGGCGCTCGGGCGGGCGCGGCGGCGCCGGCGCTGCGGGACACGCGGGGTTCTCCGCCTGTAACAGGTTCCCTCCTGGAGCGGGGCTGTTCCCTCCTCGGTTACCCTCTTTCCCCAAAAGAGCGGGGTTGTGCCCGTCTGACCCGTGTGCGTTGCGGTCCGGGCGCTGCCGCGCAGCCCGGTGCCCCGTTCCGTGCCGGTGCCGCCGCTCTGGGCAGCCGGTCGGTGCGCGGTGCCCCCGCTGGCACGGGGCTGTGCCGCCCGGCCCGGCGCTGGGCGGTGGACGCGGCTGTGCCGGCCGGGCTGCTCGAGGGTTTATGGGCACCATTTGGGACGCTTTTACACTTCAGTATGCAGAGCCTGCATCTGCACTTGAATGTCCCTGCCAATTTTTATGGTTTACAATTGCATTTTACCATCTCAAGGTACCCTTTTCTACAAAGGATTTGCTCAGACAAAAGAGGCTTATCAGGCAATGTCGCTGGCATTTGCTGGATAGAAGCAGTACCGAGATACATACAGAGTGCTGGCAGTTACAGGAACGAGTATTTCTGTAGTTACCCTGAAATGTAATTTTGAATTGTGTCGCTTTGTGAGGATGCTAGAAATAATTTATCTTCTCTTAATTAAATGATGCTTTTCGTCCTTAAAATTTGTTGAAGGTTCTGACTTGAGAGGTGTCTGTTCCTTTGGTGTCCTTAATAATGCAACAACATTTACACTTGGTCTGCATTAACTGTTTTTCCCCACATGAATGTGGGATTTTTGGTGAATCTGTTTTGATTTATCAGATTACTTTTAGGAATTAGTTGTGTTTTGTGCAGGTACTTCATGTGATAGATGCTGTGGTTGGTCTTTTGAATGAATGATGTAACAGCCTTTTACTACTTTGCCTTAAAACATGTGAAATAGTGGCAGAGTGTTGAGCCATTGCTTGACCTTCAGTCTCTGTAAAGCCTGCAAAGCCAGGGGAGGAGCAGAAAGGTTGGGTTAGTACTTTGTTGGCTTATAAAATATCTGCAAATGGTAATGGAAAATGAACAGTCTTTACCATTTCCCCTTTTTAAGGAAGGTTCATAGCACTTCTGCTGCCTTGAAGTATAGCATCTTTATGGGAAGTTAAAATTGTGTGACATATATATATATATATATATATAAAACTAGCATTATGTTCTTGGTGGCTGTGTTAAAATCATTAATGAGCTTCAGCTCTGCATGTGGTTTCTGTGTTAACCCTGAGTAAACTGCTGTAAGTTTATTGGTGCCTCAGAATAACTTTGAAATGCAGTTTCATGATTTAATTTCAGCGGTTACGGTGAATTACAGCCTTGTTGTTTGAAGGGGCATTTGATGTTCTTAGAATACAAGATGATGATTTTCTTTTGTCAATTTGAGTACATCCCCTTCCACCTAAGAAACATATTTTATCATTGTGTAAATTAAAGGCAATGAATAAAATTAATTCATTTTAAAATAATTGGGCGTTCATTCTTCCTGCACTACTGGCAATTATTTCTCAACAGGGTCCCGCTTAAGAGCAGTTTCCTTGTAGCTTCTGTTGACATCTTTTTTCCCCGTGAATGAAACATGATGGCTTTTACAGTTTTAATTATTTTATGTTTTAACTAAAGCCACGATAAAGGAGGTTATATGGAATATCTTTGTGTGGTATGATATTGGAAGACATTTAAGTATCAGGAAACTACTTGAATTTTGTGCTCCTTTAAAATGAGCAGAGTTTAAGCTAGGCAGATTAGTCTGGATGAGCTCCGTAGCAGAGAAGAGGACGGTTGTAAGAGCACAGAGAATGTGAAGTTTGCAAAGAAGGATCCCCTGCTTGGTCCCTCCTTTTCCACAGCCTCCAACTCTGCTGGCACACACTGACGTTTTTAGTGGCTCTTTATGCTTGATTGCTTTGCATCTGATGAGATAAGCCTTTGCTTAACAAAGACGAGTTCATTGATATAGTTAGGTCTTAGTTGACTTGCTATAAACATTTCTTTGAAGATTTAGGAAGAAAAACAAATGGAGTTGTCGAATGGCAACGCTGCTGAAGTCAAATGTCTCTGAATAAACAAGAAGCTGCAGTGTTATTTTGACTCATACTGGCTTTTGAATGCAGATGGCTCTTGCTTTTGCAAGTAGTAATAGACAATAATAAATAATAGAATTCTGAGCTTGGGTCTGTGATGGGAAGTAAAAGACTTGTAATTTAGGAGGAACTTCAGTATTTTGTTATGATTTGATGGCGAGATGGAAAAATGCCTCTCGGTGTAAAGCTGGAATTTGGTATTGATGGCCTCTGTAGATCATTAATCAGGAAGATGGGTTTATGCCTTTTTGTACTAAACCCGGTGGTGTATGCTCAGCAGATGCAGCCTGTGTTGTGACACTGCACCAACAGCATTTCTTCAGGGTATAAATAAGCTGTTTTATAGAAAATGAGGTAACTTTTCCATCTAGAAGATTTTAATTGTTGGGAGGCAATAGTCATCTTTCTGTCCTGTCTCCACCAAGTCATTGGTGGGCTTTTTCGTTGGGGAAAATGTGCAAGCGCTTTATTAAATGACTGTTCGACTCTTAGGTGGTGGCAGCTTTGAACAAATGCATTTACACTGGCATTCTCTGAGAATGAGAGCACAGTTTATCCTGCTGATAAACTGCCTATTTAAACAGGGCCTTCAGCAGTGTAATCTGGTAATTCTAATGAAGTCATTTACATAGAGAATTGGCCCGGGTTTCATCAGCTGGCTGCTGGGGACCGCAGCGCATTCTTCCCTCCAGCTCTGTTAAACTGGCCTTTTGATCCTTCCCTTTTCTTAGCCTTTAAGCCGGAGTGGTTATCACTTTGCAGAGTTAATTGAGAAAGGGAAGTTGGGGGGCAAGAGGACCCTTCGAGCTTTAGCTTTAGTCTAAATTATTACAGCTCTAATTACCTAATTAGAAGACGTCCAGATTTTATACATTGATAAAAATGATTCTGCACAGATTTTGTTAGAAAGTGGAAATGTACCACTGATAGGCTACCTTTGGTGAAGTTCTTTATTGGTAAATGATTACCAATAACTTATCTTAAAAGCAGTATATGTCTGGAGGGTCTCAATTCTACCGCAGCCCTTCGATAAGGAGGTTTCATTTACAAAGGGTGGACCCGTGTCCTTCAGAGAGTATAAGTTACACGTCTACCTCCCGTTGCCTAATCATCCCCGTTATAGGCTTGGATTGGTGGTGAAACTTAACCTTAGAGAAGCATCTGGTCAGTGTGAAGGATTTTTTTAAGCCCTCTTTCCATTTGTGGATGCACCAGGAAAAATCCTGGTGAGTTCACCAGGGCTCCAGTGCCAGGCTGACGGCGAACCGCTGGTCTGGACATACGGCTCAGCTCAAACTCCATGCAAGCTTTAAGTATTTTTTTGTGGAAATTTAATCCAGAATTGTGAAGCCCTTGGGACTAAATCGCAGTGTTCTCTTGTCGTATGGCACGTCGCTCCCGTTGCGGCAGGAGCAGCGGCGCTGGGCCGCGTCCCGGAGGCGCTTGGTGTGCGGGTCCCTCGCCCGTCAGGCGGCGTGTGCCGTGCAGCTCTGTGCACGCTGGGTGTTTCCCTTGGCCGATGCTGACCCTGGCACTGCGGAGCAGCACAGTGTTTATCGGTGGGAATTGGTTTGGAGCCCTCGTCATGAAGCCAAGTGATGAAATGATGCCTGTCATGGCTGTAGTAAAAGTATTTGCAAAGAACTTCTGGTCTCTGGAAGTTCTGCTGAACACCGACTTGTCCTCCAAAAGCCCCTCAGTCTCACAGCTGTAACTCGACTTTATATTGTTTGGCAATACTTACCAAGAATTATTCCTAAGTATATTGTTACTTTAGATGTCCTATTTATTTAAAGCACCTGTAAAATGATCATGAAAGCTTAAGTCTTTACACAGCAGCAAAGATAAACTGGTAGCAGGGAGAGCTTCTGCTGGTGGTATTGTAGGAGGTGGTTGAAGTCACAGCTGTCGTGGCTGTTGTGTGGTTTCGTGACCCTGTCCCACAGCTCGCAGCCTTGCGATGGGCGCCGATTGGTCGCCTTTTTGTGGTGTCAGGTTAATCAACTTCTTGAACATCCATAAAAGCTAACTGGTATTCTATTCATGACATCGTGTGAGTTGAAAAGTCTGTGCTGACTGTAAGATGCTTGGAGATGGGTTTGAAGATTCATAAAACCGAGCCAGCACGTGAACTGGGAAATCACATCTTAGCCTCATCATTGCTGCTCCACTAGATATTTAGTTGGTGCTTGCCAGCCAGAATGCTCTTCTGAGCTTTGAAGCTTTCTCTTGCAAGTGTGCATGTGTATCTGAAAAGCAAAAACCCAGCTCCCACAGCGCGGGTCTGACGGCCTGTTGCAGCGTTTCACGAAGTGGAGGAAAGGCGCTCGGTGCCGGTGCTGTGTAAGGAGCCGCCGTTGGCAGGGGCGAGTCAAGGGTGCTTGCTCGGCGCTCCTGCTTTGCCCTCTGGCTCTGGGAGGCTTTTCCTTGCCCTCTTCTGTTTTCCTGCTTACCTGGAACGTGCTGTGTGGCTCTGTCACCTTAACACTTGAGCTGACCTTTAGTATTTCACTTTGATTTACATAGTGCTCCGCTCAGTGAACTGTCCCTATCACAGGATGATATCCATAAAAATGACACTTCCTAGTCTTGAAAAAAAATCCCCAGGCCCATTGGGGAGCTGTGAAAAGGACACCCAGCGGGAGGAGAGGCCCACGGCTCGAAATATTCATCAATCATTTTCCTGGCACCAGGAAACCAATCTGCTCTTCTAAGGGACAGAGCTTCATCAATCACACAATGTGGGAAACGGGGATCGCTGGCCCTACCAAAAATGTCCCTTCATGTTGACAGAGTAAAAGTGTTTGTGCTTATTCACAAGTAGTAACTTAACTTACACCCCTGGTATAAAGGACTCTGTCTTTTGTAAGAGACAATCGGTAAAGAAAAGGCTTTAATGTGGTACAGGCAACCCGAGCTTGACCTAAAGATTTTGTTTCCAGTGATGATCTATGTTTTGCTTTGAGATTTTCCTTTACCTTTCTGTGGCCGATAGGTGAAGGTTTTGTCCCCTGTATCCTGGAAGCCGCAAGTACAGCAGCAGGGTATTTTTCTCCAGAGGATGAGAATTTTAAAATTTTGTACTTCATGAAAGTTTGAAATAGCTTCTATTTCAAACTGATACTTGGGAAGAAATGTCCCTCTGGATGCTTGTCCTCTTTTTCTATCTTCTGTTAAAGGAATGTGTAGATATATAGGTTGCCCAGTAATAAGTAAATGGTAGTTGTCAACCTCTGGATATTTTACTGTAGCAAGTGGAAGGGGTTGTTTGAGTTATTTCCCAGTAAGATGCTATAGATTGGGACAAGAGAGTTGTTTATAACTTTGTTCTGTGGAAACCTCTGCAATAGCTGCTACATAAGGAATGCTGTAATACGGTAAAACAATTGGCAAGTGGATTGCTAGAATTCTTTCCCCAGGAAAACATCTCTTGTGTGTATGGTAGGAAATAAGAGGCATTGAGCTCGTGGCTCGTGTGGCTCCGTGGTGCCTGAGGAACGTGTGGGTGGCGATGGAGCCGGGGTACCCGGCGGTCCGGAGCTGCTCCCCATTGACGCATCTGCCAGACCTGGCTCTGCTTTTCTATTTCAATAGCTACAGAATCTGGAAACAAATGGTGGAACTTTAAAAAATCTGGCACTTCTCTACAAATCCTGTCAGGAAAGTGCCAGTTTTTCCTGGGTGGGGGGTGGCCAAGGGCCTTTAGTGCGGGGCTTCCCTGGGGCCGGGAGGGCGGCAGGGAAGGGCCGGGTCCCCGGCACAGGCTCTGCTGCCCCGCTGTCCTCATGGAGAACATGAGTCAGGCCCCGACCCGTGCCCAACGTGATGTGCATTTTCCTGGCATGCAGCTGTCTGCTGCAAAGCACCTTTGAGCAACAGTTACTGTCCAGCTGCATCCTGTATCTGCCAAGAAAGAGCATTTCTGACCCTTTACTTGAAAAGCACTGCATCAGAAATAGTCTTGGCTTCTCTGTCACTGGTGTTTAATACACGTTTAAATGCCACGCTGGGCTGGTGTGATGGCGGTAGCAAGTCCTGGAGGATGTGATGGGGCTGGCAGTGCCGAGGTGAGCCAGGCAGGAACGGGATCCTCTGCAACGCGCGTGTGCGGCGGCTGATGACCCAGATCACCAGCTGCGAACAGCAGGGAGTGCTGAGGTGAGAGAGTGCTGCTCGTTCTTAGTGTTTTCCAGTTAACATATGAGGCGAGAAGTAAGTATGAAGATGTCAAGTGTTGAGGCAGTTGCCAGAGATAATATGCGGGTGTGTGCAGCGGTGGAGCTGTGCCCTGCGCAGCCTGGCACAGGGACCGGCCACCTCGGGGTGCCAGCGCGGCAGGAGCGGCGCGAGGACAGGCTGAATCGCTGCTGGAAGCTGCCACAGCTGCTGGGCGCTTATCTGCCCCTTTGTTTTATGGAGTTTTCTTACTTTATTAATTCAGCGGAGATGTCTGAACTGATATGCTGCCAATTGTCTGCAGCAACTTGCTTGGTTCTGTATTTATTGCTGTGAATGCTGCCAAGAAACAAAGTATGGATCTGTGTTTTTGAGGGTGCTGTGCCTGTGAGGTGTCCTGCTGTGGCTGGCTGGGCCGAAGCCCCAAAGACTGACCCATGGATTGGGTCCCATCCGTGCCACAGCCTTGCCGAGGGGACAGTCCTGATGGTGGCACCAAGTGGTGCTTTCCCAAGGGTCGCTGTGCTGGATGGGTGCTGCAGTGTCCACCTGCAGAGAAACGGGAGGACGAGCCCTAGCACAGGGGTTGCAGTTAAGCTGCAGGTTTAAAAGCACATTAGTGCCTATGGCTCTGCAGCTGGAGCGCGCTCTCCCTGTGCTGGGGCTGTGCCGATGAGCGTGCCGTGGGCCGGGGGCTCACGTGGATCCCCAGCAGGTATCACACTGCAGCACGGGGGCTCTTCCCTCGCCCCCACATGAGACTAGATCGGCCTGAACTGCCCCTCACATGAAATGCTGCCTGACTTCTTGCAATTTGATTTGAAATCACCGGCTCTCTGTAGTGTTTGTTCTGTGCTTCAGCACGCCGAGGCTTTCAGGAGAGCACAAGCCCCTTCCCACAAGCAGCAGCTCCTGGGCGCTGGTTTGTTCTGAAGTGCCTTGCTGCTGGACTGCTCACTCCACACCGGCCCAGCTCCTGCTCGCTGTCCGGGTCCTCAACCATCTCATTTCTGTTGAGCATCACAGGAATGTCCTGTACCTAGGCACTTGGAAAGCTTCTTCCCTTAAATGCTGTTTTAATGTTGCTTATACATTCACGAGTTGATTTTGACGATTCAGTCTTTCTGTGCATGTGTGGTAATGAGGAAACTTGTTTCAATGTGTAGTGCTTACGCCTATTTTTCACATTCTAGGATTTGGTCAAGATCCTCCTCCCAAGCATGATTCATCCTCTAGTAAGTACTAGTTGGCCCTCTGATCCCCGGCTGGCGCGGCGAGCCGAGCGCTCGGAGCTGTCGGCAGCGCGGGGCTCACGTCTGTTAGAGTTAGCTGTGCTGTTATTGCCACTGATTAAGATTTGAAGATAAATGCTGTGAAATCAGTTAACCTTGAGGTTAGAGACAAAAGCAGTTTTCGGACACACGTTGTCAGTGCTTCTCAGGATCCCCGTGTCAGTGCCGCTCGTGCACTAGCTGCTGGATTCCAGGGGCACGGTGCCAGCTTTGTGCTGGAAGGTCCGTTTGCAGTGGTGTTTCTACCCTGACGTGCTGCTCGGTGTCCAGAACCACTCACCTCTGGGAACACCAGCTAATCTGCAATATGATTCCCGGCATATTCTGTATGTCGTCATGTGCTATTATTTATCAGTAGATGACTATTAATCTGGGTTGATGTTAGCTTCTAAAAAATACCAGCAGAATATCTACTTTTGTAAATTCTCAGTTCTATTTAATAGAAGTCATTCTAATGGACTCGGTATTTTGCTGTAGTAGTATGCCTTGCATTGGCCAACACTTCATCAGTGATCAAAAAGTAAATACAGAATTTCCCCAGATTCACAGAATGGTTATGCAATTGATCTTTCAATATTGGAGCGGTCTGGGCTGCCCGGTAGGCAATATCCTATTCAACCCAAATGGTACAGAAGATGCAAAAGACAGCATGCCTGTGGAATGGGGCGTTGCATGCCGAGGGTGCTGGCTGTGGAACACATGGAAACGTTTATGAGTAAGTGCCTGTTGTTGTAATGCAGTAGCAAAAGGCACTAATGTGGTCCTTTGGAAATTGAAAGTAGGTCTTTTATGTTTACTGCTTATCTAATACTGACAGCGCTGCATTGGAATGCTGATAGTGTAATGCTGCATGAAACTCTGATGCTGATCTCCTAAAATATTGTAAATTGCCCAAAAAGACTGAGGCAGCTTGATAGTCTTGGCTTATTGAGCTTATCGAAAAGATTGAGAGTAATTACCTGGCTGTGCGGGGGGCTCCGAGCGGGTCCCTCGGTCCCCCGTGCGGGCCAGGACTGGCTGAGCTCCCGAAGTGCAGGATGCTGCTGGGAATCCAGGCTGTAACTGTGGTGAAGCTGATACCACAGCAACACGCATCTCCTCTCTACTTTGATTTTTGTGTCTCGGGAGGCATTTCAGGAATCCTGTGACTTTTGATGGCATCAATAAATCAGATACCATGCCGACAGAATTTTACTGGAATGTAAACAGGCATTTTGTTTATTGAGGGATACAGTGCAGGTATAGCTCTTGAAGTATGTGGAGCATTAAACTGCTATGTCTCCTTCCAGTTACGTTGGTAGGCAGGAACTGTGGTTGTTTTCCATGTCAATGGAAATAATTCAAAATATTTATCATTTGGTGACCTTACTTCCCACTCCTCTTTCCAAACAGCGTGTGTTTTCAGTGAGGTGAGACAAGAAGCCCTACCCAATGTAGGGGAAAGGGGAGGAATGTGTCTGTATAGTGAAGTGGGGCTGATAAGGGGTAATGAATCGCCGCTGGCTCCGTGCTGTGCCGAGGGAGCTGCGGGCTGGCCGGCCTGCTCTCCGTGCCTGGATGAGCACGGGGTAGATCCTGCTGGAAGATGTTGCCAGGGATGGGGACAGGAAGGTAACTGGGAAGATTTACCATAGGGAGACCGTGTCTGACCAACCTGAATTATTCTATGATAATAAGTCTAATTCTACTTCAAGCTCTGAAGGATGGAGCACCATCTCTTACCTGAAGTTCTGATGCCTCAGTCTTAGCTTTGGAGGGGAGAAGTCTATAATCCTATGTTAGATTACCTGCATTTTTTCTAAGGTCAGAATTCCTGTTTTTTAGTGTGCTTACTTCAAAAGCCTTTACTCAAATGTTATCCAGCTTACTGAGATTTACCATGCACTGTCCTTCCGTTTGCAACCCCGCGAGCACCGCTGCGTTTCAGCAGCTGCTGGTGCGACTGATGTGCAGCAGCCCAGCAGCTGCTCACAAGTGCTGCAAGATGATGCAACTCCCTGAACCAGCACATTCTGCTTGTGGTGACCACGGGTGTCCCTGCATCTGCTCAGGGCACTGTTTTACCTCCTGTCCCCTTCCCGTATGGCAGATACCTGTGGGGAGCGGGTACCACAACTCCTGCACCAGTATCTTCCAGGTCCAATGCTATGTCACAGGTTCAGGCTAAGTTCACTTCTAGGAGTAGCCCAAATACCCTTCAATTAGCATAAGCAGGGACAAGGGCAGTCAAAGGTCAAGAGAAGTTCAAAATAGCATAACCTCTTTTTGCTGGTGTTCCCAAACCTTCCTAATCCTGCCGAGTTCTCCAAGCTGTCCTTGCCATCGTGTTTACTATACAGCTGTAAAAGTCAAAGAACAAGGCCTGGCTTGATACAGGGGAAGTTAGAGATGGAGTGCTTGAGAATAGGTAGCATTGTTGCTTAAAACAGGAGAAATAATTGATTTATGTTATGGTGGCCAATTAGGCTGTAAAGCGAGATACTCTTAAAGAAACCCTGTGGCTTCAAGGGAGATTTTTGCTCTGATTTCTGCTCAGCAAATAGGGGCACCCCAATAAAGGTCATCAGCTCCATGAGCTAAATTATTAATTCCTTTCATGCCACTCAGGGCTTGTAAACAGTGTATAATACAGGAAAACAATTGGCACTGTTCACTTAGTGGGCAGAGGAGAGGTCAGAGGGTAAATAGCTGTATTGGCAGCAGCTGTTCTTCATAGCGGAGCAGACTTCTGTCCTTTTCATCTTTCAGAGCAAACCCGTTTCCAAAATCTTAGCTCGTTGTTAATCTAATCTCCTCTCTTAGTAGAATTGTTTGGAGGAGTTTAATGTGTTATGTTATAATGATGGAAATGAAAAGGGTCAGGGGTATGTGAAGAGAACAAAACCAGCATTGCTGTGTTTAATAAAGAGCTGCTTGAAATTTTTAATATTCATTTACATGGATGAGAGAAACGTAGAATTCCACCCATTCAAGGCAAGTTGTAGGATAAGTACTTGTGCTTTTATATACTTGGTAAAAAATAAGTTGAAGTATGATTTTGGTATTAATCGAGTACAAACACCCATCTGCCAGGAGCACACGGATGGATGCAGAGGTGTCCCCACTGCGTCCCCCCATCGCTGGTTCACAGCAGCACTGGATGGGACACTGAGGCAACTGTAAACTTGGCACTCGAGCAGCCAGGCAGCTGTGTCCGCAGCGTGATAGTCTTGGCGAACGTGTAAGAAATAGCAATTAAAATCTATAATTTTGAGCATTAACTGAAGTTATCCTTTCCAAGTATAGCTAGGAAATGCTGTTAGCCTTTTGCTGTCTATAGCCTTTAAGGTGGCATTACGGTGAATGATTAAAACTATGGGACTTAAATTTCCAGTGGCTCTCTAAATGCTTCCCGCTCAGAAGCGTCACTTTAGACAGCACGTTTGTTATTTGGCTATTGCAGATGTCTGCAGGTGTAGCCGTTGCTCACGCAGGGTTCCTGTGCCCGGGCGCTCCGGCCATCTGCCCGGCAGCAGGTACCTCTGAGCCGCCATCTGGCGCCGGCAGCCGAGCCGCGCTCCCGGCTCGCACACGGGCTCCGGCTCACCGCTCCCACGGCAAAAGTAACTTCAGTCTGCACTTCTCAGGTTATTTTGACTATATGTGAAAACACGTGCAGCTTTACATAGGAAAAAAAATAAACCCTTTCCAGGTTTTTGCAATTGCTGTGATGCGTATGAAGGATCTTCCCACATTAGGGAGATTACAGCAATAAGGTGGAAAATGGGAAGACAAAATCCAGCTTTTCCTGTAAGCAGATCAGCGGTCCGCGGGAGGTTCTCGAGGACGTCGGGAATGCCGCAGCCTGCACGGCACACGCAGCCTTCGGAACGTTTGGTGCAGAACTGCAAAGAAGAGCCAAGTGAGATTGTAAATGAATGTTTAGATGTTCCAGGCAGGAAATGTCTTGATAATTCAATAGAGGACAGGAATAACCCATGGCATGTCCGGATGAAACTGTCATTGTGTTGTCACCGGTACTCAGCATGTTAAACCAAAGCTGCGAGTGTTGTGCAGCAGCACCGAGAGCATCAGGTGGCGCGCTTGCTCGGCGCGGCAGGAGGATGGAGTGGGTCTGAGCGTGGTGCTGCGGCTGCTCTCCACATTCGGTGAACACGGTCTGCTGAAGTGTTTACATTTGTTTGTGGTTTGCCTAATTAGAGCAGAGCTTGGCACTTCCAGAGTGCCAGTGGCGTGCAGGGCTGCGGGAACTGGAACGGTAAGAATGCGAAACGCGGCACTGGGAGCGGTGGCCAAGCCTGGCTGTGGGCTGGGCTTATGCTTCTGGGACCCTGTTCTGTGGTTAGGAATGTAAACTTGTAGAATGCGTTTACTGGGTCTTAAAGCAAAGTGAGAATTACATAACATATAATTATGTGGTATCTGCTAGCATCAACATGATGGAGATGGAGACTGGTTTGTTTGACTTGGGCACTTGTGGTGATGTGGTAAGAGTGAATGTGGCTTTTTGAGAGAGACCAGGCCCCAAAGAATGTGTTCTTTCTTCACCTCATGTTAAGTTGAAACTAACGCTGTTACTGGAAGATGGTTCTTTCCTGATTTGGGTCCTGGAAAGCTGGATCCTTCTCAAAATGCAGAGGGGATCTGGTTCAGATCATGTTCTGACTCTGGGGTTTTAATTGGCAAAGGCAGGAAGGTAGTTCTGTTTCTTCTTTCAGCTGTCAGAAAATAAAGCTTTTGGAGTGTCTGTGTTTAAAGACGCTCGTTGCTGATACTGCTTCACATCCACTGCCGGCGTTTTGCAAACCTTCGGGAGGGGATGCCTCTTCCTGTCGGGGATCTTTCACAGGTGCACTGGACGCAGATGGGGACTGTCCTGTCATTCCCAGTCATGCTCCGCTCAAGTTAATACTGTATGCAGTTCAAGGCTGACATTCAGGGTTTCTTTGTGCGGGACATTGTTCTGAATTGATATTCTCAAACCATCTCAAGTTAGAGGCTACCAATATGACTGACTGCTCAGAACAGCAGATCTGCAGATACCATGTATGAGATAGAAATACCTTGAAAGAGGAGAGAACGACATTGCTAAACTGCTTCTCAAAGCATCTTCCTCAGATGACCCAAGATACACATATTCAGTTGAAATGTACATGAAAGTTTTCAAAAGTAAAGACTTCTTGGTAACATGCACATCCCAACTGTCTCTTTCACTTTCCCATTAGCTGCAGATGTGGAGCAGATGAGTTCCTCCTCTCCCGTCCCTCCTGTGAACCCCATGGGCAGTAAGTACCCCTTTCTTGCTATGTGATGAGGTGCATGTTCTCTTTGAGATAATTCAAAGGCATTAGTTCATACTTCACGGTAGAGACTGAGAAGTTTTAGAGCTAACGCTTACTCCTGGAGGTGAGGATTCCCGTATCCGCCGCTGATCAGCTCTTCACAGAGCAGTTCTGCACATCACTATTGACAGCAGCACGCAGGTTGCGTGAGAGCTTTTCTGCTGGATACCTCTGTGAAAGCTGTGGGGATGCCTGTGTTACAGTGAGACACTCCTGGGGCTGGTAGATTATGCTGACATCAGAGTATTGTAACATTATTATACTTGGAAATCTGTAGTCTGGGATGTCTCATGAAACTGAAAGCAGTTGGGGAAGTTCTCTTCAATTGCCCTGTAATTCTGGGCCTGTAACTTCTTGAGAATTAGAAAACCTCAGCTGCTGGACACCTAAAGTAATACGGATTCAGAGCTCTTGATACTCCATCTAGTGGCATTTGCTGTGTCAAAGGACCAAGTGCATTCTGTCGATTATAACCCACTAGATGGCAACAAGTCCTTGTCAGACTCGTGGAAGTTGGGCATCCATAGGAACCAGTTGTGCTCAGAGGGTGAGCTCTGCGCACTCTCATTTAAAGCCAGTTTTATGTCACTTTTTGGAAAGTCTCTGGATTATTCAAATGTGGCGGACTACTGACAACTCAATTACAAAAATGCTCAGCTGTTCAGCATTGCTGAAAGCGTTCCAGAGTCAGGACGCTTTCCTTCCTGCTGCTGTTGTCCTGCTCATGGACTTGTGCTTTATTGGAGAGCGTTGAAGTTTTGGCAGACTGTGGCTCCTCTAAGTATGGTTCCCCTTTATAATGAGCGCAGTCATGTGTAACAAATGGATAAATAGGCCCGAGTTGCACATGTGTGTAGCTATTGGTGCTCATTAATGAAGCACTCTTGGGCAGGTCTAGCTAGGCTTTCATGCAGTTCACACTTGTATAAGGAAACAGATAATTTCACATGCACATGTAGAATCATTTAAATTGCTGTTTAGACACATGTATAGTTTATGAAGATATATTGGCTATTATTCTGTTGAACCTTCATAGCCTGACATGGCTCAGATCTGCTGCATTGAGGCCTCTCATGCATTAAATAGTACTAAACCCTAAATTTTCCATCGTATTCTCACATCTCAATGTATCTGCCAAATACTAAAAGCAGGGCCATCTAACATGAACTGAATGACCCTCTTTTTCCCTTAATTGTATATTATTGCTAGCCTCAATTTGTCTAGCTACAGCTTTCTTGTCTCTCTCTCTTTCACCAAACTGAAAAATGCTTGTCAAACCTCTGTTCCCTATGAAGATATTTATATAAACTTCTGATAAACTAAATAAACTGAGCTCCTTGAGTTCTTTTGATGTCTCCCTGTCTTTGATCAACCCTCAGTGCTGGTGGGCAGGTGGAGCCGCAGCAGCCGGGGTGCGGGCACAGGGACCCCACAGCTGGGGGGTTCCCAGCCCAGGTCTGCAGTGCTGGCCCTGGCCGTGCTGGTGCTCAGCGCTGGTGCTGGGGCAGGCGGCTCTGCTCTGCTGGCCCTGGCCGTGCTGGTGCTCAGCGCTGGTGCTGGGGCAGGCGGCTCTGCTCTGCTGGCCCTGGCTGTGCTGGTGCTCAGTGCTGGGGCAGGTGGCTCTGCTCTGCTGGTCCTGGCCGTGCTGGTGCTCAGTGCTGGTGCTGGGGCAGGCAGTTCTGCTCTGCTGGCCCTGGCCGTGCTGGTGCTCAGTGCTGGTGCTGGGGCAGGCGGCTCTGCTCTGCTGGCCCTGGCCGTGCTGGTGCTCAGCGCTGGTGCTGGGGCAGGCAGTTCTGCTCTGCTGGCCCTGGCCGTGCTGGTGCTCAGTGCTGGTGCTGGGGCAGGCGGCTCTGCTCTGCTGGCCCTGGCCGTGCTGGTGCTCAGTGCTGGTGCTGGGGCAGGCAGTTCTGCTCTGCTCCGCTCATGTCTGGTACAGGGTGAACAGCTGGTGCCAGAAACATCTAAAGCTTCCCAAGCATGGAGTTTCAAACATTCTGAACATGTCTGCTAACCTGTTTTCCCCTAGGAAGGTTTTTTTCCCCTTGCCATCTCATTACCAAACGTGATTAAAGCAAAAAAACCTTGAGGATTTTCACACCAGAGTAGAAAACGGAATTCTTAAGCTTATTTGTGCATCCAGAGCATCTGAGCTCTGGAGCGGCTGCTGAGGCCTCTGCTCGTGGTGCATTAGCAAATGGTGCCGGCCCCTCTGTTTTTCCGGTGGGGATGCTCCCGGCTCTTCACTTCCGTGCTGCTGCAGTGAATTCCCTGTATCAAGCTGCGGTGCTTTCCGAGGGGCTCGGTAGAAACGATGGCTATGGGTGGCTGGCAGACTGCGGGAGAGGGGAGATCTTTTTCTAAAGCCCCAGTTTTGCAAAGAGTTCAGTCTGTTTAGCTTGTAACTGTTGAACTCCGTGAAGCTGCTCCTGTATAGAATTGAACCCATTTAAGCCTTTTAGAAGAACAAGCAAACAGGGATTTATTTTGAACGTTCACCTAACTGGAATTTAAGTGTCATTAGTAAGTTCTGCCTTGAACTGAACAGCAAGCTTATGGAGATGGTTATTGTGGGGTTTGAGCACAGCATGTCTGAACAGGCTGCTTTAAAATAATCCTATAAGCAAATGGAGGAGGAAACGAGATTTTCTGCTTTGCCCCCTCCCATTCCCGGCCCTGTCAATCCAAAGCCAGGCAGGAGGAAGCTTCATTTCCTATTAGCAGGTGAAGCTCCAGGTGCCTGGAATGCTTCATACAGTCTGTACGTCTAAAAAGCTGTGTCTGCCTTGTTCCAACGTCTGCTTTTCTAGAAGAAATACTTATTTTATCCAGAAGTTACTGCTGTGAGATATTGTCGCAGGGGCTTCAGATGGCAGAGAGCACTGTGCTCCTGAAGGAGCTGGATGATGTGTCCTGAACCTCGAGATGATGGCAGAGCTGCAGATGTGCCTTACGCGGTTACGTAGACATGGCTCGAGTACAACGCTGCTTCAGCGGGAGCCGCCCGAGCTGCGTGGCTGCGCTCTCCGAGCTGGCTGGTCCGCAGTTTGCATTCATTGATCAGTGAGTTGACAGAAAAGAAAACCCACCGACAGCAATGAATGTTGATTGCAGCCATTAGATGCTGAAGACGCAGCGCTGCTCCTTCAGAGCGCTCCGGACAAAGGTGCAGGATGTGCTTGGAGGAACAGCCATAACTTCAGGAGCCTGTGCTCTCCTGGGCCTGGACGGGTCTCTGTTCTGAAGTGCTGCCCTGCTGTGACCCTATATAGAAGTATATATGTTAAAGAGCTATTTTAGAGCGGCCCAAGACAGCGTTCCCTGCACAGGCTTTGCGTCTTGTCTTTCTGGGTTGTGCAGTCCTGTGCTGGCAGGAGCTCTGGAGCCCGCTGTGCGGTGTCCCGGGGCCCGGCGTGGCGCGCTCTGCCCGTTCCCCGTTGTGCAGCAGCGGGGGCCGCGGGAGCAGCTGGAGCGGGAGGGTCGGGGTCCGGCATTCCTGCCCAGCAGCTGCTGAAATCGAGCGCAGGTTCCGTGAGCAAATGAACTGACATTCCAGAGCTGTTCCCAGTGAAGCTCAAGTTGCCAGCCCCAATGGAAAGGAGGTTTCCCTCCCGATCTGGCCTGGATTCCACTATTTTGAATGTATACCATGCTCAGATTTGTTTCCAAGTGTACCATATGGCATGGATACGTTACTGCTTTTGTGCCGTCCATACGAAATCTTGCATTGCTCTGACACTTTGTTTTGCAGAAATTCTGCTGTAGTATAAAGTTGTGTTTTTTTTTTTTTTTTTTTAAGGAGAAAACAAACATTTCTTTTAAACCAATTCATTTTTGGCGAAACTAGAAGAACTGGAACAACTCAACCTCTGTAGCTCTTGATATAACCGGTAAATCATGACCTGTTAATGGTAACCAGATGTGAAAAACTGAAGGTTTGGTCTTTCCATTGAGAGGGTTTGTGATAAACCTCAAGGTACAGTCAACGGTCGATGGTTTTTGTAGTTCTCAAACTCACCGACAGCGTTGAATGTTCACTGAAGCTATCCAAAGATGCCGTATACCATGCACTGTGCACATTTTCCATGCATATGTTTTCCATAGACTAGCAGTGGAAACGCTGCTGAGGACTGCACATTCTTTGTTGTAAAGTCTTAAACTGCAAGTATTTTAATTACAAAATGGAACCATGAGGACTAATGAGTTGCAGGAGTGTAACTCTACAGCTATGGATGCTAAATTGACTTTGTTTCTCAAACCAGCCTTGAATGTATCTGAATTGCAGTTGCGAAGCAGCCTTTACTGGGGAGATGCATATGCTAAAGAGCTATGCTAAGCTGTTTATAACATTCCAGATTTCTTTATAAAGTTCACCCATAACCGTAAACCAACAAAAATGAGAACAGGAGGATCTGCTTTGTACTGGAGTGCATGAGAACTCAGTATGATCTAGAATGTTATTGGAGCGGCTTAACTGCAGGTTTTGAACTGAATATGTCAGTGTCCACCTAAGAGTGTACTGGTCAAAATAACTGAATTGTGCTATCTTTCCATTGAAAAGTAGAAAAAGGGACTTATTCTCTTTATTGTGTCTAATTATCTTCACTCTTTCCACCTGGCATTGTTTGAGAATAATCGTTTGCAGCTTGTTTGTTAAAAGTGAAATGTGCTGCTGTATCTGAAAACAACTTTGTGGGCGGAGGCTGCAGAGTTAGTGGGATCATGTACCACTTCACAGTTCTGGAGACGTGCTTTTGTAATCCAGAGCATTTTCTCTCGCTGTAGGACCGTGAAGTGTCTCTGAACACCCTGAGCTGATACATGTAACTTAACAATAAATGTACTAATAGAATACTACACTGGGTGAGCTGTTTGAGGCGAGCCTGCTCCCACAGTAGTCTGCACCTTATTGCACTGATTTTAATGGCACCATTTAAACATCAACTGATACTGAAAATCGAAGGAATTCTCTGAAAATTACTCTCACCTTTTTCCTGCCATCTTTTTGGAGAGGGAGCTGGTGGAAAGAACAAAGACAACTTGAATTAATGACAAGCAATGCCCAGCCTGGGGTGTTAAGCCTCCCGAGCGTCCCAGTGCGGGGGTGACTACATGTGGTAGGTATCACATAAATCAAGGGAATGCACTTCAAGTCAAGCATGAAATTTTGGTTTTAACAAACCAAACCAGTGTGTTTGTATTTAAACTACACTGTGAGAAAGGCTTTGTCCTCAGCTCACTACTTCTTCCTCCTTTTGTACCTCTGCTGACCTTCGACTCAGTAACTTCTATCTTCTCATGATTTTGAGAGCTTGAATTTCTTCTGAATGTTAAAAAACCCTGTACATGTTATTTCTATATCCTGGCTGCGTGTTCCTTCCCTCCTGCAAAGTTCAAAGCTCTCCATTGGGTAGATTTTTGGACAGATTCTGAGACCATAA
The DNA here is from genome assembly GCF_036013475.1 of Columba livia. Lineage (NCBI taxonomy): Eukaryota > Metazoa > Chordata > Aves > Columbiformes > Columbidae > Columba > Columba livia. The sequence continues at coordinate 1,068,341 of NC_088620.1, forward strand.
AATAATTCTCTGGAAACAATGTAAGTGGGCAGTAAGTGCAAGGATAGATGAGGATGAAATATCTACAGCTGTTCTGCTGGACACTTCACCCCAGAACTGCAGACAAAATCCATGTTTTTTTCTCTCCTTTATCTCGGGGGGGTGTGCATATATACATAGATATCTATCTGTATGGGAAGCGTTACCCTGTCCCAGACAGAGCCACTGAAAGCAGCAGTGCCGAGTGCTGCCAGCGCCCAGGCGGGATTTCTCTTTCGCATCACTTTCTCTTTCACATCGCTTTCTCCTCCCGTTGTTGCTCTAGTGCTCGCCCGGTCCCATCACAAAACAGGCCATGTCATTTCTCGCTCCGTCCCTCCGCTGTGCCCCGCGGTGCCTGAGCGCAGCGGGAGCAGCCGGCACGCGGTGACTGTCTGAGCCGCCACCGCCGCTTCTGTGCTTATTTCCATTTGTTGTGCATTAGCATGGCCGAGCTGCTAAGATGCTGTTGAGAATGTTATTTTCTGGCCTGCTTGCTTTGGTCTGATAAACCCTAAAAGTTGTTATCAGCACTGAATGTTCAACACACCTTCCCCTCAGACCTGTTTGGGCTGAGACACATGGAAACCTGCCCACAGTTGACAGCTGCCACCCCCGTTATTCCCTAATTATCCTGTAATGGAAAAAGCATTAAGTGGACCCAACACCTTCCCCAGATGCGAAAGGCAGTTGGACACAGGTCTCAGAAGGCCCGACTCTGTTGGCTCTTACATGGAACGCCTTATACATTGCAATCCCTGCAAGGTTCATCAGTGTAATGACATGAGATGGGGTGGATTGCGGGAGCAGAAGTTTACAATGAAAGTATTGCAGATTCAGAGCACTTGAGGTTTTCTTTCAACATAAGTAATAATAGTTCCATCAAAATATGCCTATGAACTTTGAAACAGGTTCACCTGTGAGTTGTCTGAAGTATGGGGACAGGATTTTGTTTGTTTTCTGGATGTTTCTGGTACTCTGTGTCTTTACACCCCAATTCAATCGTTCTATTAGTTTCTCACAACAAGGCTTTTATGTATAGCAGGCAGGAAGCCGGACGGCCCTGCCCTGAAGTGCCGCTCAATAAACGCACCGTGTGCGTGTGGTGTAACAGACGGCTGCTCTGTGCCCGTCACCCCGCCGGTGCGTGACCCGGCACCGCGGCTGTGCTGCTCACGTGCGTGCTGGCGTTTCCCTGCAAGCGCCCGTGGAAACACCATGTGCAAGCATGTTCGTTTTGTCCTGTAACAGGCTTTAATTGTACTATCAAAATATGTTTTCTTTGTAGATGCAAATGCGTGCAAATACACCTCAGTGAGACAATGGGGAGGCAAAAGCATCTATCTCTGGCAGTATTCTCAGTTATTGCTGTTGTTTCCTTGAAATTTGGGTGAGTGCTTAATTAGCAATGCCATGGCCAAACACCTCAGCTTCAGCAGGCTTCTACAAATAGCCTTGGTGATTTATTTTTTAATTGTCGAAAGCTCCTTTGACTACTACCAGACAAGTCTTGGGACTACGTGAAATGCGGGGACAGAGTTACCAGTCTGTCCCATTTGCCCATTTAGAATGTAGTGCCGTGATAGTGCTTGGAGAGAGAGGAAATTGATAGGTCTTCTGGGACCTGAGAGAAATGCAGTTAATACCAGTTTCCAATGATTTATGGAGGACTTACCAAGTTATTTTGACCTCATTTTGAGTCGACAAGCTTTCTTGTGGATGCCACATACCCTAGACCTTTGTAAGGTGTTTGACTTAATACCGTATGACAACTTAAACTGGTATGATACACCTTCACTGTGGCAAATGTTAAAAGGATTGAAAAATGACAAACACGTAGGTCTGAATGCAGTTCTGAGCAGGAACTCGGTCAGGTTGGTGCAGCCTTGGAGGAACTGCTGGCCAGGTCCTACAACTTCGCTGTTACTGGCCTGGGGAAACGTACTATCAGATGTGAGCAGGTTTAGGGTTTCTGGTTAGAAAAGTGACCCAAATCTGGAACTCTACATAAATCAAAAATAAATGAATGCTTCAGTGTAGTTGAATACATAGTTAAGTTACGCGTTTGGGAGCAAGGAATATACACCACGTGTGAACATAAAAGCCTCCACTGTACGAAGAGGTACTTGCTACGGTAGATAATTAACTGCATGTGTGTGCACAATCTGACTCATACTACAGCACAAACAATGAAATACTGAGTAGGGACAGAGGCTGTTGCGTCTGCGTTTAGTTCTCGTGTATCTGCTGAAATGGCACTTTGTCAGGTTCTGGTCCTGCCCTGAAGGGATCACGGAGCCGAACGGGCTGTGGAGAGCTGGAGGAAACCGGAGTCCTCCAGAGTGAACCCGCGGGGGTCGGGGAGGCCTGTCCGGCCTGGTACCGTGTCCGGCCGCACAGCGGAGCGCTGGAGCCCGCAGCGCCGCCGCGGCGGAACGCCGGAGTTGCTGTTAGCAGGACCCGTGCTGGGTCAGGCTCCAGCTCGCCCTCCTGTCTCACAGGCTGTGTCTGATCCCTTCACCCTACACAATGAGTCGCGGGACCTGCCTGCCTCTTCACCACATTTTCCAAAGGAGTAAGTACAGTTTCAACCAGGCAAAGCGGGCACATCAGGAGCCTCCTCGTGCCCAGAGCAGCTTCCAGCCCCGGAGCCTGGAGGGGTGTCTGAGCAGCCCCATTCATGAGCTATTGGTACCTGCAGTGTACATGGAACAAAAATGACCTCAGCCCATGATGTCTTAGTAACAGTGGATCTTTATCTCATGGCACATAACTTCAGAAATTGTCTTTGGAAGAAAACCCGCTGTGACGTTTGGGACCACTACTGAACTGCAGCTGGTGGCTGCAATCAATAAAGCAGTTCTGACTCAAAAACCAAAGCAGTGGCTAATGGATGCCTGGAAAAGGATTTAGGCAGGAGGAACTTGCATATTTCCCACTAACCATCTCCTGTCTTGCAGCCCCTTCAGCACGCACACAGGCTTCTGGAGCCAGGCCTCTGTGCGTTCACCAGCCTCCAGCGCCGCTTGCTTTTCACTGATTTGCACACTTCCCTGTGGAGTTTTGTCCCCCATTTTTTAAGATAACAGTTGTTGCCATGAAGATTACTGTCTATATGAGATTAATAGTTTTTAGCAGAGGAATCTCAGGCGTCCTCCTCGTGGATTCCTGCAGTTGTACTATGCTCTGACACATCTAATGCTGGGTAAGCAGCTTCTGGAGATATAAATAACATTGTCTCTTTTGGTGTATCAAACATGCTGATTATTCTTCATGGCTGCAATACTGCGTTGCTCTACATTGAGGATGCTTTATTTTTATTATGGTGGTGAATTTAGGCCAGGTGCTTCCTCAGAAGATGCTCCTGTGCCCGCTGCTCTTTTTGGCTGGCAGCTGCTTCAGTGAAGATCAAAACAATTTCCCATTAGTTGTGAGTTTCGGCTCAGTTCCTGTGCCGTGGTTTGGGGAAGGACAGAATGATTCTGACTACAGATGATTCTGTTTGTGCCTTAAGCGTTTTCCGAGCTGCGGCACAGCCGTCGGTCTGACGGCGCCTGGGAAGCGGTGGCGATGGAGACGGACCAGGTGCGGGACTGGCTTTTCGTAACCATCCCGCCTCCTCCCGATTCATTGAGAACTGTCCCTTTGAAGATAATTAGTTTCTATTTTTCAGCTTTATAATCCAATGATTCTCATCTGATAGACTTGGAGATTCTATGCTGCCATCTTGTAAGACTCAATTTCATGATACGATAAAGATTTTACTTCCGATGACTATAAATAACTGGAGGAAAGCAGATGATGCGACAGTGACACTGTAATGAGCAGGACAAAGATGGGTGAAGGTCCATCCTCCCACCTTCCCCATCCTCCTCCTCGCATTCATCACTCGCCCATCTGGCTGAGCTGGACACGCCACAGCAGCGGCACCTTTGTCCCTGTTCTATAGGTGCTAATGTTTAAAACAGAAACATCTTCAGAGACTCTTGCAGAACAACTAAATATGATTGCGGGGAATAAAAAAAGGCGCTTTCTTGTATCTGGTTTCAGGCAAATATTCTGTTGGAAGAAACACTTCCCACCATCATGTACTTAATTTCTTTGCTTTTTTGTGCTTTTAAATATTGGCTGGATGTGGCTATGACCCCCAGGTGAGTGGGAACCAGCCATTCTTTCCTGAATTATACATTTAGCCTGTTGAAATGCAGCTATCATGTGAAACAAAAAGGAGAAAAGGTACTTATGTTCATTTAGAAGAATGATCTTTGGGTAATGGCAGCCAAATATTGCTGGGTTTTTATCTTGCCTATAAAATAAATTGGTCCCAGTGTGCTGTGGGATGCACATAAAGGTTTGAATATGAAAGTAGCATAAAATTCAGATGACTTGGTAGAACTGGCTTTAGGATTTTGAAAAATTTGGAACAGGTTTACTAAGTACAGTTTATGTGGGAGTAACACACTGGAGATTCTACTGCCGAACCTCACTAGACCGGCGTTTTTGGTGTCGGTTTCTCCGCGGCTGTTCGGCATTGGCTCCCGTCTCCCGGCCGTTCGGATGCACCCGGTTCCTCGGCGGTGATGAACCACAGACTGATGATCACGGGAATTTTCAGGTTTGGTTGGCGCACTAATGTTGGAATTTCAGATTTCAGTCACTTCATTATTTTTGTAGTTTTCCTTTTACGCTGAACTCACTGGTGTTTAGAAGATATTTTCCGTCTCCAAAACAATGACACCAAACCGGTGTGTTTGCGTGATCTGTGATCAGTAACTGCTTTCTAACCGGGACGGCTGAGAGCTGCGAGAGGACGGGAGGTTTGTTCCAAATGGAAATCTGCTTGTATGTGGTTTCAGAAAGACGGCCCGAAAGCACAGGCGGAGGTACCGCAACAGTGTTCCCATGGCAAATCTTTACAGCCAGTAGGTAAACCGGGGGGCAGGAGGGCAGCGGGGTTCTGCTCAGCCCGCGGATCCCGCAGCAGCCGGCCCGCGAGGGCACCGCAGAGCTCACAGAAACGGCCCCGCTGGCTCAGAGACCGCAGCGTGGTGGCCGTTTCCAGAGGAGATGCAGAAATACTGCATCTATCCACCCGTTACTGAGGGGAAAAATGAATTAAATAGGGCAAACAAAGCTGAAGCTAAGCTATTATGCATTGCAGATTGCTTAGTATTTGGCATGTGGACCAAATGCTTTAGATTATAAGGCATAAGCCTTTCAGAACCTTAAGTTATTTTAAAATTAAATGGATGACAGGCACAGGTCTGCTGCATGGATTTGATTTTCTTTGTGTCTTAGCAGAAGTAGTAAGCAATGTCTGTAAGTATCTAATAAAGCTATTTTCTGCTATTATAGAGAGGTTTACTACGAGAAACAGAACTGAGAGAATACCACATTTTCAATAAAACAAATTGAACAGATTCTCAGAAATCTAGGTCACAGGAACAGATGACCTATACATGGTCCTAGTTTTTGATGCAACTGTCTAATCTGCTCTGAGAGTACTAGCCAGACATCATTCCTAATTGACCTTGATATTCAGTGAACAGAAAGAAAGCTAAAGCCACATGATATTTAAATCTTTAGCAGGAAAAAATATATGGCAAACTTGAACGCATTCTGTTTTATAACCAGAATCTGTATTTGTCATGTGAACCTTGTCTGCAAACGCGTTGATCATCTTGAAAATCTCAATTTGAGACTCCATCTAAAGAAACAGATTTGAGTACGAACAGCCTTTCATAACACCCGGCACAGAGGAGCGTGTTCGTGTCCTTGTGTAACCGTGTCCCGACAGGCAGCGGCCCCCCAGCCCTGTATGTGTAAGTACATATGGGAGGCTGGAAATTACAGTATGTATGGTGAAACCCTGACCACCCCCGTTTATAGACCAGAGTGGTTGTTTTTGGTCACGACATCGAGCTTTAGATGTCGTGTTGTTTACAGAAGGCATTACGGACTTTCTACACAAGGAGAGACCGTGTGCTGTTGTGAGGTAAATGTACGGTCTGCCAGGAAGCACTAAAGAGCTAAGTAGTAAAGTCTTGAATGCTCGTATGACAAGCTACTTTTCCAGATAACCATAAACCAATGCAGGTTACCAAATTAAGACTCAGCAAATGTACCATAGGAATGCTTCAGATTGATAACGCATGGCACGCTGGACCTGGCCAGCTGGTTACGTGTGCCCGTATCTGGCACCACTTGTGAGGTTCCTTGTGCGTGACCCCAGTGCCGCCGTCAGACCCCCCAGCGCCGGAGCTGTGCCGGTGGCAGCCCCGGGTGCCGCTCTGCGCACAGCTGCCCCCAGCACTCCTCTGCCCTTAATCACATCTTGGCGTCTCCCACAGACAGTCTGGCCCGCTCGTGTCGCGCCGGGCCGGCCGAGCAGCGGGGTTGCACAGCCCCATTCTGTGCAACGGCGCCGTGCCCTGCTGCCCGGCAGAATCCCTGCGCTCAAGCTTTCTGCACTGTTCGTCACACGCGCGTGTATTTAGGTGGCACAGTTAATGGGGAATGCAGAAGGGGTTTGAGATGCATTGAGATGCAGCACCTCGGTGTGCTCAGAATTTGTGGTTCTGTGCTACAGTCATTCAGTTCACTGAATTGAGTGGTTGGTTCCTTTGCGTTACAGTTCAGAACAGCTGCTCATGGTTCCAACTGTTTTCGGGGAAAGTAAGAACTCAGACTATTTAAAAGGTGACGTCATCTGAATATGCCAGTGTTGCTGCTTATGAAAAACAACATGCTTCCATGTTATCCTTCACATAAAAATACCTGGGTTTTATCTTTTGACTTCTTAACTTTGAAACTTTAGAGTGATATTAATCAGTACTGTGGTTTTGAAACGACTACAGCATCTGCTGACTATTATTGATATAAAATTAAATTTTTCGGATTCCACATTTTTTGTGAAATTGCCAAGTGCATTGCTGGATTTCAGCATACCTGATGCATTTTTATTGGCAACTAACCCTGTAAAGCAATACTATATATTAACGAACATATATGTGTTGGTCTTCAGCATCAGCTGTACCTTCCAAGTCTGATGGTGGTGAACAGGTTTCTTTTTTTTGAGAGTCTCTCCAAACTGTGTATTGGAGTAGCCATGACTGGGGTTGGCAAAACCGAGTTTCAAATTATCTGTTGTTTCTATGAGCAGTTCTCAAACACATCCACACAAGTGCAGCCACCAGCATCCTTCTCTGGTGTGCACGATGGAACTATTGCCATGGCCGGGCGCAGAACGCAGATGCTGATGGGCGGGTTATGCCCAACGTTGCTCTTATGGCTGTTTTGATGAGGCAAAAGCTCTTTTTGCCAACCTCTCATGGTCTATTTTCCCTCCAAAGTGACGCGCTTACCACATATTCAAACTCTAAGACATCATTGCAAGGGCAGAATTGAACTTTCCAGTATATTTTTTCAAGGGATAGATTTTAAACTCAGCCTCCAGATGAATACCAAGTATTAACAGTCCTAGAGGCAATGGAAAAGGTTGCTGTATTTTAATACCACGGTATTTAATCTAAAAGTGCTTTTTAAGTAGAGCCATCAACATCCTTAACCTTCATTAAAAATAATCTCCAATAATTTTGTTCAAAGGCTTGTTCGGTAGGTCCTGCTGGGTTTGTAAGTACCAGCAAGAAAAAAATATTCAAATCAAAATCGGCTGATTGTAATCTAGCCTGATTCTTATCACCCAGGATCTGCTGAGAAGTGATACACCCAAGCCATTGTGCCACATCAGGAAGAGAATTCAAGGAAATTGTACAATTACTCAGACAAGACTGACTCCTGTGCAAAGTATTTACATTCTGAAAATTATAAATACAACTGTGAAGCAGCAGCTGAAAATGGCACGAACCAGCCCCTCACACACAGCTGTTGTGAATCCTACAAGCGGCACCTGAGAGATGTGTCACTTTTTCAGCAACGCTGGGGTTGCTTGTTCCCTGTGCGCTCCAGGGAGCGCGGGCAGCAACTCCAGCACCAGCTTCTGGGCACCTCCAGGCGCCCTGAAAGCGGCCCTTGCTCACCCCACACTGCCTCCCCCGCTCCGAGAAAATGCACTTAAGAGCAGCTCACAGCCCCAGCTTTGTTTTCTGTATTGGAGGACACTTTGTATCCGCAGTTGATAATAAAACCAGCCATTTCACAACTGCACCCTACGACAACTCTGGTTTCTCGGCTGTGCTGCAGGATGTTCGCACCGCGCGATGCTGCGGCTCTAACGCTCTGAGCGCCCCCCAGCCCAGCGGGACCGGGGGTCTCACCGGTGCCACCGCGGGAGGGTGGGCAAGACCTCGACAAAAATACAGAAAACGAGGAGGAACAGCCCAAACCTTCCGACTGACCCACCTTCCACACTCAGCTGGGGCTCCGCGCACAGCGAGGGGCAGGGTTTCCATCTAATAAACCCGCCTGTGGGTTTTCTAATCTCGATAATTTCTGCTCATTGGCTCCAATGAGCGGATTAAAGCCCAGTCTCTGAGGAGTTCTCATTTTAACTCGAGTCTGGGGGGAAAGTGGGGGAAACAGGAGGTACCAGACACTGGATGGTTTGGTTTTGTTTTTCTTATTTATTTTGGTATTTGCCATGTTGACACAGCATAATAATATTCTCCTACACAACAGACACAGGAGATGCACAGAATAAATGTACTGAACCTTTTCTGATGAAATCAGCTGCCCAGGCTGGTCCCTTTAGAGCCCCCGTTAAAATGAGATCCCTTACAACAGCAGCACATCTCAGGCTAGACAGCGGCTGCCTTACTAAGGAATTTCTGCTTTTTATAAACACTTTGAGGTTTTCTGGCCTCAAAATTCTTTTAATTTCCACCACCCATGAATTAAAATCTCCAGCCAGATCATGATTCTGCCTTCCAGACACAGGGCAGCGACCACAGCCGAGAAGTAACCATATGGACTTCATGATTTTATGTACTGTGACAATAAAGCTTTTATGACATTCTAGGTGGTTAAAAATGGCAGTAAGGAGCTCTTAAACATGGCACAGTCATGTTGCTTTTCTGAACCGACAGACCTGCCAACAGTGCATCAAAAGCCGTAATTTCCTGTGCACTGAAGCCCCCCTATCTCTGCTGCCTCCAGCTTTGTGTCCCAGGGCTTGTGCCTGTGTGCTAACAAATCTCTATTGTCCAGCGGGGCGAATAGTGGCTGGGACCAAAGAATTGCTGTCTGGTTTCTATTCAAATCCAGGTAGTCAGATATATGAATGGAGTTTCTTGAACAGCTATGTGAATAACCTCTGCTCTGCGTGGAGGCTGCGAACGCTTAACTGGCTGGCGGGGCTGCAGAGAGCACAGGAGTTTGAAATACACTTTGAATGCTCCTCGTGGCTTTTAATACTTATTAACTTTAAAAATACGCTGTCACGCACCCCTGAACAGAACAGGAGGGTAAACCATCCCCTTCTCAACTTTATGAACTTGTTGAGTAATTCTACTTAGAGCTTTAAAAATGAGCTGGTTTTGCTGAGAAACTGATACGAAAAGTTTATGAAAATTATTTTCTTAGAACATACCAGATTTGTAAGCGCATGTTGACCGAGTCTTTTATTGTATACGGAGCCCGTTGCAAGCGTCACACTTAATAACTGCAGATGGTTTGGTGAGCAAATACATTAATTTCTTTTGGAGTAAGTTATGATAAGAAAAATTTCTGGTACAGTAGTTTGAGCAGGAATTGGAACAATACTGTAAATTTAGGTTCATTTTCCTGGTGTGTTTTCCTGGGTTTCGGTAATTAATGTGCAGTAAAGTAAGGCTGCTAGACTGCTTGGGGGAGCGAGACCTGTCTGCACCGCCGGACACCGAACCCCAGAGCCCCGGGCTGGCTCGGTCCTCACCCGACAGCCACGACTGTCGCTAAGCGCCCTCCGGTCGCGATATCATCCGCAGGTGCCACCCGAGCAGCACCGAGCCACACAAAAGCGGGGACCGGGGGCACCTCCCTCCGCCGCGTCCCCGCCCCGCGGCGGCGGCCACCGGCACCGCCGAGCCCCGCGGGGCCGGGGCTGCCCCCCCTTTGTGTCCCCGTCTGGTTCAGTTCCTCCCCGCCAGCCCCCGGGCGACACGCGGGTCCGGTTACCGACCCAGACCCAGGAGCAACTTCCAGCGCTGGGGGGGAATCGCTCGAGTTTCTCCTTCTTCTTCGGGGAGGGGGAAACCGCTGCCTGCTCCCCGCCCCCCCGCAGCCGCAGGGAGCGGCTCCCTCCAGCTGTGTTACATTAGCAGATTTATATATATAGTTAAAAAAATAAAAACACTTCTGTTCGGAGAACAAAGGAACACGTGCAGAAATGAGACTGGAAAAAAATTATAGAAATAAAAATCCCCTGCTAGCAGGTCGGGCCGCAGGGCGGCCCCCGCCCTCCCTCCCCGGCGGCGTTCGCCCTAACGAGCGGTTAATCGCAATTAACGCCTTACCTGGCGGGGCGGCGCGCTCCTGGGAAAGGCTCCACGCTTGGCTCCCTCTCCAAAAAGTTGGTGCCGGTGCAGGCGGGACAGCAGCTCCCGGCCGCGCGGCCTCGGCCCGGGCAGGCGGCCGAGTTCCTCCGCCGGCCCCGGCGGCTCCCCCGCCGGCCGCGCAGCCCCGTCCGCCGCCCCCCGCCCCGCTATATAGGGCCCAGATGACGGGCAGGGGCGCAGCCGGTCATGTGCGCGCTGCGGCGACGCCGATTCGCTGTCCCGACGCGGGGTCGCCGCCTGATTGGGCCGCGCCCGCGCACCGGAGGGTTCGCCCGCCCCCCCCGCCGGCGGGGCGCGGGCCGGGGCGCGGGGCCGCTTGTTTGGGTGCCGGCGTCGGCGGGGCCGGCGGGGCGCGGGGCGGGCTGCGGGGCCGGCACCGCCCCCACCACACACCTGCTCCGCCCCGCGGCGCCGGCCGCGCTGCCCCGCTCCCGCGCGGCCCGGAGCGGCGCCGAGGGATTTATTTTATATCTGCATCGCACAATGGCTCCAAAAACCCCGACGTGAACCCCCGCTCCGGCCCCGCAGCGCCGCTCCCGCGGGCCGACGGTGCCGGAGCAACGCGGCGGCCGGTCCGTGCAGCCCCGCACGGTGCCGGTCCCCAGCGGCGCCCCGGCCGCGGTCCCGTCCCCAGCGGGTCCGCACCCATCACCCGGACCCGCCTGGGACCGAGTTCTGGGACTCGGGGTCACTGCGCGGCCTGTCCGCGGCTCTGCTCGGCGGCTCTGCTCAGCGCCTGCACGTCGCTGCCGTTTATTTAATGCGAGACGACCCCATGTTGGTGCTTAAAGGCAATAATATGTCACAGTAGCGCAATGATACGTCCCAGTCAGGGTGCAGCACTCTGAAGTGCAGCGTAGGCTGCTGGGGAACATCTCGCCGATGGTCTCCCAGAGCGGCTGGATGGATCCTGCCCCGGCCAGGGGCAAAGCTGCCTCAGAACAATACAGAACATCAAGGCAACCGTCTGTCTGTTTTGCAAGTGTCCCTGTTAGTAACAGCACTGCTGTTAGAGACCAGCAAGAACAACTATTGCTGTTTTTATTGCAGGACAGAAATAAAATGCCTTTTAGCATGTTCTCAAATGAGACCACCTGAAGATAAATGAATTCCACTAACTCGCTAGTTTTGGTGGTTGTAGACTAACAAAACTCAAAGCTGCTCCCGTGGACTTGTCTGTAACCTCTCCCTGTGCTGGAACAGTAAAACAGACACTCAGATGTCTCTGGAATTGCATAACAAGGATGCACTAACTTTGTTTTGTAAAGTGTTTTCAGTGGGAGCGCAAGACCGTGGGGAGAAGTTAATGTACTTGCTCCATTTTCTCACTCTCGTTCTTTTCTGGTCTATTTAGTCTTCTTTCTCTGCTAGTTTTCAGTAGCTGACCTTTCTTTTATCCCTGAGGAGATTTTGCCAGGGGGAGACCAAGGTGCTGGAACCCTCCTTGGAGTGGAGGTTGGGCTGGATGATTCCCGAGGTCCGTTCCGACCTGCAGACCCAGAGGATGCGCTGTAAGAGAGGTTCTCTCTAGCGCCACATGGCCATTCTCTGTGTTTTGCTGCTGTTAAAATGCTTTTAGTACTGACTGTGGTAACCTGCTGCTGGTTCTGGTTCCTCTGCGCTGGAGGTTGGACAAGGAAGGTGCTGCAGCCGTAACGCGGTTCGTGCCCTTTTGCTGGTCTCATAGAAATGGGCATTTTCAGACGCGCCGCGCTGTTGGCACTGGGACACAGAGGAGGGGAGGGCTGGGCCACAGATCCCTTTGGGGCATTCTTGACATGGATTTCTATAGAATTCACCCTCTAAGGGCTGGATGAATGCATAAATAGAAAATGAAATGAAAAGAACAAATGACAGTTACATGGCACTCATCCAAAAGGAAACAATTTAGGAAAAAAAAAGGTTAATATGGTGCTTTAATGGTGAGCCAGGCTCATATCAGTGTCACACAGCTGCTATTGATGTGCATCAAGACGTTCCCACCTCCTTGTCGTGAGTGTGAAGGAGATAGCTCGTATCTGCTGCCCGCTCTGCCCGCAGTAACCATCCCAGCAACCTCTGCAGTCTCCAAACAGCCGCCTTGCTGCTCGGATACTCAGGGCCGTCTGCCTAACGCAAGACGGGCAGTTCTAAAACTTCAGTAGTACGAGTACTCCCAATCTCCACATACCTCTCTCTGTCTCCCACGCTGGAGATGATCTTCAAGTTGTTTGAATATTTTGGGGTTCATCCTAATTTTATTTCTCTCCTTCTCAGAACACTGGGTCCTCCTCGGGTGGATGTACGTTGCAGTGACTAACCTAGAACCGTGTTTCACGGGATCTGTGGAAACCGTCGTTTCCCGGTGGGATGGAGCAGCCGTGACCAAGCTCCGCGGGCACGGGCAGCACAGCTGTTCCACCCCGGCTGCTCTGCGGGCAGGAGCCGGGCCTGCAGGACCCTGTCACCTGTGGCGGGGCTGGGGGACAACAGGGGGGTCTGACCCGGTTTGTCACCCTTCAGCCGTTTTACAGTACTGTAACCAACTTGGTGTTAGATTTTACTGCATAAAATTTATCCAAGTCAAAAGGGAAAAGCAGCAAAGATCTGTTGAGGCATCCAAAAGAGGTAATGCCGGCACTCCCGTGTGCTGCTCCCAGTTATTCCACAGTCCTCTGGCAGTTCAGTCCTGGAGAAAACTGATAAGGCAGGGGAAGGAGGAAGGAAGAACCTTCCAGCAGGTTTGCTCAGATCCAATAGGCTCGACCCAGCCAGACAAGCAGTTCCGGCGGCTGAGGTCTGTGCTAAGCCTGGGTCACTGCCGCGCTGCAAACGCCTCCCTGTTGGGAGCGTGAGACAAGGTCTGGTCACCGTTCCTCCTTGCTGAAGGCTGTGGATGGAGTTGTGCAAACCCAAGCCCATGGTGAGCAGGTCCTGGCGCTGCCGGAGCCGCGAGTCCCGCGCGGCACAGCCCGACCTGCCCGGGGCACCGCGCCGTCCCCGCGGCCACCGTGTCCCGTCCTCCCGCCGCTGTCCCTGCCCCGCCCTGGGAAACCCAACCGTGTCTGTTGTCGAGTTCATTCAGACAGACTGTAAAACAAAGTATGTAAGAAAATAGTTTGGGAAAAGTTAATTTGGGTCAAAGAGGGATTAACTGAGGAAATAGTTTCTACTTGTACATCCTTCTGCTAAGAAGTAAGCAAGGAAAAGCTTGAAAATAAACCTTGTTGAGCCCATTTTTTTGAGTTGTTTTGTATGTGCTTTGTGATTTTAGTAGCTGCCATTACTTAAATCCATCCAGCTCAATGAGGGAAGGAAGCAGATTCAGTTTGAGAGCAAATGCAAAGTGAAAGCTTTGGCCAGTGGCATGATGAAAGGGATAAGTGTAGGTAGAGTGGGATTAAAGAGAAGTATTCTTGGTATTGACCACGTAGTTCCGAGGCCTCTGCTTTAACATTCTTTGCAGTCTTATTTAAAGCTAATTTTGTGTCTCTTTTGCCTGAAAAAGGAAGGAGAACATTTATTTTTGAAAAAATCAACATGAAACTGACTGAAATAGGAACGGTTTGATAGGATTGTATGAGGACTCACTACAAAACTTGAGGAGCAGCATCATCAGACGCCGCGTCAGGAAGAGCTCTGGGACTTGGGGCGGCTCATCTGGTGGGCCCGGCCCGGCCGGCTGCAGCGTCTACCCCGGGTCACCGTGGCAAACAGCGCGGCCCTTCACTCTGTGCATGCGGTTTTCTCTCTGCTTTACAACCTTGGTTAAAAAAGTAGCCTGTAAAAGTGGAATTACACGGGCCTTCCAAAGCATTCCCGTTTATTCCCATTGCAATGTATCCCGCGCACAAGGCAGCGCGGTGATTTACAGCGCGGCGTGGCACAGCCACAGCTGCAGGGCGGGTTGTGCAGTGTCAGGTGTCCTCACGGCAGCTTGAATTCTCTCACTCGAGGAGAAAACAAGGGGGAAAAATGAAAGCATAAGAGCAAACCCAAGGAACATGTCAGCAGAAGAGCCAGAAACGGGGCCTGCTAACTCCGCGCATGTATTTGGTTTTTAGGGTATGCCGGCAGTATTAATAACAAAGGAATTGGCTCAGTTTCCACATTTCAGCTCTGGAGAATGCAGGTCTGTTGTGTGAGCGGGGAGCGCTCGTGCCCCCCGCGCGCTGCGGGCCGGCGCGGTCCCCGGGCTGCGCTCCGCTCGCTGGCTGTCACCTCCTGTACCCGTCAACGGGATAAAGAATTTTTGTCATGCTGCTTCATGAATGAAGCCTGTGCTCATAAAGAGCATGAGAATCAGCTCTGAAGTGTGCATTATCACAAAGCCGCTGATAGTGTTTGCAATCATAAAAACTCAACTATACTTTCATTCCATTTTCCATTCCACCTCCGAGGAGGTGCAGAGCCTGGTTTCAGTTTGTCATGGTGTTTTTTTGCCGGCTGCTGCTAAAATGCTTTGGGTTGTGGAGAGCAACCAGGCCTTTGCTTTTAGCATCATTCAAACCCCTTCCATTTAGAAACCATTCTGATATCTTGGTGGGTTTTTTTCTTCTTCGTCTTTTTTTTAACTACTAAGGAAATTTGCATGAAAATGGAATCATTGTTTCTGAAGAGTTCCATCTGCTCCTGCTGCTTATTCTGTAGCTGGAGTCATAATCCTCTGTTTGTGAAATTTTCCATTGAAGAGATTTTAGGCTTGTTATAGTTTCATTTCAGAACAGAAGAAATATAGATGCTTCACCTAGAAAAAAAGAAAAGCCTTGAGATGACACCAGAACTACTGCAGTCAATACACTGTAATTCCACAGGGACCGGGTGAATAGGAAATAGGACAGTACGTGAGATGCACGCGGCTTGGGGTGGAAACGCATTTCTTCACAGCCTGCGAGCCTTGGCTGGGTGGAAGGAAGGAAGGTGCATTTTCTGGGTGGCTCGGCGTGTTTCCGTTGGTCAAAGTCGAAGGGCAGGGTCGATTCGGGGTTACAGGGATGCTGAAACCAGCCAGAGGGACGCGAGCAAAGTCCCTGCGGAGGAGCTTTGGGCAGGAGGAGCAGGCAGAGGCTCCAGCGGCTGGGTTTCCCGTGGCCGCTCTCCCAGCCCTGCGTCGGCTTCGCAGGGACATTCTGCCCACGAGAACTGGATTTCTGTTGTTGTTCTAGTTCTCTCTGTTCCTGGGATTTATGCGTTTTACATACATTTCCGTGTGACGCCGTGCTTGTGCATGTAAATGCTGCATGTAAATGCTGAACACGTTCTTCTGGTGGAAGAGGTAGGGAGTGGAGCATCCCGTGTGCTGGGAGGTGACTCTTGTCCTGCCGGGACCTCTGTCCCTGTGCGGAACTGCTGCAGGGGGGGGGGCCGCGCACCCCCCAGCGCAGGGTCCCAGCTCCCAGGGGGTGGCAGGTCACCGTAAGGACCCGAGCGTGGATGGTGACAACGTCTGTGGCTGCGACGAGCCCTCGTTCAAATGAGGTTCTGAGAGAATCCGTGCCCTCTTTCTGCATCCTCATTTACGGGATTGTTTTCTGCACCACGTGCGGTGTTTGTGAAAAGCATTGCGAATGTATGAACTAGGCTGTGTTTAAAGAAGGCAATGCATAGTTCTGCTTGGGAGAAACAACTCATCTCAAACATTTGGCATTTTCTCCATTAAACTGTGGTGTGCACGTGTACCCGTGTGCAGCGTGTGTGCTTGAGGACCTGCCGCTGTGTGCAGCTTCCAGAACAGCCTTCTCACCTTCAGCAGCCTGGATTCACACAGCTCCGCTGGTCCCCTGCTCTCGGGTGTCCCGTTCCCCATGTGAGGGCCGTCCCAGCACATTCCTCCTTTGCCCGGCGCTGAGCTGTGTCCCCTGGCCGGTCCGTCGATGGTTTGAGCTTCTCCCCATCTATTGGCCACCGAACTCTCTACCCTTCATAAAATCTCTCCTTATACTATCCCTTCACAGGCATAGGCTCCTGTAGGTTGTTGGTTCGCAGCTCTGCCTGCAGCTCGAGCATAATCTTTAACAGTTTTTCAACTAGGAGTACAGATCAGCTGTATCATTTACCCCTTTGGGGACAAAGGACAGCCGATCCCAGCAGACCCGCGTGCTTTGTGTGCAGCCGTGCGTTGTCAGCTCCACAGGAAATACACTCAGCCAAACAGTCGTAATTACGTACAGCTTCCCACCTCTGTGCCCTTGTGTTCTGCATCACGTCAGTGCTCAAGCACCAGTTCTTTAGGAAAGCTTGCCTTGTGTGCCTCGTCCCAGTCAGCCTCTTGTTCCCATGTTGCCAGCTTCCCTTCCTCCTCCATCCTGGGCCTTCAGAGCCATTTAAAGACACCAGTGAGGTCTCGTCAGGCGGTGCTACCGCGGTTTGTGTGTCCGGAGCGGGGAGGGGGCCGTGGGACGGGCCTGGAGCCCCCGCTCCACACGCGGCTCTCGCCATGGCCGGCCCCGGCACCCGCGGGGTTCATGACCCGGACACGGGCTGCAACGGGAGACGCTGGCCGGGATAATGGACCATGTTCCGTGGACACGGAATGCTTTTACAGGACAAGCTACTACTGGTCTTCAAGCAGAAAGAAATACTGGCGAATTGATATGTAGATACTGCTCTGAAAGATGAAAGAATGTCACTTCTTCAAGGGGAAAAAGCCTCTGCAAAAGTTTGTTATCCATTCTGGTGCCTTTGTTTTTGAGGAAAGGTCTCTTTCCCCTGTCCGACAGCCACGGGAGCACGCAGGTGTTTTCAGCGTGTTTGGCTCTGCCGCCTTGGTTGTGTTTTCCCAGGTAAAGCGTGGGCTCTGCCTGCCCCGCCAGCGCGGCTGCGGCTCCTCCCGTGTCCCCGAGGGCTGGGTGGAACACCGGCTGTAAAACCGTGTTTGAGCTGCAATGGTGTGTAAACATCGTTCAGAGCATAGGTGTTCGTATTGCTGTTCGCATATAAATCCTCTGGTTTTTAAAATAATTCTGCTCTTATTTCTGCACGCAGAAACACAGCAACTCACATGTATGACCCAAGCACAAATTCTGCACAGCTACAGCCAAGTTATAAATGAGACTAGAAATTACATGTAGCTCTGTGATTTAATTTTCTCTGACATATTGAGTCTATGTTTTAGCCTACAGAACTCCACAGCTGTGCCCTAATTCTCTCTTCCTTGTGATCTCAACGTCGCTGCCTTTTAAGGCATTGCTATTCCTGGCTCCCAGCGGGACACCGTGTCAGACTGTCACCCTGCGCCCCGTCCGCCGGGGCACAGAGCTGCTCCCCCTGCACCGCCGGAGTGTGCACCGGGAACTTCGGAGCCATTTACCGGGTGGGGGGACCAGATCGGAGTACTGAGTATTCTACACAACAGTACATATTAAGGTGTGGGTGTAGGGATTCCTCTGTGCTTGCTGAGGGCATAAAGGGAAGCATTTGTATTTTTGTTACAAATAATAAGCAATCATGTAACTAGGTTTCAGCAAGACTTATATTCGGGATGGAAAAGATTAATGTCTTTTTTTGCTTTAAATAAGAGCATCGCTGCCCTGTGGGTATTTATATTCCGTTTTCTTAAGAGGCATCTGTGTCTGTAGAACTGTATAAACCTAGCTCTAGATTTAACCAACTACTGACTGTGTTTTCATTCTGCTGTGGCCTTTATCTAACATCTTGCATTTGCTCCTATAAATGTAGTGCAAGCATAGTTGCTAAATTTGGGCTCGAAGCTTGCTGGATGTGATTCGGCCTGTTCCGACACACGGTGCAGCACCCTTGCCGTGCGCAGATCCGTGGGGCTGAACGTCCAGAGCGTCTCCTGTGAGCAGCAAAGGCGGCTTCTGTGGTACGTGCGCTGCAAAGTCATCACAGCACAGCACAAACAGCCCCGTATTCTCTGCCGATAAGATGCCTGGTGCTAAGCTCTGGGAGGCTTTATTTGCCTTGTTTTCAAGGTATATGATAAAAGCACTAATGCAGATTTTAATTTTTAACTTTCAAAAAATGAGAAGGCTTATCTTAAATAAGCAACGTGAAAATAGAATACATTTGGAATTTCAAAAGTGTAATGCCGGGGTCCAGGAACTGTTGTCGGGGCAGATCATTTTAATTCCCAATCTGAACGGTGCGTGTTTCCTCTGACACCATCTCGCATCGCTCGCGGCCCCCGGCGTTGCGGGGGATCCCCGCGGTTACCCCTGTGCACAGGTCTGTCTGTCCGTCTGTCCCGGCGCAGCACGCACGGACACGCCGCTCAGCCCCGGGAGGAACGGCTGGAGCCGGGTGGTTTGGACAACCTGCGGTTGCAGAGCTGGCGGGACGGGCAGCGGCGCCGGGTCGCCGGAAGGCGCCGTGTTGCTCCGGCGTTTGCCGTGCCCAGGGTGCGGCTCAGGACACGCTTAATGAGGGGCAATCAACCCCCCTAATTGAGGGGCCGTGGTGCCGGGCAGCCCGGGGGAGCGGTGGGTTCCTTCGCGGGGTCATTTGCACGCATGGCGTCGTCCACACGGATGCCAGAGCTCTGCAGCGAGGGATGTTCCAGAAGCAGACTGGTCTGGTCCTGGATCCACGCGTCCCTTCTGTGTTTAGATGCCTTAATGAGACAGGCTTCTGTGGTCAGGGCTGCTGACAGGAAGGGAAAGGGGAAAATAAAATATGTGTGTAGGGAAGTGTGGTGGGAAGAGCTTTCCACAACACTCATGGCTCTTCATGTCCTGGGGACAAAGTTAGAGGAATTCAAAGAAACGAAACCGCTTGGCTGGCTATGACAAATCACAGCATTGTTACATTGCGTTTAATGTATTTTAATTGACTCTGGTTTTGTCCCCCGTTGGTTTTACAGTGCTGTCATCTGGAAGACAAAATATCGAGCTCTGCTTTCCCAGGAGAGCTGTGCTTGGATCCACTCTGGTTCTATCTGGAAGACCAGATTGGTGTGAACTGGATAATTATAGTGTAAATGAACCCGAGCAAGTGTAGGTTTGTGAAGTATCTTCTAAAGTGAGTAAAATAATGACCAGCTACCAATTAAGTGAGCATGAGGTGGGATCGTGTGCGAAATAGCATGTGAAAATGTAGTTAAGGACTGTATTGTGAGACATGCACAACCTGACATGCAAAACATTAGTTCCACCACGTGGAATAAGTTCTGGACTCCGAAGCAGACGCTGGCACGGGGCAGATCCTCTGCCGCTCCAGCGGGGAAGGAGCCGGTGATTACAGACCCATCTTCTGTGAACCAGCCGCAAAGGAGAATGAGGACACACTGTTTGAATGGGCTTGGTGAAAACGGGGCTACTGGGATGGGAGATTCCTGCTTTGTCCTCCGGGCGTGCAGAGGAGCGGGGTTTGTCCCGGTTCCTCTGGGCTGCGGGGGCTCCTCCTGTGCGCTCCGTCTGCTCCGTGCTTGTTGGGCTGGGTCTGTGCAACATGACCACTTTTCTCCCCATTTGTGGAGCTGAGGGAAAACCCCGTTTATCTTTGAGCTACCTAGTTATATAGAACAGTTTTATGACTGTAGGAATTTAATCCTGAAAATGTGTTGCAGTCCTGGGGACTCGTGTTAAGAACAGCCCATTGCAGCTGTAACCAGTATGGACTCGCTTTCCTCCTGAACTACGCTATCTTATTACCATAGATTTAAATATTTGATTTACAAAATGTTGCTGCCTTATTCTCCAGTAGTATCATATAAGACACATCACAATAGATACTGAGTTTAAAGATTATTTTAAATGGCTTTAATACAGGCAGAGGTCAGAAAAGGCAAGATAACAGCGAAAGAGGCTATGTCAAAAAGTAATTAGAGCAGGACAAATGGATTGTGCAGGCATGTCGAAGGCTGTTATTTCTGTAGGCAGTGAGTAGGAAAGGTGTTAATGTAATGTGACAGATCTGGAGCAAAAATGAGGGTGCAGGGAAAACAAATAGGAGCTGACCAATGGAATGGCTTAAATGGTGAGGTTTGCTTTAACATAATTTGATTACACATGAAAGAAATGTTTAGTGTAGTTTCTTTGAAAATCTAATTGTCTTAAATACTGCATGTTCGATCGGTCTTTGCACCCGAAGAGCCGTCCCCGCTCCCGGCAGCCTCGCGATCTGTCACCCTGTGAATCGCCGGCCCCGTGCGGCTGCACAGCGGGCGAGCGGGACGGACGGTTTCCCTGGCGTCTGCCGAAACCGGCTCCTGCGCTCACGTACATCTCCATTTGGGACCTCGTGCTGCCGCGGCCGTGGGATCTGGGACCAGGAGCTGCAGAAATGATGTGGAAATTGAGAATCTGGTTTATCTGGAGGAAACGAATAGGGTCAGGTTTAGCAGAAGGAAGACAGGAGGGAGCTGTTCCAGAGGGAGAGCGGTGTCAGTAGGAGGGGGTAGCAAGGCAGAAGTGTCCGGATATCCAGACTGCTCCAACAGAACAGACAGAACAACAAGATTGAGTTTGCTGAGCCCAGGTGTTGGCAGAGTTGAGATCAGAAGCTGGGAATTCTGGTGATGTTCGTTTCTTCCACGGGATAAGCTGCTTTCTGAATGGATCTATTCTTGGCCGTTTAGCAGGGAACAAAAGGGAAGCCTGTGGGTGCTGTCAGCGTGTACCAGACGCTCCCCCGGGGCTTTGTTCCCATTCTTGTAAGTTCTGGGGGGACACTTCTGCTCAGCTTTTCCTTTCCTTGTAAAACAAGAAACTAGCATTGCAAACTTCGGCAAGTTAAATGTAATACTCAAACAAGATTGGCAAAAAGAGACGTTTTAAATAGCTGCTCCCAATAACAGAAAAGCTAATTGCAGTAAAAATAAGACCAAAGGGCCAACCAGCCTGCTAGCAGGAGTCGTTTGTGTCCTGGTCACCTAAGGAGCATCCAGGGACGGTGACAGTGTGTCAGAGCCCATGGCTGGTGGGTGGCCAGGAGGGCTCAGAGCTCAGCCCGGAGCTGGGGATTCCGCTCCCGAGGGCAGGAAAAGCTGATTTTAAAGTCTCGGTTTGTATCGTTGTCGCACTCAGCTTTCCGGTGTGATGAGGATGGCACAGCCCAGGCTCTGTGCCCCTGTGCCACTGCCAGGGCTGCGGGGCCTCTCGGGGTGACACCGCGGCGGGGCCATCCGTCCGTCTGTCTGTCGGATGCTGCCATCTCCCGTCCAGCCGCCAGCCAGAGCCAGCCCTGCTCGGGCCGCGGGTCACTGCACGAGAACTGCTCCCTGTGGTGACACTGGGCTGGACAGCGGTGACACGGGCTGGGACAGCAGCAGTGACACGGGGTTGGACAGCGGTGACACCGCCTGGGACAGCAGCAGTAACACGGGGTTGGGCAGTGGCAGGGGACAGGCGGGGACCCCATCTCAGTGCCGTGCACAGGAACACCTCAGGGTAGGACATTGCTTAAGCTCACTGTAAATCCTCAGGATTAGAAGCTGTCGATTTATTCTCTCTTTCCATAGAATCCATGCGTTTATCTTTGCTTAGAGAACCAGCCGCTTAGACCAGGCGATGCCCGTGCCTTCCTGCCCAGCGCCACATTGGTGTCACCGCCTCCCGCCCCTCTGTCGTGTCCCACCGACCAGCAAGGGCACAGGGCAGGATCTGCCCCTCGCTCCTAATGATCTAAACCAGCTAATTAACAATTGCAGTTATAACAATGTGTTCCATGCAGGTACAGAATTTGCAGCTTTAGTTCTGAAGATTTTTTCCCCTTTGTTTTGCTATCTGACCTGAAATGTAAAGAAATGTCTTCTCGCTGTTTGGTTGGTTTGGTTGGTTTGTTTGTCTTTCCAGTAATTGTTGCTGCCTGTTTGGAAATCATGGTCAGAATGAGAATAATAACAACAGTTAGAATAAGAAACACAGGTCTGTTGTTATTAAAAATAGCAGCAACTGCAGCAGACAGTGTAGTTGGTACAACTGCCATTTATGCAAGTTGGGCCTAAAATAATCTTTTGGTTTTTCAGTTTGCTGCTTAAATGCACCAAAGTTTTCCTGCCTCTTCGAATCTGGGAGAAACTGTCTGACCTGCCTGCCCTTCCTCTGTTCACATCCTGAACACTTGCCTTTTCTGCCCAGGCACGGGCCCGGTTCAGGCTTGCACAGAGAGATTTCTGCGCCCTCGTGCATGCGCTGGTGTTGGTGGGTGTGCTGGTGTTGGTGGGCGCGCTGGTGTTGGTGGATGCGCTGGTGTTGGTGGGTGTGCTGGTGTTGATGGGTGCGCTGGTGTTGGTGGGTGTGCTGGTGTTGATGGGTGCGCTGGTGTTGGTGGATGCGCTGGTGTTGGTGGGCGCGCTGGTGTTGGTGGGCGCGCTGGTGTTGGTGGGCGTGCTGGTGTTGGTGGGCGCGCTGGTGTTGGTGGGTGTGCTGGTGTTGGTGGGCGCGCTGGTGTTGGTGGGCGTGCTGGTGTTGGTGGGCGCGCTGGTGTTGGTGGGCGCGCTGGTGTTGGTGGGTGTGCTGGTGTTGGTGGGCGCGCTGGTGTTGGTGGGCGTGCTGGTTCTGGAGGTGGGACGTGCGCCTGGCATGTCCTCGGAGGATGCTCGGCCTGACCGTTGCCGGGTGGGATGTGCACGCAGCAGCAGGAGGACCGAGGTGTGAGTGTGGCTGCAGCCCGGGCTTGCTGGCCCCGGCTGGGGAGCAGTGGGTGCTCAGGCACTGCAGGGAACGCGGACCCAGCCCAGGGACCTCTCCCTGTTTTCCGGAATGACCTGACGCTGCGTTACTGGGAGTGCCAGAAGTCGCTCCCGGAACAGGATGGAGCCATCCCGTAGGAAGGGAAGCGCTTTCTGCAAAGGGTTTAGAATGGAGCTCGATTGCCTGCTCATAGAAATGTAAAGCTTCTCCCTTTGCAATTCTCCTTTCTTGTACTTGCCCACTAGGGCAGTAAAACCATATACTCCTCATGCCTACAATCCCATTTGTTTTCCCTTTTTCCTCTCCAAGGAGCCCTTCACCTCCCCCTGCTTGTCCCCGCTCACACAGAGCGGGCGCCCCTGTTTGTCACCCAGCAAGCCGCGGTCAGACACGGTCGCAAGCCGCTCAGTCGACGGGGATGGCAAACTCAGTGCCAGGCAGATAAAAATGTAAATAAACAGATAAAACTGGATGTTTGAATAAAGGTTTCTTTTTGCACAACAACCTCTCTAACTAGTAAGAAGGAGGAAAATGCTTCATTTTATGTGCACCAAGAGAATACCTTCAGCAGAATTACCAGCACCATGTTCCTGGGGCATTTAGCACTAGGGGCAGAGGAATTACCCGCATCTGTGACGAAACTGCTGTCACAACACTTCTCGGAAGTCAGGCAGATGTTTATTACCAGTTTTTGCAGTTCCTTCCGTAGCTTCTGTAAACAATTTTATTTCAATTTTTTAATTGTCTCTGAACTATCTGTACACGTAGGGTGAGGGGAGGAGTCTGGGATTTCCTTGTGCACGATCTGTTGCTTGAAATCATATGCACTTCAGTGTTTGAGCTGGGTCTGTGGCAAGGTCGGTTACGTGGAGGCAGCTCTTGGTTTAGTCGCCTTTAGCACTGAGATGTGCTTGGTTTTGTCGTCCGCAGCTCGGACTTTGTTCGTGCCACAAAGGGGCCGATGTCTCAAACTGCGTTGACACAACAGAGCCCCGATTGTCATGAAAATGGGCAAAGCCTCGCTGGAGCCTGGAGAACTATGAACCGGGGGGTGGGAGGGAGAGAGCTGGAGGAAGGGGCTGCCTGTCCGCGGTGTCCTGGGAGATCCCGGCCTCCTGCTTCCCGTGCCCGTCCCTTATGGCCATAATGTCAAGACAATAAATCCACTGCAGGCAGCAGTGTCACTTGTCAAGTTTTTGGCAATGGTTTTGGCTTTTACTGATATAAACTGGTGTTATTCTAGAATTTTAGATGTCAGTTACAATAGCATCAGCTGTTTCTGTTTGGGGTGGGAATTGGCTGATTCAGGCTCAAATAAGAACCAGCCACTTCGTTTTTCCTTTCACTGGGCCGGCTGTGAGGCTGTTTGGTTCAGACAAGGGAATTAATCCTCCTTGTCTCTGCCTGCCCTCTGCCCATTCCTCGTTTGGCCTCTCAATTTACAGGACAGTTCCAGGTCTCTGCAATTAATTTCTTCCCTTAAGGATTTATTATGGACAAACTGTGACCTGTATTCAATGTGAGTTTTGCTAATTTTGGAAGATTTAAGTTGTTTGGTCAATTATCCCTTTTCCCCGGCCAGGTTTTGTCTATACTCGCCATTGTTTGTGAATTAGCAGGGTTTGGTTTATCTCTGGTTTGAGTCCCAGCAGCAGTTATGTGCACAACTTCATGCTGGCCTGTTATCCCGAGATTAAGTTGCTTTATTTCAGCTGGCTGTGTCCACATCGCGCCGCGGTGTTACCAAACGAGCGCTCTGCATTCTGGTCACGGCTCTCCGAGGGGTGCCGGAGCGAGCCGAGCGCTCGCGGGGGATGAAGAATGCGGAGCTTTGGGAGCAGGCACAATCGCAAGCAGCTGTGTCAATAGTGCGGGGGGCACCTTGGCCATGCGCTGGGAGGGCAGGACCAGCTCCTCGCGCAGCCCCGCTTGGGTAACCCCCGAAGGCAAAGAAGAGAGGTCAATCCGAAGAGCGTGTCAAGGACCGGCACAGCGACTTTACACATTTACAGCGGAAGCAAACCGGAGACCTGGCCCAGTGCACCACTGGTTGGCGACAGCTCGCTCCTGCAGAAATGCTGGGTTAAAAATGGGCTTATGAATAGGCGGAATGCCAGAAGGGTTGGGGTTGGCAGGGACCTCTGAGCCCGTCTGGCCTGCCCCCCAGCCCAAGGGCTCTGCTGGGGCAGGGTGCCCAGCCTGCAGGAGGACGCTGCTCAGCTCTGCTCTGGCGTGCACGGGGCTGTTATTTGCATTGCTGGATGTCACCAGAAAGCAATAAAATTTCAGGCTTGGGATCGAGTGAAATATGACCTCTTTTGTTGCCTCTGCGCCTTGTTTATTTTAAGTCAACCATTTCTCAGAGCATGGTTGAGCCCTGGAGTCCTCAGGATGAGGAACAGAGGCAGATCTGGCTTTTGAACTGGGTCAGTGTAGACATCTGGAGCACAGGCTGAACTGGGCATTAGCAGGAATGTTTTTGGCCATTCCCTTCAGTGCCCTGGTGTGGTGAGCCTGGGGCTGGGCTTGAACAAACCCAGCTGAGCCCTGGGACAGGTTATCGGGCACCCCATGTTTGCAGCACACAGGAGCCGCACAGCATCCAGTGCCGAGTTCATCCTGGAGGAGGATGAAGGAGCAGAAGAACTTCACGAAAGCAGTAACTGCTGCAGAGGAACACGTGGCTGTGTCTGGCAGAGCTCACCGTTACCAGGGCTGCCGCTGTGGGCCCCGTTTTGAGGCGGGTAGATCAGTTACGGATTTTTTTGTTATGAAGGTTTGTGGTGCCACCTAGTTTGGAGGCAGAGATGATCTGCCTCAGGAGCACAGGCAGCATGGACTTTTTCTTATGAGAGAGAGGAATTGGGAAAAGATGAAATACCAAATACATCAGGTAGTGTTTTTCATCATAATGCTGATTTCCTTGCTGGAGCTATGTCCAGTGTCATTTTAACTCCATTCTAGCACTCGTGCTGCTGGAACTGTTTCCATCAGGAAGGCGAACGCCAGCTCACTGACCAGCCAGGATCATACTGTTGAGTTCTGATCGTTTGACTGACCTTTGCGCTGTCCATCACCAGCCGCCTGCGCACCGGCCCCACCCGGCCATCGTCTCTCGGCACACACTCGGTCCTTGGGCCACTGCTCGGTTCGGGTCCCTGGTCCGTGTCCCCGCGCTGGTGCGGGCAGCTAGGCCTGGTGTGTGCTGCTGCCTGTGCTTGCTTGGCCGCAAAGCGGGACTCGGTCATTAAAATGAACCATTAGGTTTTGGCCGATAGTTGTTACCTGCTTAAGGAAATCCTTTTCATACTTCAAAGCCCGTTTTTCTCTTGCCGTGCGTTCGTCCCGTCCCTCAGCAGCCGGTTGTCTCGGCCGTGCGAGGAGCTCGGGGGAAACCTCGCGCAGGTTGCGGCCGCGCTGCGGGGCCGAGGGCCGCTGTCCGGGAGGCGGCGGGGGGACCCGTGCGGGGCGGCCCCTTGGCGGCGGGGCCGGGGCGGGCTGGCCCGGTGACATCACGGCTCGTTAGCATAGGGCCGGCCCCGGGCCGCGGCGATGGCCGAGCCGGGCTGCCCGCGCCGCTGGCCCCGCTCCCCGCCGGGCCCGGCCATGAGGCGGCCCTGAGCGCGGCCGGGGGGATGAAGCGGGACTCGACCTGCATGGAAGGTGAGCGGGGGCGCGGGGGCGCGGGTCCGTCCCCGCAGCCGCCCCGGGGCTGCCCCGCCCCAGCGCCCGGGCCCGGGGGTGCGGCGCCCGGGTTGGGGTTCGGGTTCTGCGGCGGGGCTGCGGCAGCGAAACAGCCGGGAAGGGTCTTTCCTTGTCTTTCTTCCCGCGGCGGCTCCGCGCTGCCGGCCCTGCAGCCTTCCGCTGCGCACCGCGTTCTGCAGCTGAAAAAAAAGGTATTCGTTTGTGTTGTGGCTTAATTTGTTTATATTTTAAACTTCCTAATCCCATTGACCATCTGGTAGAGCTTTTTTAAGCATTGTTAATTATTGATAGTATCGGGGTCATGTAGGCACTTGATAACGTAGCTCCATCTCTCCTGAGGCTAATACTAGTCCACAGATATTTTACAGCTTGTTTTTTCCCTGTGATTGAGGACAGTGGCAAAGCTTTCCTCAGAGCGAGGACAAAATACTCAGGGAGAGCACACTGCATGTTTGGGTAGCACACGTTTGGAGAAGTCATTCTTTTCAGCGTGCCCAGGCCCTGCCTCCTCGTAGGCAGGGACTTCTGCGGTTTGTTGTTTTAATCGTAGATTTTCTTAGTTCTGCATCATTCTCAGTCATTGCACATCTAGACAACTTAAATAGGTCCAACGTAATTATTTTTAGGCCGGCAAGTCAGCTTTTAATCTTACTGCTTTGGAACGTATCTGTTTTTAGAAAGAGTGTAAACCAGATTTAATTTGGAGCGTATGGCTGGAGCAAGGGCAGGGAACCGTGCGAAAGCCTTTTCTTAAATTGGATTAGGGAAAGCTGATCACCTGGGAGAGCGACGGGCAGCCGGGGCTGCTGCGCCAGCTGTGGCCTGGGCCGGGCTGCGGGGGCGGCGGCGGCTCCCCCGGGGCCGGGCCGCGTTTGGGCCGGGGGCTTTTGTCCCGAACTCTTTGTGCTGCAGGGAAGGATCCGGCCCCGTCCTGCCCGTCCGCACAATGGGGCGGGCGACGGGCCCTGCGGGACGGGGTGCGGGGTCCCAGCCCGCCGGGAGAGGCGGCATTTACAGATGAGGTTTTGATATGCAAATGGTGATCGGTCCAGGCCCGCGGAAGGGAAGGGTGATGGGTTTCATCAGCTGCATCTCTTGATTTATACCCACACGAAAAAAAAAAAAAACAGCCGATGATTTCTGGCTTTGTTTGATTGTTTTTGTGAGAGTTTTCTTCGCACTGAACTCTTCTGTGGCAGGAATAAAATCAGTGTGGAATAAGACTGTAACTTTGCTATTGAATTACTGGAGAGACCAAAGCTGAGATGCACTGGTGTGTCTCAGCATTTCTCCTCTTTTCAATACTCTGTTGGTGCTTTTCAAACCGCAGCCGCACTCTGTCAGTACAACATCTTTTTACAGTAAGAATAAGGTTGCAGGCAACCTCTTTCTTCCCCCATCACCCCCCTTTTTTTTTTAAGGACTTGAGGAGGCTTGTCCATTTAAATTAACCTTTATCCCAGCTGGGCACACAAATGTTTTTGTTTTAGTTCACAGAGGGTTAATTCTGTTGGGGCTCACACCCTGGCCGGCCTGATCCGGAGCAGCACAATCTGCTCTTTGAGCTCGGCCTGGCCAGGCAGGACTCTGGTGCCTTCCCCGCGTCCAGCGAGGGGCTGGGACCCCCGTCTGCGGGTGCAGGGGAGCGGGACGCCCCCGCACGTTGTGCCCGTGGGCTCGGCGGCTGCCGTCCTGGCGACAAACCACCCAACAGAAAATTTAACCCCTGTGTTCATCGATTATAAGTTAGAGAAAAGGCCCTTAAGCAAACGCGCCTGGTTTTGGGGGTGGGCTTGTTTGGACAATGCAGCACTCCGTGGGGAGGGGGGGCGACCCCAGTTCTTTGGACTGAATTTAACAAGGTGTTTTTCTTGAAATTAAAAATTGACTATGAAAAAGGTTAGGAAAGATGGGGGGAAAAGAAGACATTTGCTTGTGTTTGAGGCATCATCAGAGGTGAGTGAGATTTTGTTGGGATTAAGGTAACATGTGTGTCCCCTCCCCAGACAGCTGGGATTGAGCAGACTGAGATTTAGACACAGCTCAAGGTACCATGGGCCATGTTGTGATAGGGTGAGTTAATCACCAAGCAAGTAAATGATACACAGTTGAAAAGATGTTGAATATACCAATGAATTGCTGTGCTGAGTGTCATCTCTAATCTTTTATTAGCTGTATAAGGGTTTTTTAGCTGAAAAATCTCATTCTGTTGTTCAAATGGGAAGTTTTGCAGCTTTCTACGTCCTCCCTCTTGCTCTTCAGCAGGACCGGGTCCCAGCACCGTCTGCTCGGGGGGTTGTGCCTTTGCTTTTGGCCTCGCTCTAGGAAATAAAGTCTTTGTTTCTGCTCTATTATAAAGCACCTCCGTTACAACCACGCAGGCTGCCTGCGGGGCTCTCGGCCTTATTTCCAGGGTAGGGCTCTGGCGGGGAGCTGCAGGCGCTGTGCCGGGAGGGACGGGTGCCGTCCTCCTCCTCCTCCTCGCAGCGGGGATGAAGGCAGCGTCCTCGGGAGCTGCTCGGCGTTCGGCGGCAGTGCAGGTGGAGCCTCGCTGAAGGCCGGACCTGTGTCCCGGTACTTTAATTTATTTGCCATGTATTTTATATGCTCGTTCGTGTGCTTGAGTGTTTTCTGAATGTCTTTGCTGTGTGCTTCAGCAGGATTCAGAGGTGTTTCCTTTTGGGAATTTGTAGGAATTTAACTTTTTAAATTATCAAGACTGCTCATTTTGTGGAGGGGAAAAGCAGGTCTAAAAAATAAGTGTATCGCTTGTACCATTTGCCTTATAAAACATAGGCGAGTGGAGATTTCTTCACTTTCTCACACCATCTTCTGTGACTCTTGTGTAACATCATAATATTCTCGGAGAATTTACATTGTATTAAAATGTGCTATGAAACCTACCATGACCTTTGAAAACAATACGTCCTTTAATGTGGCTTCGGGGAGGGGTGAGCGAGGGAGTAGCCATAAAAAATCTTCAGGGTTCAAGATGAGGTTGAGATTTTTGTGAGTGCTTTTGTCGTAGCAGCAACTGTTTGATTTAGTGGCCCCCGCTACAATGGGCTGGGAGAACAAAGCCAGAATATCCCGAGTACGAGTCGGTTAAATGTAGGACCCATCAGGAAAATTGAGGTGGGGGAGCTTCCTCAGCTCGCTCCCTCCGAAATAAAACATGTGCAAGGTATTTGGAAAAACTCACCAACTGCTTTGTTTCTTAACCTATGTTGTCGTGTGTGGCTTTTGAAACCAGAGGAATCGGTGAGACGAGAGGTAACAGAGTCGGGGGGGCTACTTGCTTTAAAATTGCTATACTTTGTGTTTTGATATTCGAGTGAAATGTCAAGGTTAAGGGAGTTCGGAGCACCCCCAGTGTAAAACTGCTTGAAATGTGCCCGTGTTTTACCATTACGCAGAGTTTGCTGGCTGTGCCCCGCGGTCCCCGCGGTCGCCTGCACAAGGTGCTTGCATTAAGTAGGGTGAAAAACAGCAGAGGTCAGGATCTGGCAAACCCAGTTTGGACTTGGGGCCTGCACCGTGGTCTTAAACCCCTGAAACTCTACGACTTTGTGTAGGTAATTATTGTTTATCTACCCATTTTGTTTGAGCAGCAGTTTATGGGGTGTGTGGGCACTTCCATCTCCAGTCCCGGGAGGTCCGTGTCTTTGTTCACTGTGTGCTGCTGGGCTGCGGTGGGTTTGGATCTGGAAATGCACCCAATGAACTGTCTGTGCAGGAAGGTGTGTGCGGCGATTGTGCCCATGGGGCCATTCGCACCCCCTCGCTGCCCCCCTGCTCGAGGGAGATGGGGACGGCGAGAGAAGGATCCTGGTTCTCCTCTCTTTAGTCGTCCTGGCCTCCCATGTTCGCCAGGCATGGGCCTATTCTTCCCACAACAAAAACGCAGCGCCTGGAAATGAGCCTCATTTCCATCCTGGGCTGCGGGGTGGGGAGGGAGCCCCGACCCCGCGGACACCGGCCTGGGACGCTGCCGCCGTCCCGCGTCCCCTCTGCCTCTCGCCGGGTGTGCGAGCCGGTGGTTTCGGGGCTCCGAGTGCCCGGGCGAGCGCGGCCGCTGCTGCTGACCCCGGGATCCCCGCGATTTGTGGCGCTGCTGGTGGGAGCAGGGGGAGGGCCGGGAGTTAAGCCGGGGCTGCGCTGAGCCTTGCAGATAGAGGACTCTTGTGTCGCAGGCTAATCCCCCGACTCCCGCTCCGCGTTTATCAGATCGCTGAAGGTAGAGATTATGCAATTGGTGACTACAAAGTCATGTTTAGCTGCCTCCCTTCGGCGAGATGCTCCGATAGCTCCTGATCTGTGCCAGCATTCCTGTGGGGCTGTGTTAAACACGTACCTGAGGTCGTCTGTCCTGTAAAACTGGGAATGTTTTAGTGAGGTGATGACACCACAAATGTTTCTTTAGTTAAAGTTTACGTTTCCTTCATTCATCTCTTTATTTTAAGGTTTTATAACAATGGCAGTGAAACTTGCATAAAAGTGCAAATTTGCCTGCTGTGCATTAGCAAAACTTTTAAAGATTAAGATGAATTGTTTATGGTTTCTACTGGGTTTAAACTGCGGAGGAAACTGCCCATGAATAAGAGCAGCTGGTTTAGATTTTTATTTGACTTGTGTAACCGAAAGTTGGTTTCATTTCTGATACATTTGGCTCGCTTATTTCTATTGGGTTTACGTGTTCTCCAGTAGTAAGAAGCTACACGCTGGTTTGTCAGGTTGCTTGGGCTTTATCAAGATTGGAGAGGACTTCACTGTGACTTCCACGTCCTGCTGCTCCAGCAGTCCCGCAGGTAAAACCAGCTTTATCTGGGAGAGCTCCCTGCTCAGAGCTAAGTGAGGAAAGCCAGGCCTGGCATTGTGCTGGGGTGAGTTTGAACCGGCTCATCCTCACAAGCCAGCGCTGTCCTGGGGTTGGGGCTTTCCAGGGCCTGGCGGGTTTCACAGCACTGCTGCTCCCAGCACTGCGCTGGCTTCTTCCTCCCTCCCTGCTCCAGCCGGGCTCTTCTTTAATCACGTCAGGTGGTTTATCTCTTTGGAATTTGCCCATTGGAGGTGGCATGGTTGCACCTTCATGCCAAGAAATACCAGCAGTAATGTTTTGACCAGCATCCCTGGGAAATGCACGACAGTGAAAACCAGAAGTGTGGTTCCTGGAGCCCTGTTGCTCCAAACCAGAGCCATGTCCTTTCTGTTCCTCGGTGCCTCTGCCGTCCTTGGCCAGGGTGAGCTAGTCCTGCGGGTTTGTGTGCACCCCTGAAGGCACTGCAATAGCGCCCATCTTCAAAGCCAGCTCTGCTTGCAACATGGGGATGTTAATGGGTTAAACCCCTGGGGCGGGGAAGGCAGATTGGCCTGGCGTGTGAGGGGTTAAGCTGTTTGGCCGTGCTAAACATCTGCTGCAGGAAAAGCTGCTGGTGCAACTTGCTGGTATTATTTCCAGTGTAGCTGAGCTCTGATATGAAGCAAGGGTCAGGCCTCCCTCTGCAGATGCTGCAAGATAACGAGGATCCATCTGGGTTGTTGACTACCTGGGCCTCTTTAGCCATCGTTCAATTTTCCTTTCCCTTTGATATTCATGTCTATGGGGATCCCTGCCCGCTCCGCGGGTCCCTGCTGATCCCTGCCCGCTCTGGGGATCCCTGCTGATCCCTGCCCACTCCGCGGGTCCCTGCTGATCCCTGCCCACTCCGCGGGTCCCTGCTGATCCCTGCCTGCTCCAGAGGTCCCTCCCTGCTCACAGGTTCTTGCTGAGCTGTGCATCATCCCTGCTCAGCCTCAGAGGTGACGTTAGAGTCTTAAGATACTGAATTCGATATGACAGCTCCTGTTGCTGGGAGTCCTTCAATTTGCATTTTAGCCATCCTGAGACCTTCGAAAGATCTGGAAAAGGACCAGGAAAATCATGTCATTGTGGCTTAACTGTGCCATCATTTCTATAATAATAACGTAATTCACTGGGGTCTGGGTGGTGACTTGTGCCTTGAGGCTTTTGCTGGCGCTGCAGGACGAAGCAAGGAGGTGAGTGGGTCCCTCTGCTTGCCCCCCGGAATACGTGAGGTTGGATGGTATTTCACATTCGTTGGTGTCTGCCAGGCACCGTTCGTGTACCTGCAGCCCTGGTCTGTGTGGTTGGCGTAGGGCACATCAGACCCTTCTTCCCCTCCAGGTTTTTGCCGTGCTCTGCAGATGCCTGTCCGGGGGCACCGAGACTTTCCCCGTCCCCACAGGAGAGTTTCTGATTGCTCAGTGAGGACGTTTTGTTGACCACAAGCCTTTCTTCTTCTTCTTCAGATGAGCGGGTGGATCAGCGAACCTGCCTGATCTGCGGGGACAGAGCGACGGGGCTGCACTATGGGATCATCTCCTGCGAGGGCTGCAAGGGCTTCTTCAAACGCAGCATCTGCAACAAACGGGTTTACAGATGCAGTCGGGACAAGAACTGCGTCATGTCACGCAAACAGCGCAACAGATGCCAGTACTGCCGCCTGCTCAAATGCCTCCAGATGGGGATGAACCGGAAAGGTAAAGAGAAGTGGGATTTTCCTTGGTGGACGAACAGGCTGGGGCCAGTGTCAGCAGCGCAGGCGTCCCCTGCTCAGCTGCCATTTCCTAGTGCAGTTCTGCCCCTAAAATTCTTGACAAGGAAAGGTGAAACTTCAGCACATTTATGCATGGATAAAGAAATTCTTGCTGAACTACTTTGTTGTATTGGAGGGAGAACCTGTATCAATTGAAAGCACGTGTAAATATTTGGAGAACTGATCACTGTGATGCCTTTTTTTCAGGAAAAATAACAGTTTGCCCTTCCTGACGGATCTGTCCTTGCATCCTGACTTGTGAATCTCTGGAAATGTTGCCACCCATTACAAGCAGAGATTCCTTGTTGTAATGGCAACAGCCAGGAGCCTGAGCAGCAGCAGATGCTGCTGTGGCACAGGGATGCTTGGGGGGACGTCAGGAGGGGCCCTTTCCTGCCACCAAACCCAGGTGCCATCTCATGGTTTTTAAATGCAGCTATCGATGCCTTTAGCATCATCACTCATGTGAAAGCCGCCTGTCAAAAGCACTAAAACTCACATAAATTTCCTGCAATCCACCAGGATCTTCCTTAGAAAATGCATCTGGGGCTGAGCTGGGCAGCTTATCTGCGGGCAGCTTTGGTTAGGAATTGGCTTGTGGAGCTGGACTGGCTGGAGGAGGCCGCTGCTCATCTCCGCCTGGGCAGCGGGGCTGCGGGTGGGCAGGGGCGCTGGGACCTGCTCGGTGCCTGGGCCGGGTTTGTCACAGGGGCGCAGGGACATTGCTGAGCTCTGTGCGCTCGGCTCAGCCCGGCGGGGCGGCAGCACCGGGAGCCGCCCGGCGTGGAGCTGCCCCCGGTGCCCGCCTGCGCGCCCGGTGCCCCCGGTGCCGGCAGCGACGCACGCGGCTCAGGCGCGGGTGCGCAGCGCCCCCTGGCGGCCCCGGTGCGCAGTCCCTCCCGCCGCGGTGCCGCACGGTGCAGGCTGAGCTGCCCCCGCCCCGGGCCGGTTCCGCGCAGGGCTTCGCGCCGCCGGCCGAGCCGGTTCGCTTTCGGGCAGCCGCCGTTCCCGGGCAGCCGCCGTTCCCGGGCGGGTTCGTGCAGCTCGGCCGCGCTGCGGCTGCCGGGGCTGAACCCGCCTGCGTGACCCTGAGCAGAGCGCAGCGCTGGGACAGACGGGGTGGGTTTTGCTGAGGGTATCTGAAATGGAGCAGCAGTGTGGCTCTTCTGCTGCAGAATATTTCTTTCCTTCAGTTTTGTGCCGTTTTCTGCCCCGGGAGGGCCCCTGCAGCCCCGGGTGCCGGGCAGGGGGAGGCCGGCGGCAGCAGCAAGGTCACCACACAGCTGGGATGAGGCTCCTGCCAAGTCTGGCCGGGTCGCGGTGGGAAAGAGATTGGGACCTGATAAAGGGGACCCGGCCTGGGAGGGGAGGGAGCAGCGGAGCCCTCGGATGCTGTTTTCTGCAGAGCTGCTATGCCGGTAAAGAGAAAGGCGGAAGGTGGAGAATCAGCCTTAAAAGGATAATCTCCTTAATTGGGCTTCACTGGAGCTCCCTGGAAGTTGTTTATAGAGCCTTAAAAGTGCAGCTGCTGTATTGAGAAACTGAGCTGCTCTTCTGAAATGAAACTGTGTAGTCCAGTCTAGTAACTTGAATTTTAAATCACAGGTGGCTTTCCATGTGCCATCTCCCAAATGGTTCTGGAATTCATGGTGCTAAAGGATGGCTATTCCTTCATTGTCAGTCACTCAAGAGTCACACGGAGAAATCAAGCTCCCTGAGTAAAGTTTGCAGCCCCACGGGTGTGTTTGTGCCCTTTGGGTGAGGATCGTGGTGTGTGCTCCGTGAGCTCTCCAGTGTCCTGGAAAGCACTGGAGGTTTCTGTGTAAACAGCTCGATGAACAAAACGGATCTTTCCAGATGTAAAGGTTTTTTTGAAAACAGCGTATACCTTCTTATGGCTTTCTGGCATACTGAACAGCAGCGTTCCTCACGAGGCCCGTTGTTTTCTTTCAGCAATCAGAGAGGATGGCATGCCGGGAGGCAGAAACAAAAGCATTGGACCTGTCCAGGTGAGCATGGCTGCTTCTCTGCGGTTCCCTTCAGCTGTCGCAGCCTTGGCCGTGGCCTTGGCGCGCACACACACGCACGCACACACACACACACATGCACACACATTGGGGTGGTGGGTTCGGGCCGCAGCTCGTTGTGGAGTGGGGGTGAGATCAGTTTGGCGGAGCCTTTCTTGCCCTGCCGAGCCGTTCTCGCCTCCCGTGGGTGCAGCAGGGCTTTGGCTCCCCGCAGCGTTAGGAATGCACCTCGTGAACGGGAGGCGTGTAAGTAAAGCTCAGCACTTGCTGGTCCCCGAGGGGACACGGCGCAGTCCCGCGGTACCTGTGTGACACCGGGCTCCGGCCGTCACGGCGCTCTGTCCTTCCTGAGCTGCACAAGGACGTCTGTCCCTCCGCAGCTCCCAGTAAATCTCCCCGGCTGCCGGCTGCAATTCCTTCAGTTGTTGCAAGCGGGGCACCCAGTAAATGTCTCGCTGATTGATGGCACAGCTTGTCTGGAGATGTCTTGTAAAGCGCGAGGTAATTCAGCACAACAGCTTGTACTGCACGCCTGAGAAATGATGGCCATTTCCAGCTCGCTTCTGGAAAAGCCATCTTTTAAAAGTTTACTATTTATTTTAATAAAACAGAAAGAACGCTGAAGGCATTTCTGTGACTCTGTGCCTTGAGGACACTGCTCGCCCCATTCCAAAAGCCGAGGGCAAGCAGCCCGGCAGCAGGTCCCTGCGCGCTCTGCAGGGACGAGCCGACACCGAGCCGGGGCAGCCGAGCCATGGTCAGCACCAGAGAGCCCGGCTCACATCAGAGACGTGTCTTAGTAACGACAGGACGTTTTGTGCTGTTTGCAGACATCGTATTTATAACGTATTTATAACAGCATTAGTTAGTGATTCTCAAAGCTTCTGTGAGTCTGTCAAGGAAGAGCGAATGTTTAATTTCTGGGCAGGTAACAGGTTTGCTGCCTCCCTGAGCAGCGTGGCTGTAGTAAACCAGCACTTTCGCTGGCTTAACGGGCCCTGGCTCACCTGGGACTTGTGTTGGACCATCGGTGATACCAAGAGCTCCATTTCCTGGGGTGAGAATATTCAGCTGTTGCGCTCTTCGGATTCTGTACCTGGGGGAGCCAACCACGTTTTTCTGACCATTTTGCAAGACTGGAATAAACCATCTAGGCAATGTTTAGCCCTTGGAAATGATGTTCAGAGTCCACTGCACTTTCTTGCAGCACATGAACTCGAGGTCTGTCTGGTTTTTGTGCCAGCCTCACTAAGGGTCATGCACAGAATTAAAGACAAAAAGCCCAGAAATTGTCATGTTGTGTTATCCCCACTACTGATGCAACTTTTCTCCAGGAGCATACGCAGCTCTTTCTTGAAACTTTATACTTCAGTGAACTCCATCTCTTCTCATTTTTTGGTCCATTTTAGCTTCCTGTGTATTACTGGCTAATAGTTGTTTTAGGTGCTTGATTACATTTTCCTGACTGTATTTATATACGTCACCTCACCTCTCTCAGTCGCTCCGTCGAAGCGGAGCTTAGCCCACCCTCCGTCTGCCTTTTCTTCAGCCGAGGGCTGAGTGATGTTCCCGATGAACTGGCCTCAGTTACTCCCAGGTTTTTCACTGCGTGGCAGTGGCTGATTTACGGCTCATCGCTGTGTGTATTTGACATCGTCTTTTCATGTGTCCTTTCCCGCCTACTGTGTTATCATCACTTGAATTGTACTGCAGGCACTGGAGGTCGCCGCGATTAGCTGTAAATAGAATTTCTCATGGATGTTGTTAAATGTAAAGGGAAGACGTGAGATCTGCAGGAATGGCAAAGCCTTTCTTCTGCTGCGGGAGGTTCCAGCTCGGGATGTCGCTGCGCGGCCGAGGTGTTCTGCCTTGTTTCTGTTCTCAGCTGAAGTAACCGTGATGGTCCTGTATTTGACAGATATCAGAGGAAGAGATTGAGAGAATTATGTCTGGGCAAGAATTTGAGGGAGAGGCAAACATGTCATGGAGCAACAACGGTGACAGTGACCATAGTTCCCCTGGAAATGGAGTTTCTGAGAGCAACCAGCCTTCGCCCGTTTCCACTCCGTCTTCAAGGTGGGAATGACCCCTGGAAGAATCTTGTATTACAGCGATCTTGGCCGTCTTTCCCTGGGTTGGTACTGTGGGTCAGTGTAGGAAAAGCACCTTGCGAGTGCATCTTTATGTGAACCGAGCATCCTGCAGAGCCCTGCAGCTTAGAGTGTTCTAACAAATCAGTCGCTGGCCTGGAAAGCGGTGAACTGCGAGGGGGATGCTCATGAGCAAATGAAAAAGAAGGCAACGTTGACTTCAAATTATATTTAAAATATGTATCTTGTATTAGTATTTTTTTCTGCTGGTGATGGGAACTTGGTTACCTCTCACTGCTCATTCTGCATAAGCTCTTTTTCTGCACTGTGCTCAGATTTTGAAATCAAATGTCCCCATTTAGATTGCCAATTGACAGTGTTACGTAAAAGTCAGTTGCAGCCTTTGATTGTGAACACGGCGAAAGTCTCAGACTTGCATTCCCTCTGCTTTCAGTTGTGTTTTAAGCTGGGAGATATTTGTGTTCCCTGGCTGTGTAAATACTTAATTCAGAGTCCTGAATTCTGGCCCTCTGCGGAGGCTGGGCTGGAGATGCTTTGTGCAGTTAGTTCTGACCTCCATTAAGTGGAACTAGTGCTGAGCCAGGCTCAACGTGAGGTGAGTGTGAGGCATCTGGTCTGCACGCTCTCAATTATTTCCAGCATAGGGTTTAAATACAAAGGCATTTTCCATTCTGTTTGTTCCTTCCTATTTTCATTAACATTTCTGATGGAGCTGAGTGCAATGTTTTGATGAATTGGGCCGAATTTTTGGAGTATATTGAAAAGCTTTTCCTTTTCCAGTAGGTCTGTGGAGCTGAACGGATTCGCCGCACTCAGGGATCAGTATATCGGGACGCCGGTGTCCACGCACTATCAGTACCTCCCGCACCTTTTTAGCTATTCTGCGCACTCGGCTCTGATGCCCCCCCAGACGCGCAGCCTGGACCCCCAGTCGCACAGTCTTATCAATCAGCTGGTGTCGGCAGAGGACGTGGAGCCGCTCGGCACGCCGATGCTCATCGAGGACGGGTGAGTGCACGCGGCGCGAGGGGCTGCCCCGACCCGCCCGGCCCTGCCCGGCCCCTCGCTCCGGCTCTGCAGGTTCTGCCGCAGGGGCTGCTGGTGGCAAGGGGACGGATGGGGGTGTTCACGGCCCGATGAGCACGGGGAGTGCATCCCTGGGAGAAGCTGGTGGGGTGGGTGCTCTCGGGGTGCTCCCCGCGCAGCCCCTGGCCGGGTGGGTGACCCGGGGGGCTCCCTTTGTAGCCCGTGGTCGGGTGGGTGACCCGGGGGGCTCCCCTCACAGCTCCCACTCTCAGGTGACACTGGGCAGCAGCACATGGGGCACTTGAATTTCCGTGGTGTTTGCCTTGCTTTTCAAGTGCCTCGTCAGATGATGTCATTCAATGTTGTTAATTGTTTTTATGCCTTCGTATTAACTGTGCCTGCAGGTACAAAGTGACTCAGGCAGAGCTGTTTGCGTTGTTGTGTCGTCTGGCGGATGAATTGCTTTTCAGGCAGATTGCTTGGATCAAGAAGCTGCCGTTCTTCTGTGAACTCTCCATCAAGGACTATACCTGCCTGCTCAGCTCCACCTGGCAGGAGCTGATCCTGCTCTCCTCGCTGACTGTGTACAGCAAGCAGATCTTTGGTGACCTCGCGGACGTCACCTCCAAGTACTCTCCCTCTGACGACGAGCTGCACAGGTGAGACGTTACTGGGACCTGGGGACAGAGGAGCCGTCGGGAGGATGGTGGTCGCGCGCGTGTTTCTGGCCTGTGACCAACCAACCGCCTTCCTGCGATGGGTCACTACACCTGCTGCCGCTTTCCTTTTCTGGTTTTAGGAGATGGTTGTTCCAGGCTTAGAAAGCGCACCGTGGTTTAGCCAGTGTTGAATGAAAAGCGCGTTCCGCGGGGGCAGGTGCGCGGTGCTGTGGTGCTGTAGCAGGGGCAGGTGCGCGGTGCTGTGGTGCTGTAGCAGGGGCAGGTGCGCGGTGCTGTGGTGCTGTAGCAGGGGCAGGTGCGCGGTGCTGTGGTGCTGTAGCGCCTCCAGCACAGCCCTGCAAACCGCCCTTTCTATGGGGAGAGTAAAACTACCCAACGCTTTGGGTAACCCTGAGATACAGAATAGAAGGTCTTATTTATAAACCTTTGGGGCAGTGGAAAGGTTGTTCGCAAAGCTGGTTGTCTGTGTTATCAAAGTGCTCATTATGAATTGCTATTTCGTTGTTTTGATTACATAAATTTGAAGATGTTGCAACTTAGCTCTTGTTTTTTCCATAGCGCGTGCTATCTGATGCTCTGAGGAGCCTGCCTGTCATTTATCATTTTGGTCAGGGTGTTGTTTTTTGGTTCTGGTGTTTTGCTTTGTAGTCTTGGTGCCTCCTTTTGGTAGCAGACTCACAGTCTCACAATATTACGGCAGAATAGGTAGGATTTACAGAAACTGCTGCCCACGCTCCCTTTTGACATCTGCCTTTGCTGGGCTTGGCCGTGTTACAAGAGTCACTGGGGATCCAAGTGTCCGAGCAGAGATCTAAAATTGTGCCGTGGTCCTTGGCCATCGCGGTGTCTGACGGTTCTTTGAGGTGTCTTTGTGCATCTGTTCTGACAAGCGGAGGAGCCGGGCGCTGGATGGACCCAGGTGTCTCATTTCCTGGGGCAGGTTCCTCCGCGGCGCCGTTCTGCTCAGCCATTCATCCTGCATCTGGGGCTGCTCCTGCGAGGAGCCGTGAGGGTCATAGAAAACCACAATAACACTTGTTCCTGCATTCAGCCATCCTTTTGTTCCTGCTATCCTGGCCAGAGCCTCAAAAGAGAAGTGTTTGTTTCATTTTGGGTTTGCGATAAATACAAGCGAGAGGTAAGAAAACAAGACAAAGGAGGAATCCTTGCCCTTCAGAAACCGGCAATTCAGAGCTGGTCGCCTCAAAAGTCCTTCAGAGGAGATCTGTGCACATGGAGGAAAACAGGCGTTCTTGGGAGCGGAATGTTTCTGTGGTCTCTTCTGATTTAGCTTTTCAAATGTCATTAATTGTCATTGGTAACGTGGGGACGCGCACACCAGCAAAGCCGTTCGCAGGAGCTGCAGGGTGAGGGTCTGGGGGAGTCCTGGGCAGCCTGGCCGAGCGGCAGCGGCT
This sequence comes from Columba livia, assembly GCF_036013475.1. NCBI lineage: Eukaryota > Metazoa > Chordata > Aves > Columbiformes > Columbidae > Columba > Columba livia. The sequence continues at coordinate 1,108,984 of NC_088620.1, forward strand.
GCTCCTGGGATCAGCTCCCCCTGCGCTCCTTCGGGTTTGGGGGCGTCCTCCAAGAACCCCTGTTCCTTTGGAGAGCGCCGGCGTCGATCAGCAATCACGGCAAACGGAAGCTCGTTAGGTCCCACAGCCGGAACGGTGTGGCACTCTGGGGTTAATTTCTGTTCTTATTTTGTGAAATGACGGGAGCAATGCTAACGCTTGGGTGCTGACGAGTGAAGGCACAGGATGAGCTCCCCAGCCCCTGCGCTTTAATCACTTCTAACAACAGGCTCAATGTTCTGTTAGCTAGATCAAATGTTTTCTTTTGTTGTGCTGTTTTTCTGGAGATGAATATGAAATGAATAGATTCTGACCTCCCCCAGCACTCCTGATAGCGCTTCCCTTCCCCCTCCTCCCGGCTGATCGCGATAACTCCCAGCCAGAAACTTGCCCGGTGTAAACTGCGAGGAAGAGTGTGCGGAGGAGTCAGCCCTCGAGGAGAAATAGGGCTGTGAAAAACAGAACAGCTTTGTTTGAAAGGGGGAGGAAAGTATGCACGGAAAAGTAAGACAGTTCAACTGCAGGAATGAGAGAAGAGCTCTCCTGGATTTATGAAGTGATGAGTGGCTGGTAAAAATGTGCATGCTCTAAAAACAATTAAACCCAACAGACGACTGAGTGGTCTTTGTGCTCATTAACTTCTTGAGCTTTGCAATCTTGCACCTGCAAGATTTTTTTATGTCAACTTGAGAGCAAAAGAACTCGTACAACTTTAGATTAGCCGACAAGGCTTTCATCACTTACAATATTACTTTCTTGAAGAAGTGACCTGCAGTTCAGATAGCTTGTTTCCACTTCTCTGAGGTCGAACTCCACCATGCATTTTACAAATAACTTTGAAGTAAACAAACACACATGCCAAAATAAGGTGTTATTCAGTGAGAAAGGTTCTATTTTTGTTCTATTCAAAGATGGCTTTCTGGCTGTGCCCTTATTCTTCACGCTGCACAATGCCAGAGCGCAGCTGAAGCTTCCCTCAACACTTCTGTTCCACTTCTGAGCAGTTCTGCAACATGCGGTTTCTTTGAAAGCGGGGATGCTGCTGCGCGGTGTGTTCCCGGGGCTCCGGGCGCGTGGGCCGGTCACGGCAGCTCCGACGGGCGCTGCTGCGGCTGCTCCGCGGCACGCGCGGGACGTCGCTCCTGGAGCAGCCGGCACCGCTCCGCCAGGAGAGCGTCGCCCTGCACCCGCAGAATGTGCGCCGGGCGGCCTCCCGGGGGGCTCTGCGGAGCCGCGCCTCCGTGTGCCCTCTCCCGCCCGCCTCTGCCGCCCCTTCCCTCGGGGAGCGCCGGAGAAACGTGCAGCTCGTTTCAGCAAACGGAGCAAACCGAGCTGTGCCTGGCGAGGTGCTCCAGGACACGTGCGGGTGGTGGGTCCCGATCCCGGTGGAGGATCCCTCACAGTCACTGAGGCGTTCGGGTTTTTGTTGCTGAAATATCTGTAACAATCAAGTTTATAAGTGAGCCATTTTCCTTCTTCCTCTTTACTTTAATGGTGCCAGCAGACTTCAAGCAGTTTTAATGACCTCTTTTTTTTTTTCATTCTCTTCTGAGATGTTAAAATCTCCAAAGTTATTAAAATAAGCTTCTTGCCTTTATTGTACGGACCACATCCTGTATAGGTTGATGTGTGATCTCTGTCCTCCAGGTTCAGTGAAGAGGGGATGGAGGTGATGGAGCGGTTGATCTACCTCTTTCGCAAGTTTAACCAGTTGAAGGTCAGCAACGAGGAGTACGCATGTATGAAAGCCATCAACTTCCTAAATCAAGGTGAGGCGATGGAGAGGAGGTGTCAGAACCACCAGAGAGATTCTCTGAAACAGCCTGAGCAAGTTTTGCTTCCCTGCTGAGCAATGGGGGGCCCGAGACCCCCAGGGGCTGGAGCCAAGACCTCTCTCGGTGCGTTCACCATCCCGCGGAGGGGACACTTGTGCACCCACATGGAGAGATCTGGAAGGGAATGAATCCCTCTGCTTAGCCAACTTTTATTGCCTTTAAATGCCAACACCAAGGACGGTCAGGGTGTCATTTTACATGTGTGCCAACGGTACCGACCCGAGTTAGAAGAGAGCAGAGAGGCCAGGGAAACCTTCGGCGTAAGGTTTGGCTGAGTGATGACCTACCCGCTGCTAATGAACTTCTCATCAGGCAAAAATGTGTCATCTAAGAGTATTATTGCTTTAGGTAACTGTTTAGGCAACTAACTAAATGATACTTTAAAACCAGTGAGAAGATGCCGGTGGTTTTGCAGCAGCCGCAGCAGGCTGTGGTAGTTTGGAATAGATGGGTTTGTCCCCAGTTGTCCCTGTCCCCACTCTGGTTCTTGTCTCTGTCCCCTCTCCTGGAGCCCCTTTCTCTGTCACTGGTTGTGGCCTTGTGGGACATTTCTTGGTCTTGTAAATGCTTACTGGATGGTGTTCCACTGTAATTTTGGAAATAAATGTCCCCAAAGCCTTTTGTACTGTGAAAGATAGTTGCAGTCTGTACAAATGTGCTGCGGGCTCTGTCCTCCCCCCGTTTCCAGCGGGAGATAGTGCTGACGCGTCAGTCTGTGCCGGGCGAGGATCCGGTTTGCTTCCCTGGGCAGTTTCCTGACACTGGATAATGCACTTCTCGAGCTGTCTCCATTGTTTTCCAAAATGTATTTCTATTAACTTCCTGTCTTCTTTTATTTTTAGTTGAAGTTTGCAATTTTTTATGTGAAATACCTGAGAATTATTTTTAAAAGGCAGCTTTTGGGCAGGAGATGAGTGGCTCTTCCGTCAGCTCTCGGAGCGCGGAGCCGGCAGCGAGGGTGCGCAGCGTCCTTGCAGCGCCGGCGGACCCTCCCGGCCCCATCCTGCTCTGCCGATCACGGCAGTGGGACCTCCCGCCAATTCCACAGCTTGGAAATGTCCATTTTCCCTTTGCGTGTGTTCCCTGACATTGGCAAAGCTAAATGTAAAAATAAGAAGTTGAGAAAAGCTCATATGACATAATTAATAAATTCATATAAAGCTCATATGACATAATTCATAAGCAGATAGGGAGAAATATGGTGATACCTTGAATTACAGAATCGAGCGCTTTCCTCAGCCAAGATGCTACAGCTAAAATCAACACGTTTCTGTCCGAGGAAGCATCACGCAGGATCTGCTGTGCAGATTAAACCCTGAGGCGCAGCTGCTTTACACCAGGCAGGTGCGATTTGAGGTTGCTGGAGCCGTTATCTCCCTGAGCTCCGCAGACGAGCGGCTTAGGGCCTGGCTGTTCTCACCCGGCCTCCCGCGGGGGGAATCCCGCGCCCAGACGCGTGTGAAGACCCGTGGCAGTGCTGGCACACCGCGAGGGGAACCGGGGCTTGGTGTTTGCCAGCTGGGTGCTGGGACCCAGCTTAGGGCTTTAGCAATCAGTTTGTCTTTCCTGAAGGAAGAGCAATAAGTGCGAGTCTGGTGCCCTTCCAGGGTGTTCTTGACGTGTTTTCCTTACTCTGATCATGTTCGCTTTCAGACATCAGGGGTCTGACCAACGCGTCCCAGCTGGAGCAGCTGAACAAGCGGTACTGGTATGTTTGCCAGGACTTCACGGAGTACAAATACCCACACCAGCCAAACCGATTTCCAGATTTAATGATGTGTTTGCCAGAGATACGATATATTGCAGGTAACTTTTTGAGTTCTTTTCCCACCGGGATCATGTGCAAGTTATGACATTTGCTTTTAAAGGTTCTGCAGTGTAACCATCAGGTTTCAGCTTGTCTGGACTTCTGAAACCCGCAGGTGAATTTTCCAGTGCAGTTGTGTCACTAGTAAGATCCTCAAGGTCCAGTGTTACTAAAACGTTGTTCCTGAATGTGATGGCAGAGGGAGATACTTGCCCCCCTGTGTCAAGGCTCCTTTTGCTTCATCCTACTCCGTTGTAACGAACCAGATAATAATCACGGAGAAGCTCTTGTCATTTACTCATAGAGATCAACAAGGGAGTTTGAGGAGAGATGGGCTTCAGTCTTTCCCAGTTTCTATAAATACTGCTCCATTGTGGAGAAATCATTTTGATCTGACTTTGGCCATTTATTTTGCTTTTGATTCAGTAAATAATAAATCCTGTTGTGTCCAAATGAATATCAAATGTCTAATGGAGCAGTAGGATGATTAACTGTTTCTCTGAGAGGTTCAAGGTAAAACCATCTCCAGCGTTGCCGGCTTAGGTGTCTCTGAAATCTGATTCAGGAGTGGCTGCTAATTCTGAGGTTTGTTTTGTTTCTTTCTTACCAGGAAAGATGGTGAACGTCCCCCTGGAGCAGCTGCCTCTCCTTTTTAAGGCCGTTCTACATTCCTGCAAGACGAGCGTGAGCAAAGAGTGAGCGAGCGGGGCCCGGCCGGCGCGGAGCGGGCGAACGGCAGCGCCAGGGCGGGCGGCCCTGCCACTGTAGCAAGAATCTTTTTTGTTTGTTTTTGTTTTTTTACTCTTTTTCCTATATATTTATTTCACGACAGAGTTGAATGTATGATCTTCAACACAATGCACATGGTTCTGTATGAATGCAGCAGATGCATTCTCCAGCGGTTTACAAATGTGAAGATGTTTAGTGTTACAGTGTTTGTTAGGGTTAGTTCTTTTGTATTTGGGGGCTGGGGACTGAGATGACTAAGACTACCTCAAGGAGAAGATGCTGTTCGTGCACTGCTCTTTCCATGATTTGTATCCAAAAGCATTTGTCGTAGAGAGCAGACGGCCTCACTGCATTGACAGAGCTGTTAGGATCCCAAAGGGACGATTTTGGAGAAGTGAGTGTTAGAGAAGTGCCAAGGTTTTTTTCTTTAAATATAATAATAACTTTGAAAGGGCAGGGAGTGGAGAGGGAAAAGGCTGTGCAGCCGGTTGTTTATTCGCGGGGGCAGGCGGCAGCTCCAGCGGTTTCCCTGCCCCAGCGGCATTGCGGTGCGAGGGGGTCACTGTCCTTGTGCCAGAGGGACTGGGGGGGCTCTGCCTCAGCCCCCCGACCAGCCGGCCTCTCGCTGTCACCACACGCCTTTCCATTCCACTGAAATTGCCTTGCTGAGGTTCACAGCAGGCTCCTGATATACACAGAGGTACTCTTGGTGCTAGAGAACAGCAAGTAATTTCTCATCAGTTTCTTAACGTCAGTTTTAAGTTCACAAAAGCAGGAAAACCCTCCTTGGTGAAGAGGCAGGAGTGACCCTTAGTGCGTTCCTCCGGGGTGGTGTCTGAGCACCGAGGAGCTGCTGCGCTGCAGCAATCGCGAGCAGCCCCTTCTGGGGACACTTGACGCATCTGTGGTTGGATGTGACCAGTGTAGCGGGGACTCCAGTGTCCCCCAGCATGGCTTTCTCTGCTGGACTCAGGGAATGTGCATGGTCCTTGGTCATATTCTGCCAGGACTGTTCTGCTGCTTGTGGAATCCCTGCTTACCAGGAAAAGGTGGTGTGACTGCAGTACTTGCTCAGTCCTTCTGTCCTGGGTGTTGGAAGTGTTGGATTTTCCATCTCGCAGCCTCCACACCGCAGTGCGGCACACAGGACTGGTTTAATGACAGCTGGTTAGTTGTTTGAGCAGCTCTTCAGTGCTGGTGTTTATCTAGGCTTGGGTGTTCTCATGAGTAACTCACGGCTTCCTGCTCGTGGGGAGGTTGGTGAGATGCTCTCCTTCTCGTCTCCTTCATGAAGAGTTACCGTTCACAGGTTCGGTCGCTCTCCTGGGCAGCTGCATCGCCCTGGCTGAGTTTCCTTCCCCGTGTCCTTAGATATGAATCTGATGTTTATGTAGCAAGAAGGTTCATCAACAAATGTTTGAATGCTGTTTTAATAATAACTGGGGAAACCACTTCTGTTCCTTCAGGGTAGGAGGGAGCAGTTTCTCCCCGTCCTGCTGGCGGCCGTGTGGCACAGCGAGCACTGCTCAGAGGAGAAACCCCCTCCCCAAGGCGTCTTTCCTTCCCCCGCCGCGGGGGACGCGTGTCCCGGGGCTGCCGCAGCCCCGCGGCACCATCGCCGCCTCCACCGTCCCGCTCGGGCCCCTTCCAGCTCGACGGTTTCTCCTTGCTGAACATCCACCCGCTGCTCGGCGTGGGTTATTTACCAGGGTGTTACGGGTATCCGCTGCTGGGCCCAGCAGCTCAGCTTGATGGAGCTTCTCAATCCAAAGGTGGTTCCGTAAATCTCATTTACTTTCTGACTGTAAAATGAGACAAGCGCGTATTTCTCAGGAAAGCCTTCTGCATACAGCCTATACCTCAAGTGTAAATGGGAAGATTTTAGTGTATCTGTTTGTAAGTTAGAAAGTCTTTCTCAGCTTTGAAGTTTAATTTCCAAATAGCTTGATATGATCTTTTTATTACGGGTTATCTTCTGGCTTGCTGTTTTATACACTCAAGGAATTGTTCAAATTGAATAGGAGTAATTTTATTCTACAGTTACTGAATTATTATGATCTGTTGATGAATAAGAGTTTGTTTTAATTAGTGTACATAAAAGCAGTCATCTTATTGCCAAATACCCAACAAAAATAATCTATTAGATACTCAGTGTTTATCCAAAATAGACTCCCAAGACTAGTGCTGTACCAACAACAACAAACAACCTAAGTTCATTTATGATGATGAATGGACAAGAACATTCTACTTTCTCTTGTATAAAGCAAATTTTACAAAGGTTGATTGACAGCAGCGTCCGTTAACAACCCATTTGTGTAGGGAGTAGAAGAGCCTTCCTGAGCTGACTGTGAGGAACCAGAATCCAGCTCACAGGACAGTCGTTCGTAATATCTTCTGCACCAAGTCCTCTAACGACTTGTATTTTTTAAACAGGGTAAAGTGAATGTGTTGCATTGCAAACTCAGGTATTATGAGAAGGTAGGAATGTAGCTAGAGACGTAGAGACGTTAGGTCAGTCACTAGATGTATTTGTGAATTTGGTTTGAAGGACACCCTGGAAAGGTTGGAATTTTTGCTCCATTCTTCACGTTACATTCGGTTTACAGGGACTCATATTTTATTTGTGCTTAATGCTAGTAGGGGGAAGTTCATTATCTTTGGTATCTATCTGCTCTTGCTTATCTGACCTTCTGTCATAGAGGAATCAATCAACAATAATAGTCTTTGGTAGAATTTTCTGCCATGACAAGTCAATTTTTATCCCCGATTTGAAAGATAAATTGGCTGGCTGACCCCCTCCTCTCCTTCATAGCATTTGTGCAGATGTGAAGCTGAAGAGTTGCTTTTAATCCAAACAGAGATTTGGGACATAAATTTGAAGAGCTCGTGCTCGGCGGGACGCGGCCGAGGTGTCACCAGCGCAGCCGCCAGCAGGAGCTGCCGCCGGCGGGCGAGCCCGGCGGGGACCCCAGCACCCCGACACGAGCTTTGTGGAAGCGACCGGGTTTTCTTACGCTGCCTTTGGGTCAGGCTTTGTCCCGCGAGCTGAGCCTTGCGACTGGTCTGTGTCCTTGTCCTCGGAGTGCTGGGAGGTGCCGGTTACCTGGACATGGGGCCTCTGGGCACGGCAAGGTTGATGCAGCAGGAGCCAACTCTCCGGCTGTTCTGCATGTGCATGAGCTGCTTTCTAGTTGTTAATAATGCTGGTGGCGCTGGGCTTTCCCATCTCACGCCTGCTGCCAGCGGTGCTGAGGAGGGGGCTGCAGCTCTGGAGTTTTCTATAATTCCTAAATCCTGAGCTTTTGCTGTTTCCTGTCATGCAAAGACCAAGGGGAACAACACGGTGTTTCAGGGTGGTCGGTGCAAACCGGTCAGTCAATTGCCAGCACTGGCGAGATGCTGCCCCGGTAATGCCCGGTCTCCCAGCGCTGTGGTGCTGCCGTGAGCGGGGCCGGCGAGTGAACCGGGCTCCGGGCGTTCGGTTCGGCAGGGCGGCTCTCGCTGCTGAGTCCGTGTCCCTGTCCCCATGCTGCCCACGCCACGGCCGGAGCTCCCGCTGGCTGCCGCGTTCTGCCCGTCCCCGCTCTGCTCTTCAGGCTCTGCACAGAACCGCAGCCACCGCGGCTGCGGGGTTTAAATCTTGTCCTTCAAACCAACCTTTTTGAAGAGAAAAAACAAACAAACAAAACTTGAATTTCTTTTATCTTTACTACATTTTTAAAAACAAGCAAACAAAAAGATTCTCCTGTGAATGTGCTATTTACCATTGGTTCTTTCTTGGTTTTGATTTGAAGCTATGAAGCTTGGTGTCTGTGAAAATGTTGTTATTTCTGTATTTCTCAGGATAATAAGCGGCAATCATCCCTGCCACATAAAGGGCAGGAGAAAGGGGGAAACTTGGGGAACTAGTTTAAGTATGAAACTAATTTTTAAGTGTAGATGATGTGTAAATGGAGGGTAAAACATAGGCTGTGTCAGTATCAAGCTGTGGTGTTTCTCTGGGTTCACAGTGTGTTGTTTGCAATACACAGAAGCTCAGGGATAAGTATTTAAAAAGTGACCCAGAGAAACCCTTGTTTTGATCTTGCAACAGTTGCTTCTTTCGTGGCTTGCTTGGAGGGCCCATTGAAAGCTGAATAAAGCCCCCACATGGAGATTTTGGGGGAAAAGATTTTGATTTGGCTTGTGGGCAGTTTGCCTGCTGAAGGCTGAGTTCTGTTCTGATGGTCAAGCGTCTTCACTCCCAGTCAGGGCAGCTCTCTCACCGCGGGTCGACGAGGCTGCAGGCTCGGTCAGGCTGCAGGGGAGGGCACTGACGGGTGGAGCTGGTTCAGCTCCCGGTGCCTGGAGCACCCCGGCGGTCCCGTCTGGCCCGCGCGGCGCGGGCAGCGCCAGCACCGGGCACGGTCAGCGGCTGGCAGGGCTCAGACCGCCTCCCCGCAGCCTCACCCGCCAGCGTCTGCAAACACGAGTTTCAACCAGCCCTGAAAAAACTGGTGAGGCCAATCCAGGCCATATCTACCCCTTGGGAAAAGAAAAGAGCCTCTGTGCAGCTGAGCTCTAACAAGTCTGTGAAAGAAGCAATATGGGTTGGTGGAAGAAATGCCCCCAAGGGCAGAAAGAAACAGAAATTGAAACCAGATGACGATCAACCTTAACAAAGCCTTTTGTGATTCGTTGTTTTCTTTCAATTTATAAAATGTCTTGTAATAGTTGATAACATTATTGACTCAATTTCCATAACAAAACTACCTCATGTGACATCCTGTTTATCATCTCAAAGGGATTGTGTGAAAAACAAAATGCTGCCAGTGTTTGCTGCGCAGGGTGTGATGGCGGGAGTTCAGTTTCCCGTCCCCTGGGCTGCGTGTTGGTTCCTGTTTCCTCGCAGCATTTCAACCTGCGGGTGATGGTTTTGACTCCACAGCCCAGCTGGATCCCTGGGCGGGCATTGGGCTGTGCCTGCCGTGCTTGCGCCCAGCACCGCGGTGCCGTGGCGGTGTCACCACGGCCGTCCCAAGCCGCTGTCCGCAGCCTGGGCCCCGCGCTGGTTTGGTGGCTGTTTCCAAAGTGGGTTGGTCCTGGCCGTCGGGTCCTTCAGCTGGTGTTCCAGGTGATGGTTTCTCCTGGTAAAACCCTTCATTTTTCCCACAATCCCTTGTGTAAATCAGGGAAGCAGGGTGTTGTGTCGGCATGACACACGGTGAACATTGGCACGCTCGGAGCCGGGGCTGGGGAGCATCTGGCTGCTGCCGCCCTCACCCGCAGCACTGGGGGACACGGGCGCTGTCCCGCGCCTCTCGGGAGCTGCCTTCCCTCACTACGCTATGACCAAATGAATGTTTCTGCCGGGTCCTGGGCATGCTGTGGCACAGCCGGTCCCCCTGGCGCGGTGGGACTGGCACGGGTCCGTGCCAGCCCGACCTGCCCCTGCTCCGCTGCTCTGCTCTGTGACTTGACTACCTGTGGAAATGTGACCAATAAGTGTTGAACGCATGTTTAGCGAGTGTTAGCTGTATGAACTAATAAATGTGAATTGTTCTGCACTGCTGGCGTCTGCTCTTTGCTTACACGTTCTCCCTCGGTCACTGGGATGACAGAGCCCAGCGCTGGTCCGGGTGGCAGCTGCGGTGCTGCCCGGTGTGTCACTGTCCTGTGGCCAGGCTGGAATTGCCTGTGGATCTGGGGAGGCCTCGGTGCCGTTGGTGCTGTGGGGGGCTCGGGTGGGTGCACAAGCGCTGCCTGGGGCAGCTGCAGCGGGAACACAAGTGGAGGCAACACAAGAGCGACGGTTCATGTGGGCTCTGGTCCTGCCTGTGGGGTGGCCAGGGCACGCAGCGGTTTGTGTGGGTCACTGTCCCTGCGCACTGCAGCAGGAGGGGGTTTGCACCAGTGGCACCTACGCAGTGACAGCTGCTGCAGGCAGGAGGAACAATCTGAAGAAGCAAACACGCCAGAAATCCTTGACCAGTGTGCTCGGAGACAAACTGAAGAAGGCATTTAACAATCCTCAGTGTCACTGAGGTGGGAGCATGTTAAAAGACTAAGGAGCACTTTTCGTATTTGCGTGTCTGTGCCTATTGGGGAGCCACGTTCAGGCCCACTCGGGGACACGCGGTGCTGCCACAAAAGTGGCTCCAAGTGAGCAGCCGGCCCTGTGCCGCTGCTCCCTCACACGGGGCTGCTGACACTTTCTGCATTGCTAAACTCATGGAAGTGGAAATTCTTCCTTAATATTTAGAAGCTCTTGTGCCTTAAGAGTGTTTAGGAATTTTTTCCACGCTTGTTTTTATAATGGGAGATACTATGGCAAAGAAATAGCAGTGAGGTGTCTGCCTCCCGGCGCACAGCGATGCCACCCGCCCTGTGTTTCTCCTGAGCTGAAGGATTTTGTCACTGGTAGAGCTCCTGGGTTTGAACACGGAGCTGCTGGATCACAATAAGCCACTTTTGTGGGGGCAGAGCCTGTTCCCAGGTGCCGGGCTCCCCATCAGCCTGACAGCTGCTCCCGCTGCTGCCAGCCCCAACCTGCCCCATCTCCTCCTGGCTGCGCTGCCTCTGCCCCTGCCTGAGCTCACGGGGACCTGCTCCCCCACCACAGAACCCGCCCCCCGCTCCTTCCAGAGGGTTTATCGCATCCTCACGTCAATCCCCGCGTGAGCCACGCTGCCCTGCTCTGCGCAGCGCTCCCAGGTCTCCTGCCCTCTCTGTTGTGTTAATGTTTCTTATTCACAGCAGTTCTTTTCCGTGGTGCAGCTCGAGTGGCTTTGACACAGTGCCGCCCTGGATTTATTCCCCACTGGGGGGCCTGAAGGTCAGCAGTGGGGGGGCCTGAAGGTCAGCAATGGGGGTCCCTGGGAGGGGGCAGAGGACACACTGCGCGCGTGGGGTGACGGTTTGTCCCCACCGTCAGTCCAGGTGTGAGGAGCCGCTGGAGCTGCGCTGGGGCAGCCTCTGCTCGCGCTGGCACTACGGGCTGCTTGGAAAGCCGTGCTGGAGTGGGAAAAGTACCAGCACATTTTAATTTTCAGCTCAACCTCTGCTGACCACTGTATTTTGATTAGAGCTCTGCTTCCTTTTCATCTCGGTGCTCCAGCTGGTGACAACTGCCACAGCCTCGCGCGCGCAGTGCAATAGTTTATCACCGAAGGCCAGCCGCTCTATGAATTCAGAGCCAGCGCTGAACAAATCACACTGTCACTAACGTCAAACTTGTTAACCTGATCTTTGGTGGATCACTAGTGTCAACATTGCATGGGACATACATTATCGGGCCCAAGGACTTTGGGAGATGCGTTTGTCAGGCTGCTCTGTCACAATCCCACTCTTGACCTTCACAAAGTAACTTTCAAGGATAAGCTGCTCTCCTCTTGACAAGAGCTGCTGTTCCCAGGAGTGTCACCCCAGGGCCAGTGGCCAGGACAGGACTGCCAGGTGAGGCTGGGTCACCGCACGGCTGGGCTGGTCCCTTGGGGTGTCCTGATGGGCTTGGGAGGACTTCATGGATGTCCAGCACAGGCCACATCTCTTCCCTGAATTTCTCCCCATCTTGTCACCATTTGCTCTCAACTCTTTCCTCATCTCCTGCCCAGTTTCTGTCCTTCTGGAGTTTAAACCTGCAAACCAGTGCATTGTGTGCGGTAGACGGGTGGGTCTCTTTCCACTGGGCCAGCGTGAGTCTCACGTCTCAGTTTGCCCTGTGCAGGTACAAGAATTGCTCTTGGCGTTTTTGACAGGGCTGATAGTCACTGCGGAGGTCAGACAAAGGTTGGGCCACCATGGCCGGACAGTGACAGCATGCTCAAGAGGTGTGTGCTCCTGGTAAGTCCTGCCCGAGCTCCCGGAGGCGGTTGGGTTTCTCAGTGCCGTTGCTCGGGCTGGTGACATTCCCTCTGTGCAGCCCCCCAGGACCGGGGGCGAGCGGTGCCGTGGGACAGCCATGGCCCCTGAGTGGTGCTGGAGGGGTGGGACAGCACCCGAGCAGATGTGGCTTGGGGCCGGGGGGACCACAAGGCGGGTGCTGGATTCGAGCTCCATGTTGCTGTCCCTGCAGGCCGACCCCACTAATCAGCTGTGAAAGAGAGAGAGAAAGCTGGAGAGAAATCTTTCTCTCTGCTAACCTCATCACAATAAAGATTCCTATAAAGAGCTCTTATCCTTGAAGAAAATGAGGCACATAAGCAGGAATAGTAAACAAAAGGCTGTCATTTTGACCCAGGAGTGCTTCATGTTGTTGGCAACTGCCAAGAGGAAACATAAAGAGAGGCTGCATCCAAGTCCCAATTATGCAGAACTATGTGACTGATATGTCAATGAGTTCCCCCGGGAGGAGACCACCAGCGTTCGCGGAGCTGCCTGCGCACCATCTGCACACACCGCCATGCGCCGGGCCTGCCCGCGCCCCCGAGCGAAGGCGTGCATGGCATCGGAAGAATGCGGAGGACAAGGTAATGTCATCGGGAATGCTATCGCCAAAGTCCTCGCCGCGTGCACATTATCGGCACGGGCCCTGGAGTCAGGGACTGCGGGCAGCCGGCGGTGCAGGCAGCGCGATCTGGCAAACAGTAGTGCTGACCACACCTGCTGCAGGCACGCTCCAGGAACGTGGCGCAGGCAGGAGGGCCGCCCCGCCGCCGATAAGCTGAGTGGATGGAGATAAAATCCGAGAAGGAGATTTGCTTTGCTGAGCATCAAGGCTACGCACCAGTGAGGAGCCAAAGCACGGCTGCGGCCTGTGGCGGGTGGTGCGGCTCTGTGGGCTCCGCAGGCTCCAGCGCCGCCATGGCCACGCTGGCGCCACAGCCCAGCTGGGAGGAGATGGAGCAGGGCAGGAGCTGGGCTGGCAGCCGGGGCTGTCGGTATGGGTTCTGTGGGGTTCTGTGTGTGCTGGCCGGTCCTGCCGGGGGTGTCCAGGGTCCCCACGGGCACTGCTGGTCCCACGTGCCAGCACAAGCACAGCACAGGGTGAGGAAGAAGAACAGCAGCACAGGCATGAGGTCGGTGCTGCCGCTGCAAAGGGCCTTGATGTCGCTGTTGGCACCCGCGCTGCAGAGCGGCCTGAATGTCCTCTGTGCTGGAGCCCCATGTGCCCGCCCTGCCAGGACCTGGCTCTGCCTGGTCTCTGCATGGCTGCTCTGGAGCAGCCTCCCCAAACCCGCCCTCCCCAAACCTGCCCTCCCCAAATCTGCCCTCCCCAAATCCGATCTCCTGCTGGGCTGCGCCGGGGCCCGAGTGCTGGCCCTGACCCGGGGCTGTGCGCCCGCTGCAGGAGCTGGGCCGCAGCCTTGGCAAGGGCTCGTGCAAAGGAAAGTGCCCAAGGCCAGCGGGGACGTATTCACCCCTGAAAGCACCTTGCTGCAAAAATAGCAAGTGGCCAGTGTGAGGCTGGGGCTTCCCAGGGGAACAATGGCGGGCGGGAGGAAGCAGCCGTGGCCGCCCCGCAGCTCCATCCCCTCCTCGCGCGGTGCTGAGCCGCGAGGCGCTGCGTGCCGGCCCAGCAGGGACCTTGAACCTGCCACAGATTTATTTTCTCTGACATTGGCATCGTGTCGGAACATCTGGCATGTGGCTGATAATTGCTGGGGATCAGGGCGGAAGCTGCTCCGGGCCTGGCGCTTCTTCCAGAGCTCTGTTTTCATAAGTTTTTCTCCTCTTTTCAGCTGCAGAATGAGGAAAAAACAAGCGGGGCTGTGCAGCTTGCTGCTCCTCTCCCCCCAGCACCGGTGGCTCCCGGAGCCCCCCTCAGCGCTGGTGCACCACAGAACCTGTCACCATCACACCACGTTGGAGCTGCATCAGTGCCGGGGGAGGAAGAACCATGACCCCAGAGCCCAGGGTGGTGGGTCCGGCCGTGTGCCCCGGACGCCAGCGACCACCTGGTAGGGGCACAGCCATGGCACAGCCCTCCCTGTGTCACATGGGGGCTCAGGGCTGTCGTGGCCATGGGGCAGGACACAGAGCCCTGTGCACAAACACAGGGGAGATGCTGTGGTGATGGATGGGCAGAGTGCAGGGCTGGTGACGGAAGCAAGTCCCTGTTCTGGTGGAACACGAGGTGTCACTTGTGGCCTCTCAACCCCAGCGTGTGGCCTCGCTGCCCTCGTGTTGTCTCAGAGTGACTGGAAATCCAAGCCCTGCAGCCAGCGTGGTGCCCGCTGGTCAGGGCTGTATGTGGCAATGTGGTGTGGGAGAACCCGCGCAGCAAACACACCTCCTGTGCCAGGGCCTTGGCTGCCCCTCCACGTCCTCCACCCAGGGGGTCCCACTTTGCCCCAGCGTCATTTTGGCACACGTGGGGCTGCTGGCTGTGGGTGCTGGTGGCCTCAGGCACTGAGCCCCGTGGAGGGAGGAGCCCCCTCCCACCCTCCCCTGCCGTGGAGACCCCCTGGCTGCAGGTCTCGGTGATGGGTGGGTGCTGTGGGCTCATGCTCCTCCTGGATGTGTCCTGCCCTGTGCCCATGGCCCCCTCCCTCCCACCGGGGCAGTAAATCAGTGTGGCTGTGGGTGCCGGCACGCTCACGCCGCCCACCCGTGCCCCCCACCTCCCCGCGGGGTCTCCCTCCCCTGGCACGTTATCTGCTGCGGGGGTCCCACTTATCTCTGCTGTCACTTTCTAATGCTAGTTTATGGGCAGTGTTTTGTAGCTTAATTATGATGTTTTTCAGCGCGGTCACGTGCCCACAGAAGCCAATAAGGCACCAAAGTGGGTCCATCCCGGCTGAGCCTGGCCCCCACGGGGAGGAGATTGGCCGGTGTCCTGCCCAGGACGGCGTGTGCGCAGCCAGAGCCCCGACACCTTCCCAGCGGACACAGGTCCCATAAATCCCCCAGCCTGGGACGGACGGGGCAGCAGTGCCCAGCACCCTGCGGAGGCTTCTCAAGTCGCAGCTCCTGGCCGGTGGTGCGAGGGAGGCTCTTCTGCCTCGCTGGCCCCACACACGGTGAGTAGCTGGCTGTGGGGAGAACTGTGGTTGCCTCATCCTGCCTGTCTCCCACCCGCTGCCGCCATTCCCTGGCACGGTGGCAAATGGGGCTGGAGCTGGGGACACAGCAGGGCTTGGTAAGGAAGCAGGAGCCATACATGGGCCTCTGCTTCCCGTCCCCATCAGCAGGCGTTGGGATGGCGGCTCTGCTCATCGTGAGCAGCGGAGTGAGGCCTCACAGTAGCCTTGGCCCCTCGGCCATGCTGCTGCCCAGAAATGCAGACCTGGCTGCCGAGGGTCTCTGGGAGCCCAACCAGGTGATGAGTCGAGGTCCCTGGTCACCCCAGCACTGTGTGTTACCCATGGAAGGACAGGCAGCCCCCACACCGTGGAGCAGGCGTGGGGGGTGGCCTGAACCCCTCAGTGTTGAGGGTTGGCTGAGCCCATGCCCCTTCCCCATCCCGCATTGGTGAGCACCGCAGCCCTCAGCTCCGAGTTGCTTTTGTTCCTCGCAGTGTTTGCTCGGCTCTTCTCCCGATCCGCAGCCCCTCCTGGGCTCCTCTTCCCGGATGGCAGGTCCTGCTCTGCAGCTGCCCGGCAGCTCCCCCAGGAGCTTGCGGCGAGTGTGGGGGCTGTGTCCGAGGGGCTCCGCTGGCGGTGGGAGCGCTCCTTCCCAGCCAAACAGCGCTGACCGACACCGGGGCTGCTCTGCTGCTATTCTTAGCCTGGGCTCTGTTCCTGGTGGCTCTGGAGCGATGCTCCGCTGGGCCCGTTTCCTGTTTGCCGTTCTCCCTGCCAGTGCCGCTTCCTACCCACCGCACCCGTGGGTGCAGCGGGTGTGTGCGGCAAGCCAGGGGGTGAGCTGCGTGCGGTGAACTGTGTGGGGTGAGCTGTGTGTGATGAGCCTTGCGGAGCTAGCTGTGTGTGATCAGCTGTGCGGGATGAGATGTCTGGAATGAGCCGTGTGGGACCAGTGGCCGCTGCCTTTGCTGGGACAGGCTCTGTCTGCACCAGTTACAAAGGGGCTCCTGATAAGAGTGGGCGGCCGGGCTGCTGGGACGAGTTCAGCTCCTGTGCCTGAGTTGGAGACGGAGCCTTGAGCTTCCCGTGGCCGAGGGCCTGGGCCACGGCGCATGGCCAGCCGGCCAGGGAGTGTCTTGATGAACAGGACGTGCCGGGAGCATGGATGCTCCTGTGCCAGTCTGCTGGCGTCATGGAACATTTCGTTAAGAATCCCTGAATGTGAAGCAATGAATTAAATACTGGTGGTGAACAACCTCTGTCTGACAGGCAGACCAGGACACGGTTGGCACAGGGTGACCGGCAATAGGTCCAAACTGTCACCTTACTAGCAGTGGTCCCAGAGGAGGTGTCAGGAGGTGCCACACACCCCAGCGCATCTCACGCAGGTTTCTCAGGGCTCTGTGAGCACCTCCCCACAGGCAGCTGGCTGGCAGCAGGACGGAGAGCGGCCCCGTCCCCGTGTCCTCGTGTCCCCGGGCAGGCTGGTCCCTCCGCCCCCACCCCGTCCCCGGCGCTGTGAGCAGCCCGCTCTCCCCAGAGGAGGTTCCCAGCCCCCGGGGGGCTGGCCGCCCGCCCGCACCAACATGGAGATGCTCTTCCAGGCGCTATAAAGGGCTCCGGCACCTGCTGCTCGGTCTCTTCCGCACCGCGCTCCCGCTCCGCACCCAGCGCAGGGGCTCGGGGCCGCTGTCCCCGTCCCCCGCCCGCCCCGTCCCGCTGACCCATTGGCTTGTCTCGCAGCAGGGCCGCTGGAGGGGATGGACTATTCCTATGATGAGGACCTGGACGAGCTATGTCCGGTCTGTGGGGACAAGGTCTCCGGGTACCACTACGGGCTGCTCACCTGCGAGAGCTGCAAGGTAGGAGCGGGCCGGGGCGTGCGGGGCCGGGGCTGTGGGGGGACCGGGAAACGCGCTAGGGCTGTGCGGGGACCGGCGCTGTGCATGGAGCGGGGCTGTGCCGGAGCTATAGCCGGGACCGTGCGGAGAACGAGGCTGTGCGGGGAGCGGGGCTGTGCGGGGAGTGGGGCCCGGGGCTGTGCGGGGAGCGGGGAGGGGGCCGTGCAGGAGCCGGGACAGGGGAGCCACCCCCGGACCGCTTCTCGCTCGTTTTCGTTAGCGGCGAATTCGCGCTCGGCGGCGGGACGGGAACGCGGCAGCGACGGGAGCCCCGAGCGCGGCGGGGGCGGCGGGACGGGTGCCGGTGCCGGAATGCCGGTGCCGGTGCTCGACGCATCGCCGCCGCCGCAGGGCTTCTTCAAGCGGACGGTTCAGAACAACAAGCACTACACCTGCACCGAGAGCCAGAACTGCAAGATCGACAAGACCCAGCGCAAGCGCTGCCCCTACTGCCGCTTCCAGAAGTGCCTCACGGTGGGGATGCGCCTGGAAGGTAGGGCAGGGCACGACCGGGCTGCGCGGACGGGGCCGGGGGCGGCGGACGGGACTGCGCGGGTTGCGAGGGTTGCGCGGTTCCCCCGGTGGCGATCGCGCCGGCCCCGCCGCTGCCGCCCGCCCCCGCCGCGTCCCCGGGCCGCTAATTCCCGCGGCCGCTTCGATTCCGTTTTTCTGTCTCAAGTTTAAAACAAATTCGTTTTTTCGCGTCGCCTCCTGCTTTTCCTTTTCTTGTTTTTGTTTCGAGTCCCCGCGGGTTTTTGGCTGGTACGGTTTCAACTTTCCAGGATTTTCTTTGCTGGCAGAATGGTTGGGAAATAGCGTAGAAATTATTGTTTTCCTTAAGCACATAATTTCAGAAGCTGAGACTTAAGGAAAACGTTAAAAATAACGGGGCTCGCAATAAAACTGCTGCAGATCTACCACGAATTACATTTTTTTCTGTTGGTGACATTTAGTATAACAGATTTCTCGGGAGTGCAATTACAGACCCCATGGCTGCCACCTCACTCATGTCAGACAAGTCGATCCCAATTGAGACATCAGAGTTGGACCCCAACATGCCCAAGTCGTGTGTTGTGGTTTCTGCAACACTTAGCACAGGCCACCAAAATACATTCGGGGGACAGATTGCTGGCAAGTGGCTGCAAAGCAAAAGCAGACACGGAAAGGAGCTCCCCTCTGCCACAGTCAGCTGCACCCGCACCTCTTCTCCCCTGAAATCGTTTACATTTTGCAGCAGATAAAAGCGGCCAGACGTGTCGGTGAGGCTGAGCCCCCTCACCTGGTTGGGCTCACTGTGCTCAGGGCAGAGTGCGGGTTAATCAGAAAGTACCGTGTGTACCGCACAGTGGGGTGAGAGCCTGCGGGCAGGGGAGCGGGAGTGAGACACAACAACGAGCTGCAAATCAGCCCCTGCAAAATCCCGGCGTGGGCTGGCTTCCAGCCCCATCTCCAAACCGTTCCCAGTTTCGCTTTCTTCCCTGGACTGGAGTTACTGGTGCCCTGGATCGATCCATGTGTGCTCTGGCAGTTTTGACCAGTGCTGCAGGAGAGCTGGGGCACTGGGCAGGGCTGGGGGCTCCGGGGGCAGACAGGCAGGGGCAGTGCCTGGGGTGACTCCCGGGGTGACAGGCACAGTCTGTATATTTTCAGCAGTTTTGCTCCCTGTGAAGCTCGTTTTGTCCCATAGCCCCTAAGGGTAGTGACTGTGAATTTTTTATTTTCCAGCTGTTAGCTCCTCAGCAGAGACCTGCTCTTCTGTGGTAAAAAACAGAGCCCACCTTTCCTGGTTCCTCTTATTCTTGGGTAGGGAATTTGAAGTTGAGCCTCCAGCTCTGCAGGACAAAAGCAAGCCAGAGATGACTGAATTTGGGGACAGTGTTGACACAGGCCCCCCTTGAAGTGCCTGAAGAGACGCTGCAGTGAAGTCTGGCTGGGGAGAGCAGCACTGCCCAGCCCAGCCTCGAGCAGTGGTGCCAGCACGTTACTTAGAGCGGGTGGGAGATGGGCTGCCCATGTGCTCTGGCATTGCCAGGGTGTGCCAGACCCGCCGGTGTCAGCTGGGGCTGCGTGAGGGGTCGGTGCCAGGGAGTCCCAGAAGGGGTTCGCACACACGCTGACTGCAGCCGTCCCACCGTGTCCCCATTAGGAACTGCCCCGGGGCAGCTGTCTGCTGCCCAGAGGTGTGCGAGCATGCTTGCCGAAAGGGGGGCCGCGGCACCCCCATCTCAGAGTATGTCTCTGGCTGTCCTGCTCCCAGTGAGATGCTGTTTTCATGAATAAAGAATGAGGGAGGAAGCGCAGGGCGGCTCCCCTGGGAGCACATTCCTGCTCGCCCTGGAAATGCTGCTGCTCCCGGCCAATGCTCCGCGTTTCCAGCCTGCCTGAGGAGAGTTTGGGAGGTGTCCCGGCTCTCGGGGGGCTGGCTGTGCTTCCAGGGGCCACAGGATGAGGAGGCGAAAGGGAGACAGAGGTAACAGCTGAGACACAAAAGCAAGACTCGCCTGCTGTCGGGGGGGACACAAACTAGCAGAGGGTTGTTTCCCTTTGATGCAAAGTGTGCAGGCTGTGCTGCTGGCGTGCTACTGCATCCCTCTGCACCACCGACCAGCTCCTGGCTTGCTGAAGCTCCTCCGAGGAAGTGCAGCAGGGCGGTGCAGAGGGACAAGCTCCTGCTGCAGAGAAGCACCTGCTCCCTTGTGCTCTGACACATTCTTGGGTTTCTTTGGGGGCTCAGAGGGAACATCTGCTTTGCTACAGCCGTGAGATTGCGATGGGGCCGTCAGAATGACTCCACCAGCAGGATGCTCCAGCAGAGCCTCTCGGCTGTGGCTGATACCCGTAGGGACAGGCAGGCTCCTGCCGGAAAGCTGGCACAGCTGTGCCATGGAGTGCGGTGTGCCCGGCTGGACCACAGCACTGGTGTAGCCTGGCTGCTGGTGAACCTGGGCCCCTGGGGCTCATTCACAGTCAGGGGTTGTAAAAATGAAAGTTGGTGTCAAGCCCCACCATCTGCCCAGGCTTCATGGGCTGTCCCCCAGCCAGTGAGGGATGAAAGCTGCTTTATCCCCAGCCCATTTCGGAGTTAAAGCCAAATGTCTCTTCCTTTCCTGCAATGCCCGGAGGCCCTGAGGTTTACACCAGCGAGTCAAGAGCCAGGGACAGGCACTTGAACCTGCCATGCCATGTCCCTCCTGTGCACAACTGGGCTGGGATGGGCACAGTTCTGCCAGTGGCTTTCTCAGAAGGTCTCCCTCATGCCCCCCAGCTCCATTTGGCCCCCAGATTTGCCCCGTCTTGTTCTCTGTGTCACGTGGAAGCACTAGTCTCCCTCCATGCAGGTTTACTGCAGCCCCTGCCCTCTCTCTGCCCCCAGCCGTGCGTGCCGACAGGATGCGCGGAGGGAGGAACAAGTTTGGACCCATGTACAAGCGGGACCGTGCCTTAAAGCAGCAGAAGAAAGCTCTGATCCGTGCCAATGGCTTCAAGCTGGAGACCGTGCCTCAGATCATGTCCCCAGTGCAGAACGACTACAGCCTGTCCTCCACCATCCACAGCATCCACGCCATGTCCAAGACCTTGCCGCCCAACCCTGCTGCCCTGACACCCGTTGACTACGAGCGCAGCCCCTACGGGACGCCCTCCCTGGGAATGACTGTGCCCAGCCACGTACCGCTCGGCAGCTACCACTACCCCTCCTTCCCCAACCGCACCATCAAGTCTGAGTACCCGGACCACTACACAAATGCACACGAGTCTGCACCAGCCTATGTGTACCCAGAGACCTACCCCAGCAGCTCCCCCCCTGACATCCCCGACGTCATCCTGAAGCTGCTGCAGCTGGAGCCTGACGAGGCGCAGGTGAAGGCGCGGATCCTGGGCTGCCTGCAGCAAGAGCAGGGCAAAGGCCGGCACGAGAAGCTCAGCACCTTCGGCCTCATGTGCAAGATGGCTGACCAGACCCTCTTCTCCATCGTGGAGTGGGCACGGAGCTGCATCTTCTTTAAGGAGCTGGAGGTAGGAGAGAGGGCAGGGAGGAGGGATGCTGCACTGTGCGGGTGGTGGGAGGCAGGTAGGATTGGGGCTGAAATGCCATGAGGACAGGATGCTATGACAGGCAAGACTGGAGCTGAAATGCCGTGAGGAAGCGGAAATGTCTGTGGGCACGAGCCTGGGGCTGCCCATGCTGCAGACCTGCTGGTGTGTCCCCGTCCCGCTCCCGGCTCCCCGTGTGACAGGCCTGGAGCGATTCCCGCTGTTGCCGTGAGGCTAATGATTTCAGATTCATCACGGCGGGGGCAGGTGTGGAGGCAATCGCCGGCAGAGTGACTGTGGTGTCAAGCTCAAGATATAATTGAAAAATGTAACGTTGAGGAATTATAGTTGAGACAATTCTCTCCTCTGCCTTTAGGAGGAAAATCGATGCTGTCAGGTGGGTGCCTATTAGCACCAGGCAGCCAGGGCAGGGGACACCACCAGGTCTCCTCCGGAGCCACTTCTGCTGCCAGGAGCGCGTGAGCGTGCCTGGCCGGGGGACGTGGTGCTGACCTCCGTTCCACCAGGCCGTCCCATCTAGTAAATCCCCCCAAATACTTAGTAGGGCCAAGGGGTGGCTTAGCAGAAGTAAGGCAGCCTCTGCCATTCTGCCAACCTTGCCAAATTTTCAGTTGTTTTCCGTTTCTGTCCTGGGCTGACCTAAGATCCCAAACTGGTGAAAAAACGGGACAAAACTTTGCAATGTGGCCAAAACCCGAAGAGCCATGTCCCAGGGTGGCTGGGAGACCCGGGTGCCTTCCTGTGCTCTGTGTGTGAGGTTGTGCTACCTGGCTCTGGCCAAAATCCCCTTCCTCCTGCGTGCCGTGGGGACCACGTCCCCGGCAGGGCCAAACTCTTCCCATGCCCACCTGCAGGGAGCCATGGGACTCAGTGTGGCAGAGCCTCGTGGCTCAAAATAGCCCATGGCTGCCAGAACAGTGTCAGGAAACGGCATTGTGGGGGTGGGTCAGGCTCATTTCAATCATATCAGTGTCCAGCCTGGATTTTGGGAACAGGGTGGTTGTTGTTTTGCAGGAGATATTGTAAACAGTGTAAATTCAGCTGCCGGCTGCATTGCCACGTAGCCTTGTAACTCCATTGTCAGCCTGATTGTGCCACCAAAATAGGCCGTTTCCGTGTGAATCCGTGTTGGCGTATGCGTCTCCTCCCGTGGGGCTCTGGGGGGGACGGCAGTGCCAGCGGCTTCACCTGGGCACAGGCAGTGGCGTCCTGCTGGTAGCAGGGCATGTCCCCTGATGTGCCCAGGACACGTGACGTGGTGCCCCAGGGACAGGAGCTCAGCTGGGTCTGTCACTGACATCCCAGGGCTGCCTGTCACCCCCCTGGCACGGCACGTCCTCTTTGGTGCGAGGTGGTGGCTTCCCTTGGGCACACGGAGAGAAGCTGTGGGACAGCAGGAGCCGATCTGCAGCTCCTGAAACCCCATTCCTGCTCCTGCCTGGCAGAGAAAAGTAAAGAGCTGCTGGGGCGGTAAAGGAACTCCTGCTAGTGCAGAGTTTGTGGCTTTGCCCTAAAGCCCCCTAGCACGGCACGAAGTCGTGATCCCAGAGCTCGATGACCCTGGTGCAGGCAGTTCCATGGGGGTGCAGGCAGTTCCGTGGGGGTGCAGGCAGTTCCGTGGGGGTGCAGGCAGATACCCCATGCATGGCATCCCCTGCCTGAACAGTCCCCAGCACGCCCGTGCTCCTGCCTCAGGGCTGTTCTGCAGCCAGCTGGTTTCTCCCTGGCCTCGCAGGGAGCCTGGGGAGGAAGGAGAAACCCTCGGGGACATGGGGACCCGCTGGCTCATGCCTGACCAGGATGAGCCTCTGCTCCCTGCCCAGGGACAGCGGGAGCAGGTTACCCCTGCAGCTGGCAGGTCATTGCTGTTCCTGTCCCCATGTTCATGCCCATTCCCGTTCTCACACCAGCAGCCCAGCGAGCAGGCTGGGTGCTTTGCCATCTCCTCCCGGCAGGGTGGAGGTGCTGGCGAGAGCCCCCCCCGGCTCCGCTGCTGAGCCCATGGAAGGAGGGGGGAGATGGGCTAATGGCCTCTTGACATCGGCTCACACGCCACGTCTGCCCGCAGGCGCGGGGCAGTCAGATTGAAAACAGATTTAACTTCCCAGATATATCGTTTCATTTAAGGGCCAGTAATTCTGTCAGTCTGCCACTGACAAACGAGGGTCCCCATGCCAATCTGCCGGGGAGACTGATGTCGCAGCGTTCATCTCGTGTCACCAGGCAGAGAATTACGGACTGCGCTGGCCTTCGGAGGCAAGACTAATAATGCTGCGCGGCAGAGGGGGATTTGGGGCCCTGCTTGTTTATCGAGGGCCGGCCAGGCAGCCGCGGCGCGAGGCCGCGCGGGCGGAGGTGGAAGAGGTCAGCGCTGACGCCCATAAATACGAACTTTAACTGAGTCTAGATGAGATGTGTCAGGACTGAGGGAAGATTTGCAGCATCTCTTCAGGAAGAAAAATATGGGCCGGGGGTGAAATATATTTTGTTGGGTCGTGAGTCTCAGGCAACTTTGTCCTTTCAGATGTAATTTTTTTATATATATATGGAGAGAGATGGACAGAGAGATGTGCACATACATACACACTTGCACACTCGTATTGTGCCTGATTTCGTTAGGTTTGTATGGAGGTATCTTGCAGTGCCTGGTGTATATAGATGTTACTGCCATACGTACATCTAAATATCGTGCACACAGGGGTGCGGTGAACTCTAGATTGGGATGAGCAGCCAGGGAATGTTAAACAAATTGCTGCAGTTTCAGCCTGAAGGCCGGACTGGACTGGGTGTGCACTGGGTCCCTCTTGCCGGTGGAGGGGCACAGCATGGTCACGGGGTGATGGGCTGACACCGATCCCCTCCTCAGCCCTCCTCGCTGTGGGGACGGGGCAAACCCCCCCAGCCCTGGGCAAGTGCAGGTGGGGGGCTGGCAGAGGGCAGCACCGCTCCCACAGACGGAGAAACTCCTGCTGGGCTGCTCTCCCTGCCATCTTGTTAGAAATCTCGCAGCCACGATGAAGCCGATTTGTAGCCAGTTGCTTCTCTGCCTTTCGCATGTGTGGGTCATCTTGACCCCATCTCTTGGCCAACAGCCAGAGCATTTTTGGCAGATTGAAAATCTCCTTCTGGTTGCAGACGCTGCAGCAATGTTTAGCATCCCATGCACTGGGGGAAATGTGACAGCTTTCCCTGCCGGCTCATGTCCCTCTGGCACAGCCCTGCCCGCTTTCTGGGCACGGGCTCAGAGCCATGATGCTCATGCAGCCTTGCAGCCTGTGAGCCCCGGCAAAAAGCAGCACCCAGGGCCACAGCAACGTGCTCTGCCAGCAGGGAGAGGAGATCCTGGTCATGCCCTGCTGGTTGTGATGGTTTGTTGCTTTAGGATGCCCATCGCAGTGGTATCTGGGCAGGGGGATGAGGGCTTGCATTGACCATTAACACCTCAGGCTTGTGTGGGGTTTTGATTGTGGGTGGCTGGTGGATGGTAATCTGCTTTCTCACTTCTCGGTAGCCAAGGTGATGGGTCCTGCTCGCACCCAGTAATCGCCTGGGCTGCAGCTCAGGGTGCTGCTGTGAGCCGTGTGCGGGAGCTGCTGGGGCAGATCCTGCACCAGTGATCTGGGAGGAGGCCGGAGAGCATCTCTGGGCGAAGATCTGCACCGTCCCTGTGGGGTTTGGCATGTCTGACCTGCCCCTGCCCCTTGGTCCCAGCCCCTGTGCTGCGGGGAAACGCGTTTTTCTGTGGGGCACAGCCCGTCAGCAGCAAAGGCACTTTTGGTGGCCGGGTGGCAGGGGAGAGCTCTCCCCGCACAGGGAGCATTTTGCTGCTGTGTTTTGTGAATGGGTTAAATGTTTGCTTTAAAAAAATTGCCTCTTAAAGACAGCTTGCATCAGGCCCTTGATAAAGCACTCCATTGAAAAGCCTTGACATTAAAAGAGGAAGATCCTTTGCTTAACTTTTAAAGGCAAGAGTGGGTGCGTGCTGTCTGGCTGGGAGGGCTGATGGACTCTGAGTGGTGTCCATTAACCCCTGCTCCTCCCAGGCAGCCAGGCTGGCGCTGGGCACAGGGAGGTGACCAGGTAGGACCCCTCGTGGTGGAGCCACGCTGCCGGAGCGGGGCTGTGGGATGCTCACTGCCACCCAGCCCGGGCCACGGGGACACCAGCTTGGTGCTGGACTGCAGGGAGGGCTGGGGACCCTGGAGATGTCCCTGAGCCCTGCCTGGCCGCAGAGCCCCCAGCCCACCCCATCACACTCCCAACCATGTCCCCATACACCATGGCATGTTGAAATGCTTCTTTTTGGAAAAGCTGAATTTTTTAAAACCATTTTCAGTGCAAAAGCTTCAGTCTTTCCCTTCCGGAGCTCATTGCGCTCAGGAATGAGGCACAGGAAGGAGCTTCCAAAACAAAGCCAAGACTCAGCCGCAGCAGAGGAGCTTGGGGCGGATGTAATCACAGATGTAGAAAATCTCCATTTTGTTTTGATACAGAACAAGCTTTTCCCCACTGCTTTGTTCAGCAGCCGAATGAGAACCTCCTGGCCGGTGCTGCTGGGCCACGCACCGTGGTTCCTTTCCTGCTCTGGGTGATGTGGCAGTGAGCCCGGCCTTGGAGCTCCACCGCACCTCGCCACGGGCAGGTTTGGTGCCATGGGGCAGGAGTGGGCTCTGCAGCCCCGGCCGCCGTCGCTGCCCCTGCACCGCATCTCCCTCCCCACGCTGCTGCGCCTCCAGGACTGCCCACCCACCGCACTTGAGAAACAAACCCTGGCCGCTCCAGGGAGCGCTGGGCTCCGAGACCATAAAGCTCTTTCTCATCTGACTTCTATTCCTTTTGCAATCTCCCAGTGCTGGTTTATTGCAGACTCTTCAGCAAAACGAGGGTATTATCCAGTCCTGTGATACTGCATCTGTCTTCCTTCCATCAAAGGCAGCGAGCACAATGGCACTGCGGAGCTCTTCTGCTGGCAGCGGATCTGCTCTGCAGAGAGGTGCTGCCGAGAGCCCCGGCCCTTGCCCCGCAGCAGCCGTGCAGGAGAGGGGAGCTCCGGCCAGGTGGGGGTTCAGCTCTTTGCAGGAAGGAGCTGGCGTCCCTCGGGCAGCCGTGAGGAGGGGTCGAAGCCGGTGACCCGTGGCGGCTGTCGGTGAGGCGGTGGGGGACACAGCTGCCTGCGGTGCCTCCTGCCTGCTCTTGGGGTGGCAGCACCCCCAAGTCTGGGCTTGGAGCCCTGGCGTGGCTCTTGGTTTTGCCAAACTCATCCGTTAGCTCTGGCAGCTCATCCTGCGGGGACCAGTGCTGCCTGCAGCCCACCTGCTTCCCACGGGACCTTTGGAGGTCCTTGCGGTTTGTGTCCTGGGCTGAGCTTTTTACCAGGGGCATTTGCAGGCATTTCTTTGAAAGCACAGCCATGGATGTTTATACCTGTGTCTGCACAAACACGCTGGCACACGTGCAAAGGTGCAGGTGATAACATATGTGCTGGTGCGTGGGCAGGGGCTGGTGGCAGCTGCAGGGCACAGCGATGCCCCGGAGCGGGCAGCTCCCCCACTGCCCTGCTACTCTGTGCCCCCCCGAGCCCTGCTGTCCCGGGCAGGGAGGAGAGGGGGGATGCTGGCCTCTTTCATTTGAAAGTATCCAGAGGGGCTGCCTGCAGACACAGGGCCTTTGTGCAGCAGCTGCACGTTCCCTCCCGCCTCGGGATGCGGCCAGCAGTCATTTTGTTAAAGATTTGTGCGTGGTTTGAGGATGTTGTGCCCAATGGGGGAAAACTCATGCTGATAAGTGCCAGCAAATGCCACCGAAACGTGCCGAGCTGCTTCCAAGTTGGGCCTGCACAGCTGCACAGGGTTCTCCTTACCGGGGTGTAGCTCCAGCTCTCCCTGCCCACCTGAGGGGACTGGAGGAGAAGCAGGTGATGACCCCACACTCCCCATGTGCTCCTGTGATGGGCTGCAAGTAGAGCTGGGCTGGGCAAGTCTCCATAGATCAGGTCACCTGGGGCCCTAAAGGGAGGCAGAGTTATGTCACATCTCCAACACATCGTGCTGGTGCTGTATCCATGCCAAGGCATTGCTCATCCACACTCTGCTTCATGTAACAGCAGTGGTGGTAGGACTCGCTGCTCTACTTCTGGGCGCGTGAGCAGTGAACATAAGTTATTTTTTGACTGCTAGAAACTCTGTTGTGCTCCAAGTGAGACACATCTTGGTGTGGGTCCTGTCCAGGTCCAGTGCGAATGTGTCAATGTGCTGCAGTGGCTGGAGTGTGAGTTTGAGCTGTCGCTGCTGCCAGGCTGGAGTGTGGAGCTGGGCCTCGAACCCAGAGCTGGGGGCTGGAGGGATGGTGTGGGGATGGGGACAGCCCAGCCCTGTCCTGCCAGCTGGAAACAAGAGGGAGCGGACGCAGCCCGGGCAGCCCCGGCCGTGCCCCACGCGCGGGGGATCAGCGGTGGCTCTGACTCTTTCAGGTGGGTGACCAGATGAAGCTGCTGCAGAACTGCTGGAGCGAGCTGCTGGTGTTCGACCATGTCTACCGGCAGCTGCAGCACGGCAAGGAGCACAGCGTGCTGCTCGTCACCGGCCAGGAGGTGAGCGCTGGCCCCTGCACACCGCGGCGGTGGCTGCAGCTGCGCTGGTGGGGCTGGAGGGGGCATGGGGGTGACTTTTGTCTTAATTCTGCCCAAGCGTGGCCAGCCCAGTGCTGGGGGCTGGCTTGTTTTTGCTGCTTTTGTTTCAAGACTGCTTGTGCACATGATCCCATCCCAGCCCACTGTCCGGCTTCTGCTTTTGGCAAAAACTGTTTCTTGTGGAAAGACCAACAGTCACAACTGCCTTTGCAGAGCTGGGTGTGAGAAGGGGCCCCTTCCCTCCCCAGGGACAATTTTTAGAGATGTGGGTGCCCACGATGCCAACACTCTGCAAAGGGCTCCTCTGCTTTAAGTGAGGCTGGATAAAAGGGGTTCCCATTTCACCCTTCAGCCCCTAATTCTCAGTGGGTGCAGTGGCTGGTGCATGGCTCCTGCTTTGCATGGAGTCTCCTGCAGTGGGTCTGGGGGGGCCAGGATGACTCTGGCTGATGTTGTCCCTTTCCCCACAGGTGGACATGTCGACCATCGCGGCCCAGGCCGGCTCCATCCTGAACTCACTGGTGCTGCGGGCGCAGGAGCTCGTCCTGCACTTGCACTCACTCCAGGTGGACCAGCAGGAATTCGTCTGCCTCAAGTTCCTCATCCTCTTCAGCCTCGGTGAGTGCCGCTGTGGGAAGCACCGGGAGGAGGGATGCCCGCATTAGGGGGTCACAGACGTGCTGCCATGTGGTCTCAGGTGGCAGGAGCGCAGCTGGAGGGAGCAGGCACAGCCCAGGCTGTACTGGCTGCTGCACTGATGGGGGACCAAAGGGCTTTTAATGAGGAGCCAGGAGTGAGGACTGGACCTGCTGATTCCCACACTCCGCTGGGGCTCTGAAATGTCTCCTGCTGTGGGGCCAGGCTCTGCCTCCAGCTGTGGGGGATGTTGCCAGCCCCTTGGGTGAGCGGTGCCTGTTTTGGTCACTCGCCTGTTGCACTAGGCAGGGAAACAACCGGCTGATACAGCTGCAGCAAAACAGGCGTGTTGACAGAGGCAGCGTCGGGGACGGCCGTATCTCCTGGGATTTGCGTCAGCGGGCCCATGCACGACGGGCAGGAGCTGCCTGTGGCTCTGATTAAGCTCAGCCTGGGGTCTGCGGTTGGGCCAGGGCGGCGGGTTCACACGGTGCCAGCTCACCCAGACAAAATACACGGGAGCTGCAAGCACTGCTGCCAGAGCCCACAATGACCCCAGGATGGTGCAGTGGCTCTGCCCCGATCCTGCCCTGATCCTACCCCAATCCTGCTCTGATCCTGCCCCAGATCCTACCCTGGCCATGCTGCTGCTCCTGAGGGCAGCGTCTCCCCATGCACCATGGCCAGGGCTGCTCCTCTTTCCCCATGGGCACTGCTCCAAGGCCGAGATGCCTGTTAGAGTCCCACAGGAGCAATCTCAGCCCTCGGTGTTGCAGCGTGGCCTCGGACAGTACTGAGCACCACGGGGACCACAGGGTGCTCGTCCACCTTCATTACTGGTGCTGACACCTTCCCCTCAGCCCTGTCCTGGCAGGAGATCTCCCATCCCGGTTTAAGTGTGGTGCTGGGGTCTGCGAGGGGCTCAGCTGGCCGCCGTGCTCACGGCTCGCACCTCTGCTGCCACGGCTGCTTCACTTCACACACCTCCATGGCCGCTGCTAATTGTACACACCCGGACAGGGCAGGAACCGGCATTTCCCCATGAAAACTTGTGCTTGTGTCACTGGGGTGCTGATGCTGAGCTGTGACGCTGAGCCCAGCTCATGGCAGCATTGTCCCCAGCCCTGTCCTAATCCATTTCTGACACCATCCCCGTGCCTGTTCAGATGCCTCCATCTGGGCTTGTGCTTCTGCACTTCTGCTCCTGCCAGTGGCTCTGTGCCCTGGGGGCCAGGTAGGGTGGGTGTCTCAGGGCGCGGGGGCCATGCTGCCGGCCCCTCCTGCACCTGCGGCTTCTCCTCCTGCAGCTTTCCTTGCCTCTGGAGCTGTTTTGAAATCCAGAGAAAATAGATACGACGGTGCTGCTCAAACAGTGATAAGGTGTGGCACAAACAGTGCCCAGGCTGCGCAATAAAGGAGCCGGTGGGGCTCACGCCCAAGCCAGGACCTTCTGCAGCACTGGGAGGGCTGGCACCCCGCGTGCTGCCCCATGGCGCCCCATGGCACAGGAGCAGGAGCAGCGTGGTCCCAGCACTGGCAGCTGCTCTACCAAGTACGGCTGCGGTTCTGCTTCACCAGAGCAGTGGCTTTCAGGGAGGACGTGGAATCAAGTCGCTGTATCTTCCCATACATCATTTTGCCCCAAATCCAACTTTTTCTCTCCATATTGCAGAGCTCACTTGGAGTAATTTGCCCTTCGCAGGCTCAGCTGTAGAGGATGGGATTGTGTATTATGTGCAGGATGTAATTGCCTTTAACAAGAGAATTTCCACATTTACCACTCTGCCACAACACAATCAAAGCCAAGCCCCGCTCACAAGAGCTGCCATTTGAGTTCTAAATAGATTTCTCTCCTGAGCAGGTAAAGAGATTTAATTAAAATTAGGGCTTCTCAAAATAGCAATATTTATGAGGACGGCACAGGTTAGCTTTGTTCTACAGAAGGGCTTAATAGAGCCTTAATGGATTGACCTATCATTCGATTTCATGACTTACATTCATGAAGCAGCTACTCTTGGGGAGGGGAGGAAGAGAGGCTTTTATAGCCCACATTCCCTTAAGCGTTTGCAATTTATCAGCAGCTTCTCCCAAACAAAAGGAGCTGTGAATAGGAAGAACACTTGAGGGCATAGAAATAATCCCAGGCATATCTGTATGTGTGATGGGAGGCTTTGTCACAGGACAGTCTTTGCAACTGCTGCAGTGTCTCTAAATGAAGTGAGTCAATGTTATTTGGACAACATTCTTTATTCCTTGCAGGAATGAAAAGATTATTCAAATATTCAATTAAACAGTGAATAGGGTCTTTCAGAGAACCAGGTGAGTTCATCGAGTAGAACTAGCTATTGTTGAGCCAACTCAGGGGATAGATTTGACGTTTATCAATATAACTTCTTTTCTTTAATGACATGCACAATAACCTTATGCAGATAAAGAGATTTCATAACAACCTGGGTAGAAGGGAGATGGCCACAACGGGAGCAAATGTGCCACCGGAATGAAAAGGGAAGGGTGATCTGATAAAGCGCGTCTTGGCACGACCTGCAGCACTTCATGCCTGCGCCATGCAGCGCCTGGCCTGGCCATGGGCATGGCCAGCGGCTGCGTCTAACGGGGGTCCCGCAGCCCCCCGGGCTCTGCCCAAGCAGAGCAGCATCCTTGGGGCACAGACCCCGCTCAGGCTGCCCCAAAAGCCCAGAGGAACCCCAGCCCAGCAGCCTGGGCCATGGTCCCCAGGGACAAACCCTGCCCTGGGGCTGTGAGCGCCCGGCTCTGCCGTGTTGCCACCCGGGCTGCAGTGGCCTCTTGGCTGCTGGTCCTGCCTGTGCCCGGGTGCTGCTGCCTGCAGGGGCAGGGCTGGCAGCGGGATTACGGGAGAGCTGCTGCAGCCCTGGCAAGGTGCAGAGGATTAGGGTTTCCAGGCTGGTAAGCCTGGTTGCCACATTGGAAAGACAAGGTTTATCGGGGAATTAATTCAGCCGCTTCCTTGACCTTCATGAATTAGAGTGGGCTGATGGCAGTGGCTCCACGGGTGTGGGTACAGCCAGTACCATGTTTTGGCTTTGCAGCTTCCTGGGCGGTGAGGATGTGGGTGCACCTGCCCTACTGCTGCCAGGGGGTTTGGGCATGTGTCTTCAGCACTGAGGGAGAGCTGGGAGGCAGGATGGACATGGGAAGTTGTGGCTGGGCAGAGAAGCGGAGCGGGACCCCTCCTGCACGGCGTTTTCATGCACAAGGGGTGCTGACACAGAAGTGTGAGTGCACCCATTGCAGCAGGTAGGGCAGACACATGAGTTTGGCACCATTTCACCATCCTCCTCCTCCCTTGCAGACGTGAAGTACCTGCAGAACCATGCGCTGGTTAAGGAAGCTCAGGAGACGGCCAACGCGGCGCTGCTGGAGTACACCGTCTGCCACTACCCCCACGCCACCGACAAGTTCCGGCAGCTGCTGCTGCGGCTGGCAGAGGTGCGGGCGCTGAGCATGCAGGCGGAGGAGTACCTGTACCACAAGCACCTGAGCGGGGAGGTGCCCTGCAACAACCTCCTCATCGAGATGCTGCACGCCAAACGGACTTGAGCACAGCTGCCAGCAGCGTGGTGAGGCAGGACGCGTGCCCGGGGCTGGCGGGCCAGGGCTGCCTCTCCAACCCGCCTCTCTCAGTGATGCTATTTAACCTGTACTATTGGAAAAGTCCAGATGGTTTATTTTACTACATGGTAAGGACAGTTGATGGCTGGGGGGCTGTGCACTCAGCTGCCAGACTGCCCCATCAGCAGCGCTGCCCCTGCTCCTCTGCACATGCAGTGCCTGACCTGTTGCCTGCCTGACCCGGCTCTGCAGCACGAAGGAAAGGTAAAGCCTGTCATGGCTTTTCTTCTGTTTATGCTCCTCTCCTGCTGCCCCTGCCAGCCGTTTCTCCACTGCTGCCATCGCTCGCCCAACCCTGCCCCATGTCTCAGGGCTCCTCGTGCACAGGGCAGGGGAAAGGTGAGGTGAACCCCCCAGGTGGTGGTTTTGCAGCAGTTGGGGTGTCCCCAGGCACTGTCACGGAGGCAGAAGACGGGGGCTGGGGATGGTGGCACCGCACAGCTGTGCCAGGTCCCCGAGGAGCACGTGCTGGGTGCTGCCTGCTCTGCATCCCGTTGCTGCCCGGCCAGGTGAGGGCAGGCAGGGATGGGCAGTGCTGAGCCCTCAGCTGAGGTTCGTTTGCTCAGTGCTTTCTGGTGCTGGAGGCAGCAACCACGGCTTCGCAGCCTGCGGCAGCCGCGGTGCCCACTGCCCGTGGGTGTCCATGTTCAGCCTGTCTCTGGGATGTCAAAGCTTTGCTGCAGAGGCTGTAGGAGTTGTGGTATCGGGAACAGGGGACTGTCTTGGGACAATTTGGGCCATGGCCCTGCCAGCACAACGTCCCTGCAGCTGGAAAGCTTTGCAGGTCATGGTGCCCAGGTGGCATCAGCACTGCGACTTGAGCTGGTACCTGAAGTGCGAGGACAGGGTGGCCCCAAGGTGGTGTCCCCAGGCAGTGCAGGTCCTGCCTCACTCCAGCCATCAGCTGTACCCAGGCAGGGCCCACAGAGCAGCACGGGACCAGGAATGGACTCGGTTCCCTCCTGCCCACAGGTGCTGGTGGCAGAGCAGGAGGGAGGGGCAGTGTCTGGCCTGTGCAGCAGCAGCAGGTCCAGGCTGCAAAGACCCCAAAGCTGCTCCCATGCCAGCATGTGCCCAGGGGCTTGTGGGAGCTTTGCAGCCCCCTTCTGCATTTACCTGCCCGAGCGCATGGGTGGAATAATAAGAATTGCTCTGTGCTTCATGCCAGGTCGGGCTGAGCCCCTGGATCCCTGTCGTGCTCTGCGTGTCCCCAGGTGACAGCAAATGCTGTGCTGAAGACACAAGCAAAGTGCTGGAGGTTCCTTGCCCATTGTGGAACAGGGGCTCACAGACACGACAGGGCAGTGCTGGGGGGTGCAGTCCCCTGAGCTGGGACATGCTGAACCGTCCCTGCTGCTTTCTCTCAGTCTCACGCTCTCCTCTTCTCCTGCCCCACCGGGCAGCCCCGCACGGCCCCGCGTGGCTGGGCTTGGGTCGGCTGTTCTCCGTGGCCGGTGTTTGCTCCTCATTCTGCGCAGAGCTGGTGCCTTGAGGAGCTGCAGACACTGCGCCTGGAGCCGCACGGACTATGGAAGCTTGTTAGATGCAGAAGAGCATGTTTGTCTCTGCTTTTCAACGTTTGTGCATTTTCCTCCTGAAGTTTGTGGTTCAGTTTCACCTTCTTTTTGTGAACTTAAAGAACTGGAGAAAATGGTTTTGGAGGTAAAAGATATTTTATTTTCAGAAAATGAAAAGTGTCCTTAAGTGTGTCTCTCTCTGTGACTCTCACATCCTCTTCTCCCTCTCATCCCTCCCCTTCCCACTCCCCACCCTGCATTCCCAGGCAGGAGGTTACCAGCTTCCCTGTCAGGAGCAAACCACTGTAATAAATTTTGCAGTTCAGTTAAAAAGGCAGACTTTGTCTTTTTTGATGGTCTTTCTAACTCTCCTTGCTGGTGCCCCTGTTCTCCTGGCAGCAAAGCAGCGCATGGTCCCGGCACGCAGTGCTGCCCACGGTGTCTCTCCCAAGTGTCACCTGCCCTCAGCGGGACAGGGACTCTGCGTCTGCGGGAGCCTGATGGCTGCTCTGGTGTGTTTCAAGGCTTTGGTGAGACAAGATCTGGTTCATAGTGTTGCTGGGAATTGCCATAGTGACTCTGAGTGTGTTTTGCAAGTGAGCTCAGGGATGACGTTTATGGGCAATTGGCTTAGACTCTGGATTTTTCACATAGCCCTTGGTGGTCACAGTGGCCAAGCGGCCCCGGTGTGCCAGGCACCATGCAGGGAGCAAACCACAGAGCTCTGCCACAGGTTTGATGTACGTATTTCGGTGCCGGGAAGTGCCTCACACCTTGGTTGTCCCCAGCCCCAGCAACTGGAGATGCTGCTTGGCTGACTCCGGTACCCAAAGCGATGCTGCATCCACACCTTGCCCTTCTGAGCAGCACAGAGCTGCTCCAGAGCCGCTGTTCCCGACAGCGCGTAAATACCCGTGGGCCAGCACGTACTGCTAGTGAGACCAGGGAGCGCAGTGTGGTGGGAATGGGAAGCAGCAGATGGGCACCTGCGCTCTCCTGTCTCCTGTTCCCATCCTGTCTCCTGCACCGCGACCACACCACCCTCCCCTGTGCTCAGCCGTGTGAAGCGCTGCACAAGCCCACTCTGCGGATGGAAGGAGGGAAATAGACAAGGAGGGAAGGCTGCCTTTAAAATCAGCATTTACTGTCATCATAATCAGCAAAAACTCTGACACATTTGATGTGCCCTATATACTAGGGACGTAACAGAGAACCAGTTGGATGCAAAGAATGGAGGGAGAGAAAACAACCCCAGCTGGAGAGGGACCACGCGGCCGGGAGAGCCCCGGGAGGAGCAGGGAGAGTTCTGTCCTACATGGCAGAAGCTGCTATTGAAGGCAGGTGTGTTAGCGAGGGATTGAAGCCAGCCACTGCGTTCCTCAGCACCTGCCCGTCGGTTACTGTCCCTGGAGAGCAGCAGGGCAGGCTCCAGCAGCAGATGAAGCCCGTGGGACCCCACGCTGCCCCAGTCCTGCCCTGGTTTGTCCACACATGCTGCTGGGAGGGAGCGCAGGGCCAGCAGCTCTGCCCAGGCCAGGCCAGCCCTGCGCACGGGAGCCACCTCCGGTGACCTGCCGTCCTCCCGGCTGCTGGACCAGCCTCGGCGCCAGGGCCCGTCACCCCGAAACTCGCTCTCAGAAACCTAAAGCAAAAGAGAGATGGTGTCAGCTGTGCCGGCGGCGGGGGCTGGGGTTCCTCCCGGGACAGCAAGTGCACCAGTGGGGTCCCCCAGCATGTTGGGAGAAAGCACAGCCCAGACCTGCTGTAGGATGAGCACGTAGGATGGGGCACAGCCAGCCCTGCCTTTGCTGATGGGCTCTGCCTCCCCTTGCCCCTTTAGAGGTCTCTGAAATTTGGTTCTTATGGCAGGGAGCCAAAGCAGCCTCTATGCACAGGACTGGGGCTGTAGGAAACCTCTTCTTCCCCCTGCTCAGCAATTAGCCCACTGTGCACGGCACCACGCTCTGAGAGTGCTGGAGACTGAGGTTTAAATGGGATTTAATGAAAATACCAGTGCTACCGTGGCAGAGAGCATGGATGTTGCACGGGCTGCACCCCTTCCATCAGGGCACAAGGTACCTCTGCCCGTCGGAAGGACCGTGGCACGGCCGGCAGCAGCGATCCCACCACAGGGGTTGGCATGGGGGGTCTGCATTTCTCCGAGTGCCCACAACACCCAGGTGCTTCACTGGCTTTGAATGCCAAAGACTCATAATTTCCTTATTATTTTAAACCCAATCTTCTTTAACACGGTATGGCGAGAGTTGCAGAATTACCCAATATTGATCACAGAAAGGCTGGGCCATGGAGACAAGATCCATGTTGCTATGTGTGGCTTAGCAACATATAAATGTATTCAAACAGAATAATGAAATTATCGTGGGGAAACAAAGCAGCCATCACTTGAAGAGATGGAGGATGTGGAGGCCTCTTGGAGCTCTTGTTTGCCAAGACAAGGAAGACGGTACTTATTGTTTGTGCAAATATGTGAACCCCCCCGGCCATCCCCTGCTTACATAAAGGGTGTAATGAATCCGGGCAGCGTGTTTGCAGCAACACGCAGCTTTGTACAGCTGGGCTGGAGCTCATTACTGCGGAAAAGTGCGGCTTCTCCGAGCGGATGAGTCTTTGTGGGGGGAGCCCTAACACTGGGGGTGGGGAGGCAGCCAGCGCCGGCCGCCCAGCCACAGCCACACTGCAAACGTCCGCATCTCTGTGGTTCGGAAGCTGGCCTGGTATTTACCTGCATTTTATCTGTCCTCGTCCTCACACGTGTTGAGGCACCGTGGGGAGCCCATCCCGCCCCCCGGCCCCACTGCTGCAGCCAGCGTGGTGCCTGCGGAGCTCAGCTGAGGTGCTGGAGCAGAGAGGAGGCAGATCCCACCCCAGGTCTAGCTCAGCTTTCCTGGGTGACCGCCACCAAGCCACCCAAGCCGCGAGTCTCCCACCCGTGCCCGGGCTCCAGTGCTCTCCCACCCGCTCCCCGCGGGGCTGTGACTCCTAGAGGTCTCTGCATGAGCCTCCGCCAGCCAGCTGCTGGGACAGCACCACTTCCATTAGAGCTAGCTGGAAATTTTAAAATAATGATACCTGGGGAAAAATACGTCTCTTTTCCATAAAGTATTTTGGGAGAAAACCAATAGGAGAGGGGAAGTGGGTCTGTTGAAATGATTTGTCCCCCGTTCACCACACACAGGTTCATGGTTTGCTTCCCCGGCAGCTGTTACCCACAAGAGCTGCACAGCATTTTGCTCTGTTGAACAAGCTGTGAAGATGGGAGCCTGTGCAACACTGAGCTGCCCTGGGGTCTTCCAGGCATTACTACAGCTGGGCATTATTGCCTTTTATGTTCTTTTTCAATGGCTGGAAGCACTTGTCTTTGAGCCCGGCGCCCGGGACCAGTGCAGCCAGCACCAGCGCTGTGCCGCACGCCGGCTTGCACGTCCACAAGTGTGCAGAGGAGAGCTCTTCTGGTTCAAGGAGATCTTCTCCTTCACCACAGGCTGAAGGGCTGCCCGGCCAAGGGCTCCTGGCCCCGGGTGCGCGAGGAGCCGCGCTGGGTGCGAGGGGGTGGCCGTGCTCAGCGCCGCCCGGCACCCCCCTGCTCCCACCGGCGTACGAGGGGACGGCCCTGCGTCCCCACCACCCTCTGGGTAGCCCCAGGCTTTTAAAAATACACTGAGGGCTTACCTGAGAAAACAAAACCAAACTAAACAACCCACCTCTTTGCACAGCTGGAGTTTAATTACAGATGTGGCTGGATTAAAAGATGCAGGAGCAGGTGAGGGTGAGTGTGGGGGAACAGAGCACAAATGCATGTGCTGGGTGCAGTCGTGCTGTCTCTGAGACCCCCACTCCTACGCCTGAAATGCTGCAGCACATTCACTCCCAGATGCCACCGTTTCTGCCTCGCTCATGTGTCCACTGTGGGGAGGAAAGCTGCGATGCTTCTGGGTGGCATCGTCTCGAAAATAGTCTAAGCATGCCCTGCTTAGACACTTAATGTAGAGCAAAATCAGAAACCTGCTAACGCTCTGCTTCCTTTGACAAAAGAAAATGTAACAATGCAGAAAAAATGATACCAATCCATCCCCGCTGCTTCTTCACTGCACTACCTGCTGGAATGACCCCACCCAGGGACTGCATGGAGAGTGCTGGGAGGACTCAGCAGCGGTTGGTAACAAAAAATAAAGCTAAATATGCTACACGTGTGCCCAGAGGAGCTGGTGACTTGCCCAAAGCCAGGCAGGGAGGTCGGGGGGAGCAGGGAGCTGCGGCAGCCCGGCCCCTCCCCAGCACTGCGGCCAAGCAGAGGTCTGGGGCTTAGGAGGGATTTCTGGTTTTAACTCTACCCACCTCCATGGTGACATTGGCCTTTCTACAACCTGAAACAGAAGATGCTAAATGGCTGCTTTTAAGCTCATAAATCCAGCACCATCTGAACACCCCACCTTCCCTGGCTGCCCTTCTTTGGGAGCACGTCACTGCGAACACCCGCCAGTGCCTTCCTGCTCTAAATACCCCGTGGCAGCAAAGAGCTCTTGCCACCTCTGAAAACTGCCTGGGTTGTGGCAAGCAGCGT
The DNA here is from genome assembly GCF_036013475.1 of Columba livia. Taxonomy (NCBI): domain Eukaryota; kingdom Metazoa; phylum Chordata; class Aves; order Columbiformes; family Columbidae; genus Columba; species Columba livia. The sequence goes on from NC_088620.1 coordinate 1,147,305, forward strand.
GTGTGGGTTCCTGCTGCGCCCCGCGGACCGGCCGTGCTGGGATGTGCAGCTGGAGAGCTCAGCACCGGGTACCTGCAGGGACCCACTGCCCCTCTGCCGCCCGCCACGGCCCGCGATGGGCACAGAGCGGCGCGGGAGCCAGCGTGCAGCAAGCTGCAGACACCAGGGGCAGCAAGAAAGCTGCAGACACACAGTAGAAACCAGGTGAGTGCCCTGAGACGGGCACCCTTGGCTGAGCCACCAGTGCTGCCAGGGACCGGCAACGCAGGCAGAGCTGCCAGGGCTCCATAGCCCCCCCCGTCCCTCAGCTGTTTGGGGGGACACGGATCTCCCAACAGCTTGGCCGGGGCTGCAGCCACCAGGGCAGCCTGGAAATAAAACACTTCCTAAAGCCTGAGCAAAAATCCCCTGCCCTCTGGGCAGCACTCCACCACGCAACCACAAACACCAGTATCAGAAGGAATAAAGATTAAAGAAAATGGGGTAGGCAAATGTTACCTGAAGATTTGAATGCTGTCAGCTCTACAGCCTGAAAGAGGGGAGAACATTTGTTAGCAGAAGGCACAGATTTGGCTGTTTCACTGCTGGCACCCCCTGCCCCAGGTACGGCTCCCCCGGCACCACACTCATCCTCCCACCCAGCTACTGCCCAACTGGGCACCGGAGCCTTCATCCCGGTCCCCAGGCGATGGGCACCTCGCAGAGCACACATCTGCACCTCTCGGGGTGACCTGGACACTGTGCTGAGACCAGAGGAAAATCCGGGAAAAGAGAGACTTTCTCCCCAGTGCTGGCTGGAAAGAGCATGGACACCCTGTGCTGAAGGGATGGTTAATGCTCTGAGGTGTGAAATTCCTGCTCCAAGCCCAGCAGCAATAAACATCACCAAAAAAACATCTAAAAAAGCTGAAACACAAAGAACATCTCGTCTGTGTTTGTATCTTCACTCGCCCAGTGTGTTGTCATTTTGAGTGTTTTCAAACGTTTTTAAGTAGCATCTTCTCTTCATCCAAACTATTGTGCAGCTGCCAGTGACATTCTTAATTCACCGCTCCTCCAGCGAGTGCCATGACTCATTTCGCCAGGGAGCAGGAAAAACAGCCCTGATTTATATAACTAAGGAGCACAGAAAGCAGCACCCATCAGGGAGCACCGCGGGGGCACGGCTGCACCAGCCACCTCTGCGGGGAGGACGGGGCTGGGGGGGTTGGCCGGAGCTCACAGGATGCCCAGGGACACCGGGGGACACCGAGGGACACCGAGAGCCTGCTGCCCCAGCGCAGAACAGCAGTGGGGACGTGTCCCCCCTCCCCAGCAGGCACTGGCATCAGCCTTGCCTTTTGCTGCATCCATGTTAGTTAGAAAGGAAACAAATACGTTAAAAATGCAAAGTTTAAGCAGCAAAAGATACAGCTAAGTCCTTGGTGACCCTCGCATGGAAGAAAGCGCTTTCTGCTTTGCCTGCTGGGAAATGCCACGGCCTTGGCATTTAGAGGATCTGCTGCCTCCTGATGCGCCCTGGCTCAGGGAACTCGGGCCCCTGCCTAATCCTTTGGCCCACGTCTCGTGTCTGGTGCCAGGAGCTCAGCCCTGGTCCAGGTTTACACAGCCAGCACCTGGCTGGCTGAGAAAAGCATCACCTGCGAATGCATCCTGGTCAGCATGAGGGGGAACGGCATTAACCACAATATAAATCATGAGAGATGAAAATATGGATTTTATTGAGTGGCTTCAAAACGATATGCCAGCTATAGAAGTATTATCTATTGGATAAATAAGAGCTGTCTATGTGACACAGGTTTTCAAAGGATAAATATTAGAGAGGGAGAGAGAGATCCTTCAGTGAGAGACTCATATGAAAGTAGTGTTGGATTTTATTCTGAGGAAATTACAGCACTTGTATGTCAAGTGCACAAGGACTGATGATCATTTCAATAGTAGGAGATGGAAGTGGTATAAGAGTAGTTAAATCTAAATTGTTCCCTGCTTTAGGCCATGCCTTGCTGAGCTCTGCATCACGCTCTGCAGGCAGCACAGCCCTGCCTGCTCTCCCTGGGCAGATGCCGCTTGCCCACCACAGGACAGCAAGTCCCTGATGCCTGATTTTAATTTGCTGTCCCTGGGGGAAATCTCCTGCCTTGGTCTGTACCGACCTCTGCGTGGTGCTTTACTGGCTCGAACTCAGCGGCTCCTTCTGTTCTGTTCCCGTGCACCCCGGGCCCCAGGAGCAGAGCACGTGTGCTGAGCTGCCACGCTGCCCCGTCCCGACCAGCACTCGCAACCCCCGTGACCCTCCGGGACAGAGGGACCAGCATCACCCTCAGCCTGCACACAGCACAGGAGTCACAGCTCCTGGGACTCACTCAGCCCAAACCCCTGAATCTGTGCCAGAGCTGGTAACACTGCCAGGGGTCCCCAGCCCCAGCCCTCACTGGAGCCACCAGACTCCGTTCCTGCCTAACTGCTCTGTTCTGTGTATGGTTGAAGGTGGAAGAATAGCAGAGGACATTACATACCGGTCTCTCAGGTGACATAATTGATGAAATCCCCATGGGAATTTTGGCTCCAAAATTTCCTAGAGGGTGAAGCAGCACAATGAGTTTGGAGACCAGAGAGTAGAAATATTCATGCTCTACTCAGAAGTCAGTGCTTTGTGTCCCCAAATATCTCCCACTGAAGCAAAGAGACCAAATACATTACCTGTGTAATTGCACCCACAAATGGATTGGACCACGCAACACCATTTTCTCCCAGAAGCTAAAAGCCCTATTTCCTACTGCCACTTTTGCCTCCCCTTCTCCAGAAAATTCACTTCAAGACACAAACATGGATTCTTGCCTCAAGAGAATTCAATGCTGCATGACATGGTGATGAGACCCCCGCGCCCAGCCAGCCTGCAGGAGTCCCTGACCCCTCAGAGATCCACATGCACATGGTCCCTGCCTTCCCCGGAATCCTTCATCCCGTCCTGCATTTGCAGCACCAGACCCCAAGCACTCACACAGGCACGGGGTACAAATGAGTCAGCACAGTGCCAAGTGAATTTGCACTAAAATTCAAGCCTTGGGAATAACATTTTACTGTGGTCTCATCAGAGTCTGAGGCAAGAGCAACGACAACCCTCTTTACCTCTGTTGGTTATGTTCTTCACCGGAGGGTCTTTCTGCCCAGGGCTCGACAAGGTGCTCTCAGCTGCAGAAGGACTCCGTTTCCCTGTCTCCCAGGACGTTGTGTTTCTGGGACTTGATAAGTAGTTGATGGGATGAGAGCAGTTCTGTAATGACAGGGCAGTGATACAGGACAGTGAAAATTGCAACATGAGTCTTCGCTAGATCCTGGTCCAACTGTAAAGATTTATTTCATCTGCACTGTGCCCCTGGGACCTTGACTCTCACCCCAGCCCGGTGCAGCAGGCTGCTGCCTGGGCAGGGCAGATTGTCTTGGGGCCTGCATTGCCCAACAGGACTGCACAGAAGGGAGACAGCCTCTGCCGGGCTCTCTACGCAAGACAAGAAAAATAAGACTTCTTTCCAAGATCATCTCCTCAAAGGAGTCCACACATACACCTAGGGCCCTCCTTTGGTGGTGCAAGATGAACGAGGGGGGCACCAGGGCTTCCTTGCAACTTACTGTGAAGGAGAGTGCTTTCTTCTTGTCCTTCATCCTCTGGATGGCATTCCTCACCTGGAGCAGAGCAAGGACATTAGACACGGCCACCAGAGCTCTAGCAGAGCAAGAGATCCACCAGCCAGCCATGGAGAAAAAGCCACCACTGTTCCAGTACCACAGTCGGGGTTATGCTGGCTGTTGTACCTACCACAACCCCAGCTATCCCTTGACCGCTAATGAACAGTTGCTGTGACAAGTCAGTGAGCCCCAACCAGGGCCATCGCTTACCTCGCTGTTATAGATGGCATAGACCAGGAATATGTACAGGCCCTGCGAAGGAGAGAGCACAGGAAGGGTTAGAGATGTGCAGCTGGTTTGTGCTACTTGTGAGGACACAAGTTTGATGAGCACCGGAACGGGTGAGGACCCTGGCTAAGGGGGCATGGCACAGCCAGGGACAGCTGGGCAGGAAGGACCCTCCTGAAAATGACGCTCGAGACCAGGTTCTTCACAGAGAATCCAAAGGAGAGATGGTTCCTGCCCCAGTCCCTCTTCCTTCCCCTCTTCCCCCATTTCATCTGGGGGGAGTGGGCATCTCACTGCGCACTCAGCTTCCCGAGCTCAAAGCTCTCCTGTACTCCCATTCACTGGCGCATGCAAAATCACCCAGGAAACACCTTCAGCTCTCAGAGGCAGAAGCCACCAGGAATTGATTGCTAGAGGAACTGAAATCTAGCAAGCAGACCTCCCTTCCCATGGAGCACAGACCTGGGGGGCTTTCGCCAGTCACCCACAGACCAAGCGCAGCAAGATGCCAGGGACAGCTCCTCTGTCCCATGCAGACAGACCACAGCGTCAACGGGACCCTCTGACCCGAATTCAGCAGGATATGCACCCAGAGGCTTGGCTCAGCCCCAGTCTGCACAATCCTTCCCGCCTGCACGCCAGGGCTCCGGCAGCACTGGCTCAGCCGCCCTCTCCCTGCTCGCCCAGCCCGCGCTGTTGTGCGCACACCGAGGCCAGCGAGCAGCGACACGCTCTGCGCGACCAAGCACTCGGCCGCAGCTTCGTGCCCGGGATGTGCCCGGAGCGAGCATCGCCTGGAGGCCACAGCCTGGGGCTAATTACAGCTCCAGACCTACAGTTTTGTCCTTAAGGCAGCCCTATCCGGCCCACCAGATTTATGTTATATCTGTGGGGTGTTTGTTATCGCAGCTAGATAAATCAGCCGCAACAAGAAAAGTCATCCATCTTGTCTTCAATGAGCCTCGCTCTTCATCTGCGAGCTCTTGGCAGGCGCGATGGTAGCAGTACCCTGGCGCCGGGCCATGACCTGTCCTTCAGCCAGCAATGCCGCTCACTCCCCCAGACCAGATTTCTGGCCAGGCTGCCAAGGCAGGTCTTCCTTGAAATAATCATTCTGGATGAGCATGGGGAGGGGGGGCGGCGAGGCTGCTGGGAGGAGAGCAGGGAGGGAGAGGAGGCCCAGCTGCAGCAGCGCGTGGAAGTGGAGCCGTGGCTCGAGGAGGCAGCTCCTGCCTGTGTTCCTGCCTGCGTTCCTGCCTGTGCTCCTGCCTGCATGCCATCTTCTCCCGGCAGGCCCTCCGGTGCCCCAGCTCCCTGGTCACAGCAGGGAAGGCGCTGGGTGGCCACAAGGACAGCACAGAACATGTCGGGACCCGCAGAGCAGGATGCATGCTCCTGCCTGGTGTCCATCTGTCCAGCACCCACGTCCTGATGTGCTCCGCGCATCCCAGCTGGCAGCAATGGCATCTCCTGCTACCGCCTCATCGGCGATGGGCGACTGGCTCTGTGAGCCCCTGCCCTCAGCCAGCCTCAGGACCACCCTTCCAGCTCTGCCAGTCCCAACGAAGCCAACCAGTTTTCCCTACACTGGTTTTCAACAGCAGGACCCTCTGCCCGGCACTGGGTGCTTGTCAGGGTGTTGGTGCTGCTGCCTCGGAAACCGTGCGCTGCAGGGAAGCTGCTGCCGCTGCTCGCCAGCCCATGGGCAGCCACCAGCACAGCCGTACCGCGGTGCTATTCAGTCCCTGGGCTGAATTCCTGCCTGCCTGGCTGCAGAAGCTGTCATGTTCGGTGTCGACGCACAGAGTAACCTTGAAGCCAGGCTTTGGTTTCCACAGATAAACAGAAGGCAGTCAAACAAACAAACAACCACAGCAGCAAAACTCTCCTGCACAAGACTCGCGCACAAAGTAGCACACTGGCCTGAAAGGCAATTCCAAGGCCACCCACAAGACAGTCAGCAAAGGGGCTGAAATAGGTCAGCTCTGTCCCTGTGTTCTCTCAACTCCACAGAGTTCACCCAAGTTGAGAAATGTTTTTTTCTGCGAATGAAAAGATGCTGGTGCTGTTGTCAGTTCTGCTCACTGCACGTCTTCCCAGCACTGAGCCTGCCGCTCTCTTCTGCTCAATAACTTAAGCATGGCACGAGGAGGCAAGAAGAACCGATGCTATATTTAATTACAGTTAGGACAGGCCTCCTGCCACCCTGCTGATAGCCTTAATAGCCGAGGCGGGGAGAGGCGGCCCTTGCCTGGCCTTGGAACATCCTCATCCGAGAGCCGACGGATGTGCGTGAGCAGCACCCGGCCGCTGGACCAGTGCCAGTCACAGGGAGAACATCCCTGGAGCAACCACTCGTCTTGTGCACGTGGTGCTAACGCCTGCATCCACCCTTGGAGAGCTGGGCCAACGCTGCGCTGAAATCGGCCCAGTGTGCCAGAGGGAAGCCCTGTGAACTCAGCCGCTCCATCCGAGAGAGCTGCAGCGGAGGCCTTCTCTAGTGCATCCAAATGAAAAAGGGGAAGGAGATCTCTTTGGATCCCAGCAGTTTGACTTGGATCCCCTGGAGGAGGATTTGTCCTCAAGCACTGGGCAAGGCACTCTGAAAAATCTCTCTGTGAATCTGCAGTGCAAAGCGCCAGGGCTGGCTGTGTGGGTACCCCGGGCACTGTTCCTGCTGGACTGAGCCCACGCGTGGTCCCCCTGCCCGGAGGGTCCTGTCGTGCGCGGGCAGTGGCAGTGTCAGCGCTGCTCTAGCTCCATCTACAGCTGCTTGCTCTCCAGCTTCGGAAAGCTTCTGCCAACAAGGGGCTGATGCTTTGAATCGCAGGTGGCAAGCACATGTTCTGGGACTTTTTGTCACCGTGTGTTCCTGAGTTTCAGATATCTCACGGTCCTGGGAACAGTCCTAGCTCAGTGCAGAACCGAGCACTCCTGGCTGCTGTGACTAATGACATTTTCTTTGCTTTCCTAACCACATACAGGCCAGTTAAAGTTTTAAACTCTTTTGATGAAATCAGTAAACTTAGAAACAAATATTAAGTATTGTTTTACACCCCAGGGTTACTTTGTGCCCTATAGAGATCCCTGGAAGACACCAACACAAGCAAATAGCCTTAAAAACATAGCCAAATGATTCCTAAAGAGGAATGAAAAGGCTGAAGGAGATGACCTGACCCACCCAAGGTCTTGCAAGCCAGTGCACTGAAGCACAAGAAACCACAGAGACCTGCCTGGCTGTGAAGTGAGGATCCACCCGGCATAGACTCACCTGGAGGGAGTTCAGCACGATGAAGACATAGGCCCAAACGATGCTGAGGTGGACAAAGACCCCACACACCCACGTCAGCCCCAGCACGGGCAGCAGCACCAGGACAGGCTTGGCCATGGCCCTGCCGGGAAGAAGAGCGCAGGGTTACCCGGGCACCCTCCAAAGCTGAAACGCCGTGTGGTGGCACCCACCCCCCTACCGCCAGTGCTCCATGGGGGTCCCTGTTGTGTCCCTGAGCCCCGGGGTGTCCTGACAAACGTCCTGCCTGGCTCTGCAAACCCTGTGTGGGGTCTTGCTGTGATCTGGCTGGGGCACCTGCACCAGGTTACAGAGCACACGGGTGGCACGGCCCTGGAAATTGCTCCACAGCTTTAGGGGCACCCGTGTCCTGCAGTTTAGAAGAAATGTTCCTTGCCTGCATGCTGGAGACAGCTCTCCTTCCCCAGCAAGTGCCTTTCAGAGAATGTGTCCACCAAGAGGCACCCAAGATGGTAGCTATGGAACAAATTCCTTTGCAAACAGATTTCTTTGTAAACAAAACAAGTTAAGAGGGGAAAAACCAAACATTTCACCTCCCAGCCCCCATTGTTCCAGCTCTGCTCTTTATTTATCACTGGAAGTTAGCAAGAAGAGAGCTCTTTGACGTCTTTAGCCATGAGAAAACAGCTATTTTCCCCCCAATTTCTGCTACAAGTAGGGCTTCTGTGTTTGTTTTATTAGCATATGGATGTCACCCTGCCCTCCAGCAATGCCCTATCTTTGTGCTTCTGTAAATTTGGGGAAATTTATTTATGATACAGGGGAACAATGCGTGTCTAGCAGGGGTATCCGGCGCCAGCTAATAACAATAAAGACTCACAGAGGATGATAAAGTAATGACTCAAGCAGCAGTTTTTTAGAGGTCTCTCTATATTGACTGATTACAGAAGTCCACATTGCCCCTTTCCCCATGGATGTGATCCCCATCAGCACAACCTTCAATCCACCAAGTCCCAAACTCATACAGAAAATGCTTTTTGTGATGGTGAATAGCCAAACCTACGCTCTCTACAGCTGGCATCCTTCTGCAGGGCACACACAGGTGCTAAGGACGGGAAGGGTGTGAGACAAATTTGGTGATGACCCCTCCAAACAGCAGTGTTCTGGGAAGTGGGGAGGAGCTGCTTCTGCGGCTCAGAGCTCAATAAAATTCCAGGGAAACTGGGCACCCATTTGGGTCCCTGGGCTCCTTGGGACACCCCAAGCTGCTGCCCTGTTCCCCACGGTCTATTCCCCAGGATGTCCCTCACAGCACAGCGCTGATGGTATCGAAGGGCCAGACGGCTTGGCAGTGTGACCTGCGTGCCCACGCACGCTATCGCCACCGCAGACGATGGGGACGCTCACACCCAGAGCAGCCCCTTCCCTGCTCACCAGAGCTGTGTTCCAATCTGGGTCTCCAGGCTGCTGTTGGGTGTCAGCATCTTGGATCTCCTGCGAGCGCTGGACACAGTCACCATCACCACCCGGAACAGCACGAAGGTGTTCACCTGTCAAAGAGCCATCGAACCCAACAACCTGCTGGAATCTCAGCTCCAGCAGGGTGAGACTTCTCTGCTGGGAACTCAACAACTAAGTGTCAGAAGTTGGGCAGAAATGTATCACCTCTGAGAAAGCAGTGAGTAACATGCTTCATCAAGCTATCCATGTGTGTATGGAACGCATAAAACTTATCTCAAAACTTCTACACAATGTCATCCCTGTTAAGTGTCTACTCTGGACCCCTTAAACATTGCACCCTTTTCTGCCACTATCTGTCTAACGATACCGATACCACTTCAAGGACATAGATGTTCCAATATTAAAATCAGACCTTTACCTAAGCCAATGTCACAGCCAACCCACACATTTATCTACATTCCTAATTTAACAGCCAATACAAGAACTGGTCAGCAAAATTTTCCTAAAGCACTTTTTCATTTTTTAAAATGAAAAAGTTGCTTTGGTTAAAGAGATTTATTTGTGTTGTGAACATATATATAAAGCATAATAAAAATCCTCCTACAAAAGCGGCAGGCGCGATCAGCTCTGCAAGCAAACACCTTAGCTAGACAAGCACCAACCGCCCCAACTCTGCGGTGCTTTCCTAAAACCAGACACAAGGAACTACCCGTCCCGGCAGGTTTGGGCACTTACGGCCAGGATGAAGAGAACAGGCCCAACAAAGGCCCAGATGACGTTGGTCTGAACGTTCAGCCAGCAATGGTTGTCTGCCACATACTTGTTAAAGGACGTTGCAAGGGTCACACCCACAATAATGGCTGGGAGGCCTGCAGAAAAAAAACACAGATTGACCCCCCAGAAAAAGCAGAGATAACCCACGCAGGTCAGCCGTGCTCTAGACAATTGCTTCAAAACGCCCGTGACCAGACAAGCTCCATCGCGAGCCATGAAACCCCATGAGCAACATCAATTTACTGCAGCTGAAATCTGTCCCAGCTCTGCAAGATCAGATTTATACGCTGTCAGCATCATTCTCCAAGGTATAAAGCATTCCAAGTCCTGAGTCCTGACCAAAGCAATTTACTCCTCAGATTGCTTTTTTAACAAAATGGACAATCAAAGACATAAAACAATCCAAAATCTTTTAACCAGTTCTCTAGGTGTGTTTTGCAAGGAGCACCAACATAAAGAGGCTCCTCTTTGATATGAAACTCGGCGTATTCAAATGAGTCCTGTGTCCCTCAAGGGCTCACTCAGAATAACGGGGGCTTAATCAGGAACATACTTATATTTTAATTACTATCAGACAGCAGTAATGCTCTCCAGGAACAAGAACTTGCCATAAATCTCCTCCTCCATGTTTTTGTATTGAACTCTTGGTTTTAGAAAAATAACAGAAATTCTTTTTAACTTATATTCTAAGACTGACAATTTGACACATAAAGGTAAGAAAACCTCTACAGAGCATTGACACTGGGCTCCCAAATGGCATCAAACCAAACATTCATGTGACTCAGCACCACTACTAGGGAATCCCTCCTATCGAAACTTTTGCTAGAGAAAAGAATGGCACATTTTTGGAGTCCCCAGCACAGAGGAACCTGCAGCTACCCCAGCCTGTCACATAGTAGAACTTCATTCTCCTGTCTTCACTCATGTTGACTGCAACCACTTTGCTCCACAGGAGAAGCCCCTCCACCAGCATCCAGGAGAAGGCTGCCATGAAGAAGAGGTGGAGGAAGGCAGTGACGATGAAACACAGCACCTGCAGAGAAAAGAAATGATGTGCTGCTTCGGGAGGAGTCTGCTGGAGCTCCTGAGTGGGTGCGCTCAGGAGGCAGAGTCATCTGCAAATCACGCTGCAGAATGTGAAGAAATGTATTTTAACATCCACAAGCATCAGGAAGAGTACTTGAAATTGCAAAACGTGAATAGCCCAACCACTGCAGCTCACGCTCATTTCATCTTGTGACCATCTCGAACCACAGAAGAGGGAACTGATGGCATCTTTTCCTGCAGTTCTTGGACTTTCCCTGAAGGTCTCATCTCAGAGCTCTTGATCCAGCCCCGCGATGCAGAAGAGGACACAGAAAGGGACAGAACTCTATGTTGCTGTTTTACAACTACTTAAATTTCCTGAAGATTTTTTTTTGTCATAAACAAACCGTCAGAATAAAGAAGTGAATGTTCCTGACAGATTGCACAATGCAGTTATGCATATCTCCAAAGAGACTCAGCCCTTTCCTAGATGCAAGTTACAGGTAATTAATGAAACATTAATAAAAGGAATGACCCTTTTGTGCTGTTTGCTCTGACAATAACGCTGCGGTGGGCCTGGTCCTGCTGGCTGAACAGGCACTTTCTGGTGAGCTTACCTGGTTGGTCTTGGCCAATTCACTGAACATGAGCAGAGCTTCTGCTGCCGCTAATGCAAAGATCAGGTTCTTGTGCACGGTTGTTCGTTCGCTCTTGGGGACACTGAGGGAGGACAGAGGAAGGTCTCAGATGCAGCCCAAGGAAAGGGGGCACATGTTCTTACTAGCAGAGAAGGCTACAAGTGTCTGGACTTTTCTTACCCAACTGCCAAGAATAAAATGAAGGTAACAATCAAGGCACAGAAGGAAACTCCACATCCAATAAAAGTCAAGGTCTGCAGAGTGAGCTCCTCCTTGGCGGTCCTCTGCTCCAGCCATGAAACAACAGAAGACACAAAACCCCCCAAATTAACCACAGGCTCCTTGCAGCTCTGGCATGCACCCCACGGAGCAGCAGAGACGGGCTCCTCGCTTACCTGCATCTCATACACCTGCAGCAGCACAGCAAAATTTGTGGTGTGGTTGCAAAAACAGGCAGTGGAGTCCGAGAGAGACGTCACCACGTGGCAGCCGGCTGTGGACCACATCCCGCCAGCATCCGGGCTAATGTGCAGCAAAGAAATGGAAAACACATGGAAATTATCATCCACTTCAACAGAAAGCCAAGGCATTAAGGGAATTTCATTCTCTCAGAAGCAGCAGAGTCGAGATGAGGAAGAGGACCTCAGAGACAGCTTTTCATATGGACCTTCCTTTGGGTCACCCTGTGTCTTAGCAGATTTGCTTTATCCATCAGACATGCACAAGAAAGGAAGTCTAGTGTCGATGTCTGCATTAAAAAGCACAGTTCAGCCACCACTGCTTTAAACAGAATTCAGTAATTGCACAGCTCTGGGAAGAGCTCCTTTCACAGTACATTGACTGAGAGTATCACTGGACCAGACATGTCCAATCCCCTCCATCAGTCTGGCCTGCCACGCGCCCTGTGCGGTTCCACCAGACACTTGATTTTCAGGCCAGGCCAGCCCGGCTCAGCTGGCTGCTCTCGCTGCACGGGCAGCTGCCGAAGCTCTGGATCCCAGCGCCCTGGGCAGGGACCACGGCTGCAGCAGGCCAGCCCTGTCCTCACCCGGCAGCACTGCCCCGGTACTGAGGGACCACCCAGTTCAGAGCAGGGCTGGTGGAACTGCTTGTGCAGCAACCAGCTGCTTCCAAAAATACCCTCTTCCCACCTTCCCCAAAGTGATCCATGCCTCTTACAAGACTGTGACTCTAGGGAGTTTTTTTGCACTTGAATGACTTGATTACCAATCCATAATATATCACAGTCTCAGTGCTCTCGCTGTGGTGACATTCGGCAAAAACACATCTTGGTGTCAAGCAGTATTTATGAGGCTGGGAGTCCTGCATGTCTGTTGAATCATATATCTTAAACCTTCTTTGTTGCAGGGGACTACCATAATTAACTAGGGCTTTCCATTTCAGTTGTATATACCTCATTAAAGGTCACTTGCTTGTGAGTGACTTTTCCAAAGGAAATCTTCCCCAGAGAGAGCTCCACTCCAGCAGACAGAGGATGCCAGCATGCAAACAAGGCCAAGAATTCCAGATCCCTACTCTTACCGTTATATTTATATTGTTATGTTCGGTTTTGCAGTGGAAGTAAAAGGTCATAAATATGGGGACCCGAACTGAAACAAGGCACCTGAGGCTGAAGTTCCAGAAGGCGCAGACAGGCCCCACCAGCTTGTCAGGCAGGTCCTGCGGGCAGAGGGAGAAGAAATTACCCTCCCATGCATGTATTGTGTGCAAATGGATGCAGTTCAGCCCCTGGGCTGCAACAAGGTCTGTCAGCACGGGATGAACAGCTCCCTAGGGACAGGAGCCAAGGCAGGGGACACCCCTACACCCAAGGGCTAGGGGGGCCTGGAGCAAAGGCACAGCCTGCGAGGCTGAGGGGAGACCTCAGTGCTCTCCACAACTACCTGAAAGGAGCTTGTGGCGAGGTGGGTGTCAGTTCCTGTTCCCAAGTAACACGTGATAGGACAAGAAGAAACAGCCTCAGGTTGCACCAGGGCAGGTTTACATTGGATATTAGGGAAAATGTCTTCAGTGGAAGGCTTATCAAGCATTGGATCAGGCTGCCCAGGGCAGTGGTGGAGTCGCCATCCCTGGAAGTGGTGGACTTGCATAGTGTCAGGTTTACGGTTGGACTCAATGATCTTAAAGGTCTTTTCCAACCCAAACGATTCTCTGACTCTGTGCCACTGCTGGGGAAGCAGAGCCCCTCGCAGGGTACCTGGATGTGGTGCTGCAGGCGGTAGCGCACAGATGTGCTGATCTCCTGGTAGTCGCTGAGCAGAGTGGACGAGATCACAGCAGTGCCCACCGTGGTGCCCAGGTACCTGCGAGGGAAAGCACAGGAACCTCGAGATGTGCTCAGAAAACAGGATCTCACACTATACAAGACAAGTGGAGAGATTCTGAGACACTTGTGGAGCTGTGCAGGCTGCCATCCCCACCTAGTGTCCAGAGAGCTCCCCGGGGAGCAGCCGCAGGCAGCTGCCTCTACAAAGCACGGACTCCCCTTTGTGTTGTCTGGTCAGCAGACGGATATTGAAGAAAGCAAGAGACAAGGAGCAACGGGATGGCTGGAGCAGGGCAGAGGTGACCCCAGCCTCACTGGGACTCAACATAGACTTGGAAATTAATCATCCTGTGGTGCCAAGGGGGAAGCCCTGGGGTGCGGGGGGGTTCTGTTCCACTCACTTCTGTCCTCCATCAGAGGCAGCCACATCCTGGATGGCAGCGCTGCCGTCAGTGCTGGACAGGGACCGCTGCAGGGAGCCGTAGCCAAACCACATATTTTTCACCACGACTCTGCGTAGACCTGGACAGAGAGGGCATTTGGGGACGGGAACAAGCACACAGGGCAGCTCTGAGCAGCCCACGCTTCAGCACCGCTGCCCCAATGCGGGTGATACTGGGGGCCCAGGGAACCCACAGCTCCAGGCTGTGCCTGTAGAGAGGCTGTAGACTATCCTTCCCCTACAGCCCAGCTCCCTTTCACCACGGGCATCTCCTCCTCACGCTTCTGCAGACTGCACGTGTGCAGGTAAAGAGTTCCTGCCACCAAGGATGATGCTGCAGACGTGCCGCGGTGAGACCCAGGGAAACACAGCGTCACAACCCACCTCTGGCTTTCAGTCTTTGCAGTTCTTCTGTGGGAACTTCGATGAGGTCGTGCCTGCCTTTCTCAGGGCTCTTGACCAGATATGTCCCACCGCCCAGCTCCTTCCTGTTCAGCTCCAGCTTCCTGACCTCCAACCCTGTGGAGGGGTAAAATCAGGCACTGATCCAGGGTTCAGCCTTCCTCCAGAGCTACTGTCACAGCAAAGTACCACAAGGATGTTATAAACCCAGCCAAGACTCATAGCAGCAGCACACAGACCCCTTTCAGTGCAAATCATGTGCATCTGGGCTCAGGTTGTTTCCTGTTCCCAAAGGTCTCTTACAATATTCTTACAATTCCCATTGTGAGAGATGTCCCCCACACTGTGACACTTCGTACGAAGGAAATGGGGAGAAAGCCGTAGCATTAATGAGAGATGAGCCAGAGGTGCCGAGGTGCCAGGACTGGACTGGGAACCAGCTGGGCTGACTGAGCTGGGTCCCGGTGAAGTGCCCTCCCCGAGCTCTGCCAGTGCCACTCACCGACATTCCTGTGCTGGATCGTGATCTTCGTCCTCCCTGCGGTCAGCAGCGGGGCTAAGTGTGACACCATTCTGTCACAGAGCTCAACAACAGCCATGGGCCCTCCGATAACCTGCAGACACAGAGAGAGCAATGGAAATCAGCACCTGCATGACCAGCTCACGCCTCCCACAGCTCACAAGGGTTTTCTTAAATGCTTGGCAGAAAAAGAGAAGTTGGCACCTTGGGCTTCTGGTTTGCTTTTCTTTGATTTCTTCAATAAAGAATGTTCCCAGTTCCTTCAGCAACAGAGACAAGACTGGCAATGAGGGAAACTTGCTGGTCTTTATAAAAGATCACTAAACCAGCATGGAAGTAACTAACCAAATAAGCCTCTGTAAAAAAAGTACTGATTTTTCCACACCTGACTCCTGATTTTTGCAAAGCTGTAGAACAACCTTCCTCTCGTCCTGGAAAAGGTTTCACTCCAAAATAGACTCCGCTGCTGGAAGGGCAGGAGGTGACCAGCCCCATGGCTCAGGGTCCTGTGTGTGCTGGGTAGCACAAGTGCCACCCCCATAGCACAGAAACTCAACCCCCTTCTCCTTCAACAAATACATCTGCTGGGCCAGAGCTGGGTTTATGCCACTATCGGGAAGCTGTGAGTAATCGTGGCCACGGAGACCTAAACGACTCTAAGCAATGAGGTAAACTTGAACTATTCAGCATCCTTTAGTCTCTGGAGGCCCCTGGCTTGGTTCCTGGAGCGCTGGCCAGACCAGACACTGTCACACATTTACCAGAGCCAGGTGGGGAGTACAGGCCACACAACAGACACAAAAGACCGGCGTGAGAAGGAAAGAAGCCAAAGAAGAAAATGCTGCCGGGGGTGGGATGATGGAAGTCACTCACACAAAGCCTGACAGTGTTTTGGCCAGCGCGGGGGCTGATGACAGATAGCTCCTTGGCAGCCCACCCACAGAAAATACAACAAACTACAAAGCGAAGGGCATTGCCCTGCCAGAGCCCGCGGGATGTGGGAGCAGGGCATCTACAGAGCACCGGGAATCCGCCAACTGTGTGCAATCCTGTAAATCCAATCTGACAAAGGGAGAAGTTTGAAGAGAGCTGAGACAACCACTGGAGGGGTTTTCAAGGAAGGCACCACTTGACCGCATTTGTTTGCAGAACTCGTTTGCATCTCCAGCAACTGAGGCAACAGTAAGGCAGCTGGTCCTCAGCTGAGCTCACATAGAGGCTCCATGCCCAGGCTTGCACAGCATCTTCACAAGCTCCAGAATACGGCCAGAAAGGCTACATGTGAGCATGCCAGGACAGGTCCTCAGCCTGTGGTCATACCGCAGGCCAAGGAGCTGCACACACAACAAGATCAACAGATGTGGCCAGACTGCTGGTGACACCGTTACCTGGCTGACTGATGACCATGTTTCCATGTTCTGCTGTTCCAAGATCAACTCAGTCACTTCCACGTAATACTGGCCCAGCTGCTCCAGCATCTCCAGGTCCTCTCTCTCCTGGACTTCCACATCAGAAACTTGCTTTAGTAACTGAAGCACTGCAAGGAGGTCAAATGACTCCAGCACGGGTGTCTCTCGTTCTCTCAGAACAGTTGCCAAGACATCAAGAGCACCAAGAGCAACAGAGAGGTTCATGTCTTGGGCATCACTTGTGAAGATGTTCTCAAGAATCTGCCATGGAAAATATATTTGAGTTCAGCAAAGAGCCCCGATTCTGCCTGATCATCAGCTATGCCTTGGCAATGCCCCTCATGCCCTCACTGCTGCGAGGACATTCCGGCCAACCAGGTGTATCTTAGGGCAAGGAGATCTGCCCCGATATTTTTGAACTCTCTTGTGCAGCCCCTCAACCTCAATGACAGGAGTCAACCTGAAGCAACACTTTCCTTGTTTGACCACAGCACGAACGACAGCTGTGTTGGCCACACTCTCTGACAGCAGCTCAGGAAAGGCCACAGGCACAACTGCTGGCAAAGCGACCTCAAACACCAGTAGGTGCCGCCTGCTCCCGGTGTCGCTGCCGCGTGGGGCTGCAGGACTCACCGCCGTCCTCTCTGCAAGTGTGTTCACACGACCAACGAGCGAATGGCTGGATTCCAGCTGAGCTTTCTTCAGTTGCCAGTATGCATCTGGGAATAAAACAAAAGCACAACCATTGCTCTGGTGTTTAGCAACGTGATTAACATGTGCCATGTGCCAAGCTTGCAGAATGGTCCTCAGGTGGTGGGTGGCAGGACAGTCAGGACAAAGAGATTTCACAGCTGTATTTTACTTCTAGTACAAGATCCCATCTGGAGAGACAGTCTAACACATATTTTCTGCCTCCTCCCCATGTTCCCCTGGCAAGCGAGTCTGGAGATGCCTGGATTGGGAGGGACTCTACAGCATCGCATCCAGAAGCCGTGTTACATGTACAAGCGCTGATTAACTGGAGAATAGCAAAATAACCTGAGTGCATGAAACTGAAGCAAAGTCACGGTTACACCATGTTTTGTATGCAATGTCTTCAGGGCAGACATGAGGCCTCCCCATGACTGGCCATCATCCTAGCTAGGACCTCCAGGAGTGAATGCCATGGAAGTAACAAATAAATAAAGACCAGATGCTGTACCCTTTCTGTAGCGGCAGATAAAAGGCAAAGACTGCAAACAAGATGCATAACTGAATCCACTGCTGCCAACTTCAAAAACTCGGCATTCCTCAACAGGCCCTGTGGAAACACACACAAACAGAAGGTCCACGTTCCCCAGGGACATGCCATCCCCCCGGCAGGCAGCACGTTTCCTGCAAGCAACACACACCCTGCTGAAGACAAAAGCTGCAAACTGCTCCTTACACAACCCCAGGGCTGAGCCAGAGCAGGGACTGGGCTCAGACTCTGCCACTGACGAGCCTGGTCTCTCCAGAGGAACCCAGAGGAGGTGGCGGTGCCAGGTCTCCAGTTTGTGATTTATCGGTAATGTCACCCAGTTTGTGATTTATCCGTAATGCCACGCTGGGCTGGCTGAGGACAGATCCCTGCTCCCAGCAGAGCACCGAAGCACCGGTGTGCAAACCCCAGCAAACCCCAGCACTGACCAGCCAACCATTTATCTCAGTAGGAGAAAAGCCTGTAACCAGCCAGCACACCTGAGCCGTGTCTGCGAGGGCCACTGCAGGGGGCTGCAATGACCAATGCTTTAGTGACAACTGTGCCGTTAAGTACAATTTGGAAACTGCTCCGTTCAGCTCTGAATCTGCTTGTGCTTTCCTTCCCAAAAGAGAAGCATCATTCCACAAACTGCACCGAATTCCCTCTCTAAGGATGGGACTTGCTTCTCGGGCCGTTCCTGCGTGCTGACCCCAGCGGCAGGAGGGAGCTGAAGCAGCCAAGGGGAACAAGACTCACCTGGGCAAAGGAACTGCAGAGTCACCTCCTGAACGGAGCTTTCAACCTGCAGAGCGTTTGAGCTCCACTCAAACACAAGGTCTTGCTCTACCACTGAGCACGACCGAACTTTCTCAATCTGCTCCGCGCTGAGGACCTTCTGCCAGATGTGCAAGTCAGTGATGTTCCCACTGAAGGACTCCTTCTCCTTGAAGGTGCCCCCCAGGGAATCTTGATCCTGCCCAATTATGAACGTCCCCTGGCCATAGATGGCCTGGGGGGCAGAGGGCCCCGCAGCACACAGACCGCTGGCAGACGCCCTCCTTTTACCATCAGCGTAGATGGCCCAGGTCCCATTTTCTTGCTGCCAGGTCACACAGAAGTGATGCCACTGTCTGTCGGCATGGAACATGGGCAGGTAAGGGGAATGGTGCCCATGGACTATGAGAGCGAACCGAACAAAGCCCTCCTCGTCGACAAAGCCACGGAGCTGGAACTCATTAATGAAAGCTGGCACAGCGTAGGAGAAGACGGTAGCAATCTCCTGGGTGCTGGTGTCCCACTGGAGGTGCGCGCAGGCTGTGACAGCAGGCAGAGCTGGGAAGTCAGAGAGCACCTTCACGTATTTTGTGTCTGTTTTTTCTCCAAATACCAAGACTGGTACAACGTGGTCCCCTAGAAGGAGAAATTTCAGCCAGCATTAAAGGAAGAAGCATGAGTCGAAGTCTGCTTGTCTTCTACTGGGAAGAAACCATCATTTTCATTTGTCTCCTACTCAAGCTAGGAACTCATGGACCCTGTAGGCAAGGACACAGCAAAGCTTCCCCTGCGCCTGTGCCTGGAGGGGAACTCAGGCAAGCTGGGACTGCACCATTTCTGTAAGTGTCATTTACAGAAACTTAGGTTTCTAGCAAATAAGATTGCAAACAATGGATCTGGAAGGAACAGCATGTTCTCAAGCACCCCATGTTATAGCAACCAAGACCATCGTCAAATAACACCTTTGAGGCATCTGCCGTGCGGTGCCCTGCTGCCCGGTAATGCCCGCTCTCCCGGTCCTGTCCCTGGCACCACCACCCTGCGGGACCCACACGTCACAACCAGTGAGGCTGAGGAAAGCCAGACCTGCCTTACAGGGAGGACAGAGCAGACGAGCCCCTTTGCAACTCCCTTCTGTTGCAATGTGTTAAAATATCTCCACAGTGACCAGGCAGCTGATGTGCTGGGGTCGCTGTTGTCCACACTGCCAGTCCCAGCTTGTGACTGGAGGTCCAGGGTGTTACCACAGTGACAATAAAAATCGAGTTGTAGCTTTTCCAGTCAAATTAATGTTTCAGGGTGGAAAAGATCCAGCAGTGAACATACATTCAAAGAGCCCAAGCCCACTGACACTCACGCCGCTGTTTGGGCTTGTGCAGGACACCATCCCTCTCGTTCAGCCAGACAGAGCCTCTGATGTGCTGCGACTGCAGCAGTTTGCTGAAGGAAGCTTGCTCACTGCCTTGGGGTTCAAAAAGCAACAGAGCAAAGCGTTGTTCACAGTATCTGTCTGCATGCCACCAGTCCAAAGCAGTGGCCACATATTCGTACATGTGTCCTGAGGTCTCAACTGTGACAGGAGCAAAACCTGGAGAAAGACACAATGTGGAGAAACAGAAAGACTCTCCAGCCTCTGACTGATCTGTGCCACATACACTTGCATCATCCCCAAACATTTACAAATCCTGCCTGGGCAACCCCCATAATTTTATCTCCATTTCCCAGCTCCTCCCAGCTTCTGTATTTGCAGATGCAATTTGCCAGCACAAAATTGTCTGTTTTGTTTGCAGTGACAGTGGCACAAAGACTAACACTGCTTAGCTTCTTGGGACAGAAATGTCACAGTTAGCCAAGCAAATACTTAGCTATGCAAATATAATTTCAGGCACAAAATAGGGTATTGGAAAAAGTCTCTTTACTTTCGTTTCTGCCACTGGATACCTTTTTTATGCGTTGTTTCTCTGTTTTGAACATTGCTCATAAAAACATACAGAAGTGCTGATAAAAACACTAACCTTTAGAAGTCTGATTCTTGGCAAGGGCTGCAAAGGCAAAGAGACTTCTGGACAGAATAAG